>NC_063220.1:8711984-9034484 GCF_020740725.1 Corvus hawaiiensis
TAAAAATTTTGAGAGCAGAAAAGGTTTTTTCTAGTAAATGTATGAAATGATGATAACTTGGGAAAAGATTTCACTTGCTACTATGGAAGTTTGTTGGCATTTTCACATCTATTTCTGATGCAGAAAATAGAATGTTTCTTCAATCCCAACATGATGTTCTCACATAAGTCTTGCGCTGAGACGTCAACTGGAATGCAGAGATAAAATTTAGGTCTCTCTCTACAGAATTTCTGTGTTATCAGGCAAATCATTCAGCTCTCAGCACCTCTGTGCTTAATTTATAAATGGGAATAATGGTACACGTGCTCAGTAACATTTCTGTCCAGTCAGTTTAAGCTTTCTGCTCTGGGTTTTTACATCTGAAGTGTGAGTTGTATAACAGAGCTATGATTTCAGTTGGATTTCTACATGCTATCATGATAAAAGTAGCAGTAGGAAAATAATGACCCAGGGCTAAATATAGTAGTCATTTACATATTCACGGTGATATGATGCATTGTGGACAGTGTGCAGGGAAATAGGAGAGTAAAATATCGTTCACTTGGTAATAGGTTTTTTTTGTCAAATGCTGCATTGACATGTCCTGCTTGAAACTTCTCAGGGATTTCAATTCTCATTGATTATTTCCCCCAAAAGTATTATCTAAAGATCAAATTATTCTTTCAGAATGTCATGCCAGGTTTCAGGTATTGTATGCTACTCCTTTACAGATGTGCAGCTCTATACTGGCAGAAATCTTAGGTAGAAGCTGGGTGTGGACTAGAAAGCAGAGTTTTGGGCTTAGGGCTAAATGCAATCGTCACCTTGTTTGTCTCTCTTCTTATTCTTCTCCAAATGTGGGGTGTGTTAGTATGTATTAACAAACTATTAGAACGAGTTATTGTCTTTTTTTCTTTTTAGATAAAATATCGAGAAGCAAGTGAACAATTCAAATCGGTCTTTCAGTGGGATGAAAGGTCCAGAGAAATTGAAAGTGTCTATAAAGCCCAACAGCTGGCTACCCAGGTAAGAAATATCCCTTGAGTTTCCAAGCCAGTAGCCTGCAGGAGACCAAGGATTGGCCCTGGCAGTCCTGAATGTTAGGGGTTTAATCACAGCACTTCCATGCTAAAAAAAGCCTTTGCTTCTCCTTTGACTAAACTTTTCAAGGCAAAATAGCTCAATTATAGCTTAGGCTAGAAGAATCAGAATGTGAGGGAGGAAGAGTGTGTCTACAGTCAGCTGTTGGGGCTGCTGCATGTACAGCCATACTCTGTGTCTTCTCTCTACTGGCACTGGAGCTTCACAGCAGGCGATCTGATTCCCAGGGGGTGTTATTTGAGTCGCACTCCAGGATCCTAGATCCTGTCATCTTGATGTCAGTTCTTGTTATACAAGTTCTGCCTTGGCATTCTGAAGGGATGTGGAATGTAGGCCTTGTGCTGCAGAGAGTGAATTTCACTTCCACAACACTGTGCTGTTTCCTTTTTTTCTGTCAGATCAGCTGTTCGAGTGTTAAAACAAGGGTGAAGGTAGCTAGTTATTTAGTTTTTGTTTTGTAGAATGCTTACTATGCTGCCTATGAGGAAGGAAAATCATGGTACCCAGGAACAATCCCAGATCCTGAAATGGTCAAGATAACACAGGCACAGAAGGCTCTGAGTGATGTAAGTGGACTGATGTTTGACTTTATTTTCATGGTCTATCATATTCTGAAGATGGACAAATGCATCAAAGTCGACCTTTGGTAAGATGTCACCTCCAGGCTTTGCAGGAAGAATATCTGGAGGGTTTGTCTGCACTCTGATCTTTGTTAAGATGTTGCTGATGGTGAGACTGATGCGTTTATTTCTGTCAAAACAACACTTAGTCATGTAAGTGATTAAAGTCATGTAACGGTTCTATTGCCATCATACATTTATATATTTATGTAACTGAGAAGCCCTTCAACTGCTGACCAAACTGAGGTGATCTGATCTAGCAG
The DNA here is from genome assembly GCF_020740725.1 of Corvus hawaiiensis. Classification (NCBI taxonomy): domain Eukaryota; kingdom Metazoa; phylum Chordata; class Aves; order Passeriformes; family Corvidae; genus Corvus; species Corvus hawaiiensis. The sequence goes on from NC_063220.1 coordinate 8,713,948, forward strand.
GCAGTGCTCTCTCTCTCAGGAGAGCAGAACCCATGATGGTAAATGTGTCATATTTTCCACAGACCAGACTTTTCATTGACTGTATTTCCATGACTGGTCAAAATCACTTCTGAAATATGATCGACTGTGTCCATACAATGGGTTAGTGACCCAATCAACACAGGCAATTAACAGTGGGTAATTGATACGAATGAGAAATGTTTTCTGTTATACGGAGGAAATTGTTTTACCTAATCAACTTATAAGTTCTTTATTCTGTTATCTTTTAAATAAAGTGATACACACCTTTAGGAAGCAGGCATGAAAAGAGGAATCACATTAAACTACAGTGGGTTCTTCTGTAACACACATATTCATTTTCTAGTTTCAATATACAGAAGAATATGAGCCACGAAGAGGCAAAGGCAGCTTCCCTGCTATGATCACTCCAGGTTATCAGGTTGCCAAGAGAGCCACCCAACTAAGCAGCAATGTAAGTCACAGTGGTTTTTAATTATATTTTAGACTTCGGAATTTGGATAATCCTGGGTTCAGGCCACTCACTTGATATTTACTATGGTGACTATTTGTTGTACTGTTATAAAGTGAGAAAATTTTAACAGGATTCAGAAAACAGGATTAGTAAACTATTGGCCTGGGAAGACAATCATATGGGATATTTCCTGTGAAATGTAGCAACTTTTGCTGTAATTTATCACAACCTGAAAAAGATTGTGACTCACACTGAAATGTTAATTTAATTCATTACCTTTGCTTTAACATTATGGCTTTATTCATCTAATTATTTACATTTGATATTTTTCACTTTCTTATTTGAAATCAAATTAATTGAAATAAATTAATATACAAGCTGCTTTAAATTTATGCACAGAAAATTGCTTATTTATAAAAAGAACAACTCACATGAAAAAGATAGGTAAAAATAAATCCCATAAAAATTATTTTAAAGTATTGCATTGTTTTCTGCAAATACTATATGCGTTGTCATTGCAGTATGATATTGGGACAGTAGTGACTATTCTCATGGTATTTTAATCAAATGTATGGCTCACATAAATCAAGTATCCTTTGAAAATTTGATTATCTGGGTCCATTTCGGTCTGCTTCTGGTATTCAGTTTAAGGAAGTTGGGCCTTAAATGTATGGATAGCTTGACTGTACAGTGGAAAATGTCACAAATGCTGTTGCTCATTTTCTCTTGAAGCCTTCTGACAGGAAATATATTTCTGCTGCTTATTGTTTGTAATATGGATATGTATATTTTTCCTCTTCAGGTAGAATATAAGCGTGGACATGAAGAGAGAGTTTCAAAGTTCACCTCTGTTGTAGACACTCCGGATATACTTCATGCAAAGGCTGGAGCACAGCTTGCCAGTGATGTAAGTGAAACAAAATAGATTGACCTGTTTTTGGCTCTGCAAGTGGTTCTTAGGGTATTTATAAATCACTTTAAAATATGAACACAAAGAAAAGTGAAAAATTAAAGTTTTAAAGGCAGATTCATTTAGTCATTAAGTGTTTAGTACTTCAGTTACTGAGCCCATGTTCAGTTCGAGGTCATTTTAGGCTGTCAGAACTGAAGGTGGAGAACCATTCTGTTCCATACCCAGCAAGTGGGTGCCATGCAAAATCAGGAAAGAAGCTGCCTGACCCTCATAAATAGAGCAGGCATCTTGCAGACACCTTCAGTATTTTCTTTAAACAACTGTTTTCATCCTACACCCTGAAGGAGACAAAGGGGCCTTGCAGAAGATGTGTGATAGCGTAGCTAAAGACCAAATTGCAAAGATTCAGACTTCATGGTTCATCTTCCTTTTGGCACATGACAGCCATTGAACGCCTGACTTTGCTACTTTAGGGATTGATTATGTGTGCAATCAAGATACATTTGATCTCATTGCTCCCAAACTGTCTTGAAATTTTACAGTTGAAATACACAGAAGACTTTGAAGAACGGAAGGGAAAAGGAAGCTTTCCTGCTATGATCACTCCAGCTTATCAAATAGCCAAGAGAGCCAATGAATTAGCCAGTGATGTAAGTGTTCAAAGCAAGGTCTATTTTGGTAATGAAAATATTAAATTGTCACACAAATTTTGAATGAAAACATTTACTGGCAGAAATTCCGTGAGCATGACATACTGACCTTTATTGCCTTTCTTTTCCTTTCCAAACATAACAAAATAACAACACCCCTGTACTCTTTAATAAGCACCATAAAAGGACATAAGTATTGCTTCAAAATATACAATTAATTGTCCTTTGTTATTGGAAACTGAAAGAAAAGATCTTTTTGTTGGAGAAGAGAACATATGGAAGAACATAAACTCAATGGAAGTCAATTTAAGACACTATTAAGAGTCATTGAGGAAAATAAGAGATCTGTAATTTTGAAGGCAAAAGCAGTTGACTCTAAAACAATTACATGTTTTTGTTTGCCTTTGATCTGTGGAAAACCCTTCACTTTTGTCAGCAAACACACATGGTGATTAAAGGGCAGCATCAGGTTACAGGCATTGTTTTGACTTTAGCAAATGTAGTGCAAATCTTGGTCTAAACTTGAAGGCTGATTGCCTAAAATTCCCTTTATCACTGGGGAGATCAGCGTCTTTCAGAAACAAACCCATTTATTGATGGGGTTCAGGTGACCCTGTGGTAAAAAAGTGCTCTGTGGTAACCACGAATTTGAATTACAATCAGTTTTATTTTTTTAAACTGCTGGAGCATCAGGGATTAGCCACTGTCAAGCAGGTGGTGCTGAACACACTGACGTAATGGTTTGGGTTAAAATGGCAAGTGCCGTGTTCCTGGTGCATTATTAAAAAGTACACCACTGGCTCTGTTTTTACATCTTCAAGTGGCATATTTGACTTGTGCAGGTTGGTGGCAATGGGAATTTTGACAATCCTTTATTGACAACATGTGCATGCCATTGGTTGTTATTTATTGTGCAGCATCTGTGTACCAGACTAAACTCACCCGGATTATTTGTTTCCTTTTTTCCTGTTAGGTAAAGTATCATCAAAGATACGAAAAAGAGATCAAGGGAAAAGCCAGCCATACAGCTGGAACAGATGTTGCTTTTGCAAGAGAGAATGTAGATCAATATGGACAGGTATGCAACATCCAAGTGATAGCCCTGCTGATGTTGATCATTACTACAGCTGATTGCTCAAGGCTTTAGAAACTGGTGACACCTATTTTCACTTTGTTTTCCTGTGTGAGAAAACAAGGTCTCAAGGGAAAGGATGGCGTGCAAACAGCACAGTGCTCCTAATGTGTAACGTGTCTGGCATTGGCACTTAAAGGTGTGACAACAAGGTGTCTGCACTGTCACTGCATGACCCTTATGGTAGGGCCATTCCTAAAGGTAAACACTGACCTTGGCAAATTCTGTCTGGGTGCATGTATGCATTCTACGTTTCTGTTATGGCATTGTAAGGTATCACACTGGAATGTGTTCTCTTGAGAAAATGTTCCCATTCCATGAATAAGGAAAAAAGCGAAAGGGTTGTGAAATGGTAGAAAGTTGGCAGATAGTTAGGTGTCCTTTCTCTGCTGGTATTTTTACAAATCTTAGGAGCTTTGCAGCTCTAAATATGTGAGAACAGCACTGAATCTCTTAGGTACACAATCTCTTAGATTTCAGCTCTCCTACAAAAGGGGTATTATAAGCCTGACAAGCTGTAGTTCTGTATTTGTGCAACCAAATAGGCTTTAGTTCTGTTTTGGTCGGTGGCATTCGTTTTGCTTATGTTTCATTTTCAAGGGAATACAATTGGTTTTGTGGTCTCCCAAAATGCACCCAAAGTTCTATTCCAATTAAGTTAGGGAAATAGCACAGCTAAATAGAACTGAATGCAGCTGAAGGGAATTTGAAAGGAATTGAATAGTGTTCTTGTATAAAGAAAATGATATGGTTAATCTTGGGGGCTTTTGTCTTGCTCCTCAGTAGGTCCATATACTTTGGAGAAATGGAGGAACAGGGACTGCAGTTTCCTAAAACCTTTGGTATTTTACGTTTCTTCACTTCGTCTGTCCAAATCTACATCTAGTATTCTGTGGAAAAGCAAACCATCCTTGAAGAATATAAGTTTAGAATTGTAGCAATGAAGCCTTCGATTAGTTTCTGTCTTTTTAACTGCTACAAGTTTTAATAGGAATAAACAAATAAAATGAATTTGAAAAAGCACTAATTACATTTCCAAGCATTAGAATGCTTCTGTTTTAGAATTAATTTAAGTTTTTTTTCTTTGAAAGTATGTTTGAAACTTCAGTCACAGACTTCAAATTCAATTTGAGTTTTAATCTTTATAGATTGGATACTGATATTATTAGTCAAATAACACAGAGTTGCTGAAATTAATGGATCTTTCTGAGTAAATTGTGACTTAACATGGGTAAAGGGATTAAATTTCTGACTGTTGAGATCATCAACAGTGAGTTGAGCGTGCATCATATATATATATAGGTATACATATATACATATATAGATATACATATATATACGCATATTTATATATAAAACATGAGACAATTTAAGAAATCTTACTGTAAAATTCCTGTGCTGAACACCTGTTTTGTTCATGGTTAAAAACCTCAAGAGAGGCTAAAATAGTTTTCTGAAACTTTTAATATACGCACAACATTAGAAATTATATTAAAATGCATTTAAGAAAGTTAGAAGCAAAAGAACAGGTTGGTCTGGAGAATTCAGACTCATTAATGGTATTTTAAGAAACTAACTCAGCTGATTAATCAAACATATTTTTTCTTTCCTATTCCTGTTTAATGCCATTGTAACTATGGCATCATATTGTTCACAAACTTACAGTGTGACCTATTTACCATGTGACACTGGTGGTACACAAGAAGACCTGCAATGGATGGTTTTGCCTTGAGAACACACAAAAGAGATATCCCAGATATTTGTAGTCCTTCCTATCTGTGCTATCCATGGCATTCTTGACATGAATTCTATTCATGGCACCTTCTATTTTCACTCAAACTGCCTCTTTACTAGGGAGGATTTACAAAGTACTGCAGAGAAGACACATTACACTATGTCTCACTTGTTTTTATCCTTGTTTGTACACCATATTCTCTCCAGATCTCGCCATAGATGTCTTTGGATGATTATTGTGAATTACCATTTAAAGAAAAAGCTCCAGTGTTTTGCTGTTAAACTATCAAAATGGCTTTCAGATTGTCAAATATTTACACGTAAACTTATCTATAGATAGACTTAAGGGTGTTACTTCCACAACAATTGGGCTTTTTTTAATCAGGAAAATGGAATTTTGTGATTTTGTTCACTAGGGAGTTTGCCATTTTGATATCTAGGTATTTCTGCTTCATTTATTAATCCGTCTTCAAAATACATCACTGCACAAGAGAAGTATTATTTCTGATCAATTATGGTGTGAAAAATGACCATGGGAAAGATCAAGCAGCTTCTGTAACACCACAGTGGAAGGCTGATCCTATGTTAAACTTGTTTAGCCTTAAGCAAGTCTCCTGGCTACCCAAACCATAAGCTATTTTTATAATATTCCAGGGAAACGTGTATTGATAACGAGAGAGGCAAGCAGATATCATCTCTGTAAGAAATGGGGTGAGATCTGAAGGCTGTATATCATTGCACACTTGAGTGCTATCTTGACCACAGCTAATAGCTATCTAAATTTCTCTTGGAGCACAGGCAGTTTCACAGGCATAGGTAATTTAACAGTTCAATTTATTCTTATATTTTGGTCTTTTTTTTCATTTAAAAAAAAATTCATAGAAGTCATGAACCTTCCTACTAACAAGGACTGTGGGGCTTTGTAAAATATCCCATGACCCCATCTGCTCATGTGTGATGAGTAAACACTCTGAATTTTCTTCAGGGATATATGGACGAGTTTGAGGAACGCAGAGGGAAAGGAAGCTTTCCTGCTATGATCACTCCAGCTTATCAAAATGCCAAGAAAGCAAATGAATTGGCAAGTGATGTAAGTATGAAACCTGAATCAATACAATTCATAAACAATTGAAAACAGCAGTTTGCCAGAGCAGTGCCTGGGAGGAGAATGCTAAAATTGCACTTGAGAAGTAAACAAAAGTGACATTTTTCTGCATTGCTGGGAACTGGATGGCTCAGGGGATTAATAATATCCATTAATAGAAGGGGGCACAGCTCCAACTTACATGAGGGAGGAGATGGATGTAGCAACTAATGGGGATCCCTACTGTTAGGTTAACCCTCCTGGCAAATCTGCACCTGTATTATTAATGAAACCTTCAACTGCCTTAATCATCCTGTGGACTACTGTGGTATTCCCAGTAGTGCATAAATGGAGGATGAATGAACTGTACTGGTTTTGATATTTTGATGTATCATGCCTCTAGCACAAAGCCAGTCATATGGAGGAAAAGAAATATAGAGTATGACACTGTCACTTTACAAAAGTGGGCTTATTTCTGGATTGGGATTTTTGGGTTTGGTAAACGAAAGAATTGGCAAAGAGGTGGTGGTGTGTGATTCCTGCATCCAGCCCATCCGTTAAAGAGCCCCACTCCTATTTGAGGAGGGCACTTCTGGCAGTGACAAGAAATAGGTCAGTCTGTGGGTCAGTACCCTGTGGCTGCTCTGAAGGGTTCCTGTGAGTGACAACCTTTGTAGTGTGGACACTTGTCTCCGACAGGGCTATCTGAGCTGATGAGCTCAGTCTGTCTTCTGGGGAGCTAACAGATGGTTGAGTCTTTCAGCTTGTATTAGCCTGAACTAGACATGAGCGGTAAACTGGAGTGAAAGGATCAGTCATGTTCTGTTACCTGAGCTTATCACAGAGAATATAAAAAACCTCAAATCCTCTCTGATCAATCCCACTTTGATGACAAACTCAGTGATCCCCTGTTTAAACATGAAATATTTAACCTTTCCAGACAAAGATCACAGTTTCATGGGTTTTGAAAGCTAATGGTCAGTAGTTTCCTTATTAATTTATAATACATAAAGAAGAGGATTAGTTCATGGCAGTATCATTTGCACACTTCAGTACTTACCAACCTGCCTTATAGTTTTAAATTCTGAGGAACTGTGTGTAGATTTGGAAAATAAAAAAAACCAAACATTTCGCATTTCACTTCATGTAAAATAATTTATTTTGCACATTATGTTACTGGTTTTTGAACACATATAAAACGAGCAGTTCTTGGATGCAAGATATATTGAAACATATTCCCAACAGGGGTTTTGCTGGACAAAGTTTGGCACAAGGCCAGTATGAGTATTATCTCTCTTTGCCCATCCAAGCCCAATTTATGTCAATAACCTAATGTCTAAATTAAATTTAGAAACCCCTTATTTCAATCTTGCTTTGGTAGAGAAATATAATTCCTTCAAACACCCTGAAAGTACAAAAAGATACAACTTTTAAAAAAAGCTAGTTTCTACAAAAGGAAAAGTTTACAGTGATGACTAGATATATAGATGACTATCTGTAATTCTCTGACTAAAATTAAAGTACTGAGGATTAACTTCAGTAATAGAAGAGCACACAAGCTCCAAGCAGTCACCAGCCAAGAATCTGCTAGTAATCGGCTCAAGCTATGAACAACAACCAGTGCTGTTCCATGTATGTCAAAAATGGATTAAAAAATGCTGTCTGGTGAAATGTCTTGAGAGGGACTGTGAAGGGCTAAGGGGCTATATTTGGGTTATTCAAGGAAGTAAATACAGTGTTTCAACTTGGCAAGTTCCATTTACCTATCAAAACAAGCCCAGGGAAGATATTATCCTGACTCATGAAGCCAGTCTAAATAGTAGTGATGAAAAGGTGCACATCTATTTTATAATTCCCCCTACTTTTTTTCAGATAAAATACAAGAAAGATCTTTCCAAGATGAAAGGTGCAGCTCACTTTCACTCCCTAACAGCTGAAGACAACTTGGTCCTTAAACAAGCCCAAAGTGTTAACAAGCTTGTCAGCGAGGTAAGGGCTTGAATCGATCTCTTAACAAGTTTGGGAGCAGCTCATACAAACATTTTTGTTTGATGAGTAAGGACTGCAAGTGAAAAAAAGATGTTGTTCTTACTGCATTGTACATAACAAAAATCATCTGTGTGTAGCACAGCAACTGGAGAGAAAAGATCAAGAACACATCTTCAGGTGCTGTGTTCTGGCCTTTCCAATCATCTGTATGAAAGTGTGGGAAATTAACCCCAGGAGAATGATTCTAGTTCTGGCCACATGAAGAACAGAAATCTGGAAAAAATCCACCCCAAACCTGAACTGTGCTTTTAATATGATATTAAGGAATAATCACAAATCACAAAAAAATGAATTGGGTCTGTACCTTAGAATGTCTCAAAGGTTATTCTAATAATGAAAAAATAACATGAACAGAGCCAAAATTTATGCCATTCTGATTATGCAGATTTCTGTTTTCTTCCATCATGTGAAAGACTATGAGTCACTAATAATTGATTCTTTTTCTGCTTGGCAAGGGAAGATTTTTAGAGAATTCTCAGTAGATTCTGAATTATTAATTTATTTATAGTGTCATATCAGCTATAAAACTATTAATAAATGTGAGTTTCTAGAACTTCCCCATGGCAGTTTAAAAACTTATACTCTTGAGATGTCAAAGTATAAAACCTTCAATAATGAAAAACCCCTGGAAGTAGGGCTGGAAGGGGCCTCCTGGGCCAACGATTCCTGGCTCCTGCTGGTTCGACACAGCATCATATAATCCTCCTATTCCAGTTTCTAGCCTATATTTATTCCTGTCCACTTTATTGCTACTGTGTTTTGTGCTAGTGTTGCCCTTTAGTTTAAAAAGTTCTTCTCCCTGCATGGTTACTTTTTTGAGAGGTTTACAAATCTATCATTTTCTTGTCTCTGCCTTTGATTTCCTCGACTAAGCAAGCTGAGTTCTTCTCCTCTCTCAGTCTTTTACTGCAGCTGTTACAGGCTGAGTACATGTTCCTTAAACAGGAATGACTGTAAGAGTACAAAAGCTCTTGCTGAGGCCTTGCTGGAACCTGGTACATGGCACATTTGTGCATGTTCATTTGTTCCACACTGACCTTAGAATTCCTTTGTATATCATTGTTTTTGTTAATAATTTTCCTCCTGTCACTGTCTCATATACTTTGCAGAGGATGAAATTGTGTTTCTTTTGCCTGTAAAATGAGAAATGAGCATCTGAAAATTCTCTTCATATTAATTTTCATCATATGCCATCTGATGAAAACCACATATCAAAATCTCTGAACAGTGGGTCTGCCTAATAAAAACTGTGTGAAGGAACTTGATACAGCAGATTAAAGTTTTACCATGGCTTCCCATTGTGCATTTTTTGTCAGGTGGAGTACAAGAAGGATCTTGGAAACAACAAAGGCTACAGCATGAACTACTGTGATACTCCACAATTCAAGAATGTGAGCAAGATCTCAAAATTCACCAGTGATGTAAGTTTTCAGTACCTCGAGTGTGGCTTGCTTGCCCTGGTAGCTGCTGGGATCACAGGTCAACTGTGTATGTGTGTGTCAGATAAATGTGTGCTGGAAAGGTGATTATAACTGATTTTAGCCTGTGTCTGTACAACACCTATCCTAGTGTGTCGTGATGTATAGCTGGGGCTCATTTTATATAGGATTATGAAAAGAACTATTATGGTATTTGGAAGAGAGGTTACTTACCATGGACTGCTTATCTAGAGAAGTAGCAGTTAGTTGTTACTGTTGTCTGCCATAATTATTACTTATTTCATTGTGCATGTTCATTTCCTGACTGGACAGTTAGGCAGAAGATACCTCACCAGAATTCATGCCAGAGAGGAACATAATTCTTGTGTGAAAATCATCAGTGTTAATAATTATACCACTTGCATCTCATGAAATATAATTTTGTTTCATACTGCCTCTTACCATTCTCTGAAATCCCAGAGGAGTAAATATTTTGCCATACAGTTGAGATGGTAGAATGATCAACTTTTCTTGTCAAATCCCTCACTCTGGGATTGGTGAAAGATGCACCAAAACAATCCAATTTTGTTCATTTCTTAGTGTACAAATATTGTCTCCCTGGAACTTTGTTCTAGGGTTTGTTTCTGATAAAACACAGATGTATCTTCATTGTAGGGCATTCAGGTGATATAAAGAGCAAGTAAATGATATCTTGTAGAACAAGAAACTCATGGAGGGTTTTAGCTTTTATTTTTTAAAGTACCAAGGTTGTTTTGGACTAATGAATTCCTGTATTGGAGTAACACTAGTAGACCACAGCTGTAACAATTTATCTCCCTGCTGTAAAATATGGAAACTCTGAAAAGCTGAAACTCTTCAGTAGAAAAGTTGAATATATTTTCTCAGAGTATTTATATCTTTTTTTTTTTGTACAGCTTAAGTACAAAGAAACCTACCAGAATGAAATGAAGGGTCACTATGTGGGTATGGGCATGGACAAAAGGATGCTCCATGCCATGAAAGTTGGCAGTTTGGCAAGCAATGTGAGTCCCTTTTAATCACTCTTTTATGGTTGTTGCCTACTTGTCTTTCAGTTTTTCTAGAATTAAGTTGATAGAAAACTTTAGATCATACTGTACTGGGGATCTGACAGATAGGTATGTTGAGAAGAAGGGAAATTCTGGAAACCCTTTTGTACTCTTTTATAGCTTACTGTGTGGAAGAAGTTAAAATAAGAAATTTCAGTGATCTGGCAACATACTGAGATCCTTCAGTTTTCTTTGACATCAGTAGGATGCTGAAGCTTGTTTGCCACCACCCCCAGGGTCAGACCTGTGCTGGAAAAAACAGTCTTTAATGAAGATTTCTGCATTCCAATTTAATTTACTGGGTTAGTCAAGAAGCTATTTCATTACATACCATTCCTTCAAGTACATTATTTACAAATCTGTAAGAAGCTTGAGAACTAAGCAGAAAGATAAAAGAGATGTGTCATAGGTGGAAGTTAATGCTCCCACTGTTGGCATTGGATTAATTGAGAAGCTGAAAAAGAATCAATTAGTGGCTAAACTATGCAAATAATTTCATTTTCTTTGTCACTCATGACATTGAACTTACTTTGTTTCTTGCATTTAATATTAATATTATTGTTTCTCCTTTCCTCTTGACTGATAATTATTCAAACAAATGACAGGTGAAAAAAAAAGGAATGATTTTTTTTTGTTCTCCTTGTGTTTCAGATAGCCTATAAGTCTGATTACAAGCACGATGGTGTTGACTACAATTACCCAGCTACTCTCACTCCTTCATACCAGACAACAAGAAAGCTGGTCCCTTTGAAAGATGTAAATAATTTTATGTTGGTTTTTTTTTCCCCCTATGATTTGCATAGCCCATCATCTCACTGTAGGAGAGATTGTGATAGATTGCATGTGTCAAATGATGATTTAATTATAGGAGCAAACAGCCAGTGCCAAAAAAGTTAAAGCAAAAAAGTGCAGTGTCAAGAGGTCAGAGCAGTAGAAAGAGGTGCCATGTCCTGTTGGCTTCAGTTCAGCATAGATTGTAGAGTGATGTGAAATCAGTGACTTCTGCCCTATCCCAGCTCTGTGCTGTAAAAGTCTCACCATCCTGGGGCAGCTTCAACAGCAGCATCAAGCACTGAAGGCACTGAAAGGACAGGGAGACTAAAACAGCCCTCTCATCCTTGGTGAAATCCCTGAGGATCGGTGCTGCCCTTTGAAGGGGAACTGATTGGTCACACAACCTTCCTCCAGCCTGTGGTCCATGCCAAAGGGCTGCCCTCTGTGCCTGGGCTTGAGTTACTGATGGAGCAATGTCAGGAGGTTTGTGTACTGCTGTGGGTATGTGTCCTTCAGATAAATGAAGGATGACAGACTGTACAGCTGACTATACTTTCACCTCCTACAAACATTAAAAACTGATCTCATGTACCACTGGCAGCTTAACCTGTGCCTTAGTTAGGAGCACAGTCACCAGGCATGGCTTATAAAATCGACAGGGAGAGAGCAGCAGCTCTGCAGGGCATTTCTGACTACCTAAGGTGTATATACCCTGCCTTTACACTGGAGTTGCAGTAAACCAGGAGCAACATGCCTTAGAGAGGTCATTAACATTATGTGAGATTTATCTGGGGCTAAACACCTTTTCCAAAAAAAAGATGGTAGCATGAAGAGCTAGAATTGAGAACCCTGATGTTTTTGAGGAAGTATTGGATATACTTCAACTCTAAGATGAACTATTGCCACTACAGCAGTAATGTCAGCTTTGACTTTGTAAAAGCTGAAACCAGTAAAATTCAGTGTTTGATTGCTTACAGTGTGAGAGAGCTGTGTTTTTAAAGATTAATGTAAAAAACATTTCAGCAATTCCAGTGACTCTACAATTCATAGGGTTTGAAACACACAATTCCACTGGCCACAGAGACTCAGATGCACCAGTCCTGATCTGGGATTTTGAATTAGTCCCAGGACTTGTCTGCTCCCAAACAACACACTTACTCTGAACTCTTTTAGGAGTACAACTCTCTCATACACTAAGCAATCACAAGTAGCAATAAATACACAATTTCAGTTAAAAAGAAAGGATCTCCTTCCATGGAATTAAAATTCTCTCTGTCTCTGAGGAAGCAAATACACTGTTTTAAATACCTTGATCACTTTGGACCTTTGAGATAATTCAGGCCTTTTTTCCTAGCTTTTGTTATTCTGGCAGAATGAGCAAGTTTATGTGAGGATACCTGAGATAAGAAGGTTTGCACTGAAATTGTTTTAGTAACTCAAAGTCTCTAGAAATATGCTCCACTTTACTGGCAAGGAGGTTCTTAAGAAAATAGTTTTAAGCAATGTGATTTGCAATGTTTGCAAAATGATGATTATTAATGGTGAATATTAATGAGGGCCTACAAAATCATAATTTTTTTCCGTAGCATAGCAATGAGTTCTTTTGCAGCAACAGGTTTGAAAGGAAGCTTCACTATAATTTTTTTTATCATGCATAGTCTGTGGCTTTAACATATTTATTTTATAACTTTTTGTTGTTACTACCATATTAATGTGTTAGTAATTTAGTGGGCTCCAGTCCTCTTGATGGCTGACATTAAAATTACTTTTTTTTGTACTGGAAGTACATATTTTTCTTTTTTCATCATCCACACAAAACTGTGACCACACAGGGAAATTCTGTGGTTAATTATTACATTAAAACTCAGTAAAGACAAAGCATAAGAGAGTTCATTTGCTTTATGCAGTGTTACACTGGACAGACCTCTTCATAGACAGTTACCAAGTTCCTTGTCTGATAAAGATAAGAAAGGACGAGGTGATGGTTAAGAATATCAATTTTATACCAACTATTTGGGGGATTTTATAGCAATGTTTTGCAGCTGATACTGCATCTTTTTAAGAATTTGTGTGTATGACAGGAAGGGGTTATACATTAAGCCATTTTCAGAGTGGGATGAAAACTGTGACCTCAGACAAGGAAGTTTTGAGAGCATTAACTCAGATTTCATCCAAGAGATCCTGGCATTTTTCCTCAGCTCAATTTATTATGGTTTAAGCAATGCTTTATCCAGAGTATTAGCTAACAAACTTTGTCTATTCAATCTCTCCTTTTCTGGTCTGACCATTTCTTCCTTTACTAAATTTTTTTTGGTTGTTGTTTTTTAATTTTATCTTAAATTAGGTAAACTACAGGCAAAGCATAGACAAGCTGAAGTACAGCTCTGTTGCCAGCACTCCACAAATTGCTCAAGCCAAAATAAATGCGCAGCAGCTCAGCGATGTAAGTTCTGCCAACATTAGGCATTGTTGTTTATTGGAATTATGAGATTATTTCATTTCATAGCATTGGTAGCCTTAAGTGTTTTTATTCTTGGTGGTTCTTTAGCAGATTTATAGTCAAAACAAGAATATATATTAAATGAAATCACTTTCAAAAATGTGGCAAGCATGCCAGTAGAGCTAATATTTAACTCCACTTTTAAGATTTGTATCAGTGTGCTTTGTTAGGAATTTATCTTCTGTGTATTTAAGGAAAGTTTTTTAATTATATCTTTTGTACTCAATCAGTAGCTTTTCTATGAGTAGAATAAATTTCTCTTTCCTAGTACCTAAGTAAAAGTTATAATTGCCTTATTGCCTTCATATTTACATCAGCCATATCTATGAGTGGATCTATAATGTATGGCACCAATAACCTGAAATTTAACAGCAAGCAATCAGTCTAGTGGTTATACTTTAATTAAGTTAAAAATAACTGAGTGTCTTGCTGACTTTTTCAATATATGCAGTTGAACTACCGAGCCCAGTATGAGAAGACAAAAACAAATTACACTCTACCTCAGGATGTACCTCAGTTAGTGAAAGCAAAAGCCAATGCTGAGTTGTACAGCGAGGTAAGTCAAGCCTTGTGGAAATGCTGGCATTCATGGCGCTGTTAATAGATAGAAATTAATATAAAGATGATGACACTCTTTCTGGAAGCACTTACCATTTATCATTTGGCTTTGTACTAAACAACATGAAATATGGTGCCCAGAATAGACAGAGATCCAATTTCAAGGACAGCGAAACCTCTAGACTTCTTTTTTCCAAGACATTTTCAGATGATCTGAATTTCTTTAAATAAGTAAATCAGTATTCACTTCACAAAACTAGCTGTTTCTGAGGTGATATTTTTATGAAGAACCAACATTTGCACAGTTCTAGTAATCAAAGTCCGCTGAAGTCAATGGAAAGAAACAGTGAATTCAGCAAACTTGGATCAAGCACACTGTTGCTCCATTCATACTTCCTGACAATATATAGTGATTCACTTAGAGTCTTGTGTGTTAAAATCAAATGGTTGCAGGAAAAGTTGAATTTCCATTTAATTTTTAAAGTATTTTTCAGGCCTCCATTGTCATAGATAGTTTTGAAGAGAAAAAATCCCAAGACAAATAAGTGCAAAATGAGAAAAAAACCTTCAGATATTACTGGTGTGACTTTTATTTTTTAACCAGTTTCATGATTTTTCATGGTTCTGAGTTGGCATTACTGCAAGTTTTTTGCATCTCGTGTTCTTCCCCTAAGTTTTTTTGGAGTTGTTTTGGTGCAGTGTTGTGGAGGAACATTCTTTGAGACTGTACTGGGTTGGGATGCATGCTCATTGTTAGATACTGGTAAAATACAGACATGCAAAAGCCAAATCCAGAAACTGGGGCTTCCTGAAAACCTTCTGCCTTCATTAGGTGCACGCATAACATGAATGAAGCCATACTTGACCTTGCTTTAATGGAATTTCAAGTGGAATCTTGAAAAAGAACTTAAAAAACTATTACTTTAAGTTCCACTAACTTTCAAAAGTTAAGGATGTGATTCTCCTGCATTTCATCTGTGTTTGTGAGATAGTGTGGCTCACGAGTGTGCTTTTGAAGACAATCTGACTATAAGGGCTGCTTCACTGACCTGTGCTTCACGTTGTGGGGTGGTCTCAGAGCACACGAGCTGGATTCCTTTTGAATGCCCTCCAACAGCTCATGTAAACAACTGCAGCTTCAAATTCAGTGCATGGGACTTGACTGGTTGTAGTTTGGGGGTGGGAAAGAAAAATTCTGAGATGAGTGGTGTGATGTCTGTTTCTTAGCTAGCTGGTCTGCCTATATAGATCAGCTCCTATAGATCTCTACTATTTGCATAAGTAGACATAACCAGAGGCACTTTTGAAAAACCCTCCCTCCTCCATATCAGTATGAAAATGAGAGTTATTAGTGGTTGTTCTGGGACATTAAGTGCCTGCGAACTCCAAGAATAAAATTTTGACTCAATCCTAGACAATTAATTAGCTCACAATTACAATGAACTGTGACTTAAGAAGGTCCCAGTTTGTGGACTGAGCATATTTATACTTCTGTTTTTCTCTGAGCCATTTCCATGTTTGTTTGAAAATCCTGTGTTTATGTGTCTGTGACATGTTGTTGTCTTTCCTTTCTCAGATTAAGTACAAAGAAGGCTGGGAGAAGAGTAAGGGCCAGGGCTTTGAAATGAAACTTGATTCTCTGCCTTTACTTGCTGCCAAAGCATCAAGAGATCTTGCCAGTGATGTATGTGACATTTAGTTACCTGGGAATTATTCTTTATATAAGTAGCTGTAGCACAGGGAAATAAAGCTTAGTTCTCTTCATCTGGATTTTTAATCCAGATGCATTTGGCTGTCCATCTTTCTCGATGGCTAATGAACTGTTGGAAAATTTCTCAGATTCTGCTGTGAAATTTCACTCTTCAAAAAAAATTTTTTTTAAATCATTTGTACAGAGCGAAGCAAAATTTTCACAATAAACCCATAGTGAAATTCAGTGTTTTGAATTGTTTATAGCCTCGAAAATAGTGTTATCATCTACTACAAAGGGAATTCATATTTCTTTAGTCTGCTTCCTTAACATAAACACATGTATATAAAAAAAATTGCAAACAAAATCTTTCTAAACAACTTATATCAAGAATTTTAACCTGTTGAGAGGCAGAAAAGGGAGACACTTTTTCTGCAGCTGGAAAGTGTTCAGCAGTGGTGGGGATTCTGAAATCCCACCTCATTAAGAAAATCAAATCTTGAATTCCTTGCTTGGATTGATTTCTTATCTTTGCCTCTAAGAACGAGATAATTTAGCTAATCAGAAGAATTAAAGTTTATAAGCATATTCACCTCAGAGGGCTGAGCCTTAAGGAATGAGGTTAGAGACTTCATAAATGAGACTGACCTTGCATCTTTGGAATTTCTGAGAAAATCTGGGAAATTTGAAGTGACAATGAGAGAATCAGACTAAGCTCTTCTAAATTTTGACTATCCAAATCACCAGTGAAAAACTTATTGCTTATCTCATGGGTAATTGGAAATATTCTTAGATTTACGTCTTTTTTGGGTTTTTTTGGACAGATTAAATATAAAGAAGAATATGAAAAAACAAAAGGAAAAGCAACTGCAACCAAGGATTCAAGACTTTTGCACTCTCTGAAGGTGGCCAAGATGAGTAGTGAGGTAGATTATTTCTCTTACTCAAAAGACGTTTTTCATAATTAGAAAACTTTCAGCAACACTATGCAATCTACCACTGTTACTGCTCTCACTGTAAGAGATTCTTGGAAGCATTTAACAAAATTGGTTTTCCTTCCTCCATCTGTTAATCTGCAATGGTTGCACAGCAGGGGATTTTGGGCAATGGTGTCCTTATTTTGGGGCAGGGAAATAACATCCTATTAAAACCTCAATATGAATAAAATATCATCATATTAAAACTTCAATATAAAAACTTCTACACAGAACTTTCAAGTCTGTAAAGGTATGTTTAAAAGTAAGGTGCACTGTAATAGAGAAAATGTCTCTAGAATCTGGAAAATTTAGCCTGGCATCTGTTTTGTCCTTTATAGGGCCTGATTTCTACATGTGTTTGGAGTTTTTTTGCCCAATCTACATAAGGACCCAGACAAGAGGGGTGATTTAAAATAGCTTTGCAATATCTGATACAGACAGTCTGTTTTCATTGCTTCTCTTTCTAGATTGCCTACAAAAAAGGGTTTGAGGAGAGCAAGGCCCATTTCCATCTGCCCATGGATATGATAAACCTGAGGCATGCTAAGAAGGCTCAGGCGCTTGCCAGTGACTTGGATTATAGAACGAGACTCCATGAGTACACTGTGCTTCCAGAAGATATGAGGACCAAGTGGGCAAAGAAGGCCTATGATCTCCAGAGTGATGTAAGATGATGTACACCCAGCTTAACTGTTAAAAACAGTATAAGTGATTATAGACTTTTTCCATTTGATCTTAATTCTCATTTCATATCAGCACTGTCTGATTGTACTGTGGCTTTTTAAAATGTCTTTGCAGTGGCTTTGAAACTGGAGAGGGTGCACATGTTACTTGCAAACATTATACTTGTGTTCCCTGTGCCAATAAATGTAATTTTCCTCTGCAGCTCCAATATAGGGCAGATCTGACATGGATGAAAGGAGCTGGATGTATCACAGAAGGAAGTCTTAATATACAACAAGCCAAAAAGGCAGGAGATTTAGTCAGTGAGGTAAGCAAAGTGCTCAGGCATTTGCATGTTGTTTGTTCAAAGCTTTATGCACACTTATTCCATTACATTATGTGGAATAGGTAAGGAATTCCTAACAAGGAATATCTGAGAAATGGAAAAACCGATGGAAATAATTTAGTTATTCAATAGTTTAGAAGATCCTGGGTTAGAGATTAAAATTCTTTTATATAATTATCAAAATAATCTGTGAGGTAGAAATCCTCATAGTTGTGCTTCCACCTCTTTTCATTCACCTGCCCATTTTGCAGAGCAGCATTGAACTTCCATTGAGTTTCTTGTGCTACGTGAAGCACAGAGAGGCTTTAAGGAGCAGTATTGAAAAATTAGATATTTGTTAGCCATGTTTGAAAATTTCCTTGCTCCTTGGCAAGTAGGGCCTGTGACTTTACTGTCAGCTACAGCTTTTCCTGCTTTTCTTTGCTTTTGCTTTATTAATTCGTGGCTTTGCACTGCCAATAAACTGATGGAAGTAAACTTCCTCAGCTTCTCAGCTATGGTTGAGCAGGCTCACTAGTGCTAGGAAAACTAGAGAACAGTGAGAAGAATAAATTAGGGGAAGTTTGATGGGAAGGATAAAATCCCACTTAGCTCTGGAAGGAAGAACAGAAGCCAGCTAGTTACTGGTGATCACACTCTGGCACCTTGGGTATCTGACATCCTCTCACTACTCCTACAAGGGGAAAAAGTACATCTTAGAAACAAAAGAAGAGCAGCTACCTCAGATCTGGTGTCTTGCTAGGGATAGACTGACATCTGCTTCTGAGGTGTGCTGTAGTAATAATCACTTCCACAAATATTTAATCCATAATGATCTGCCTTTGCATTCCAGTGCTGTGCAAGGCCACGAGATGGCTGACAGTCACTTAAACTGGAGACTGGTGGATATTATTTTAGAGATCTCTGTTGCCATACAAAGCCTGGCGTTTTGTCATTTCTTTGCAGGATGTCACTACATTGTGTTCCATGCAATGTGACAAAACATGCTGTTTTTAATCTGCCTCCCTCCCTTCCAGGTTTCTAAAATAAAGCGATGAGCACCTCTTTGAAGTGCTGCATGCTTTTTTAACTTCTGTTTTGTGTTCCCCTAGCAGAGACACAGTGTAAACTGATCTGTTCACCCATCAGTTCAAACAGAAAAATTTCTCTCCTGAAATGCCAGATTATGAAAAAAAAAGCATTTACACCCTTTCTAGGTGGAATGCCCCACTTCATGACTGAACTGGTAGAATAAGAATTCAATTAACATATACTAGAAGTGTTTGCTTGGTCTCCCCTGTTACACTGTGGTCTTGAAACAGAGTCCCACATTTCCTTGCACTATCTCAAAGAAAGAAAGTATGCTTAGCTCGCTCTCAAATGAGTGGTGCAAAAGGCTGAGGCAAAGACATTAATTTGAAGCAGGCCTGTTCTGAAGCCTGATGAAGTCAGTTAAAGTTTTCCATTCACTTCAGTGTGTTCCAGATGTAAAACAAAAAGTAAAATGGAATGAAACTATGGACAGTCTTATTTATCAAATTAAAAATATTACTCTCTATGCACATTTGTCTGTTCAAATGGATTTTATATAAGTACTGGCACCAGAAGATGAAAAATATTGTTCATTTTTTTCTATATCTGAGACTTTAGCCTTTTGGAGGCCTGTCACAGCTGTTCATCCTAGAAAGGCTTGACTGCGGTGTCTATGCTGAGCTCTACTTTGAAAAGAGGAAGATTTTGAGAGGAAGGAGAAGATTTTGGATTCAAGTTACTTCCAGGACTCTGAAATTGCTCATTCTAATTTAATTATAATCTTAACAATTTAAAAATACCTCAGTAACATGCATTCAGTGATTTGAACCACCCATGCATATGCTTGAATAGTCTCTTATAAGGAAATGAGATAGTAACACTGACTGTGTGGCTTATCAGCTCTCTTGGGTCCTGACTTAAGTCATACCCAGATTGTGAACACCACTCACTGGCTGGTGTGCAGCCTTGGTCCTGTAAGACATGTAGATAGTACATCTGGCACCAAAGATATCCATGCCTGCAGTGTCAGCAACAGTGCCCTTGGCACACACTTGCACTGCCCTCCTCTCCTCAAAATACCAGCAGTGGGTAGTACTTGGAAGGTTATTTTATTGACACCTGTGCTAAAGCTGTCTTGGGAATTTACAGGGCACTTTTGGCTCTATCAGTTGTTTTTTTACAAACTGATACATTTTTGGGGGAGGGCAAGTACTGTAGAAAATTTTGTATAACTTGGTTTAATTTGCTGTAGACAAAGTACAGGCAGAAGGCTGATGCTCTGAAGTTCACCAGTGTGGCTGACAGTTCTCAGATCAAGCATGCCAAGAAAAGCCAGGAACTTCAAAGTGATGTGAGTCCTTGATTGAATTTGTCTCTTTGCAAGTAGCTTAGGCATAGTGTGGTCATTCCTGACATATGTACACCAGTGTGATGGTGAGAGAGCCCCCAGTCATGAAACCTTTCAATATATAAAGTTTCTTCAGATTCATTCTAAGGGGGTTTATTTGTTTATTTGATTAGTTCTGTCCTTGAATCCTTTGAACTAGAACAACAGCAACAAAAATCAAGCACCACTGAGAATGGGCTCCTGACTCCTGTTACTTCTCTGTTGTGTGCTGGACAAGCTGCCTTTCTGTGTGTGCTGAAATCAGAAGAGTAACCATAGATTTAGAGCTTTATAGGAGGGACTTCCTTTTCTATGGGATGTAAGAAATGTAACAATCTGTGAAATGGGGCATATTTTCATAGTTTTTCAACAGCTCCTCCAAGAACTTCATGGGCTAAAACAGAGCAGTTAATTTCTCTGCTGTTGTAGCCCTGGGATATAAAATGGGGGTGATTGCTACTTGGATCATAAAAGGTCCTTGATGTTTTCAGTCAAAGTTGGAATGTTAGTCCTCACTGGAGTATTGTGTCAGCTGTTACATCTAGGTCACAAATATTGTCTGCAGATTCAATTGCTTGGTGTTCTTCATTTCATGCCTGGAATTCTCTGTTTCTATGTCCTATTAAAAACTTCCATTCTATCCAAGAAGTAGCAACAGTTTAACATTGGGTGAAATATGTTCTTGCATGCATTCTGTATAGAGTATGAATTGCTGTCAGCTTTATAGCTAGCTAAGTAGCTAACTTTGGGAAAGAGAATTAAAGTATCCTAATGTGTGTGTTGCTTCACAGCTTCCTTGAAATTTAACTGTAACTAGTTTGGTCAACCTGACTCTGTAGGTCAGTTTTTAAATCCATATTTAACAAAAAAAAATTCAAGATGCTAAAGAAAACCTCTCCAAAAAAGTTAACCCTAACAAATCCTTGAATATTTGGGTGTTTTAACCAGTGCTCCTTCAACATTAAATGTGGACTACTGCTTTTATTGACCATGCTTTGCTTCCTGTGGACAGGTTGCCTACAGGTCAGGGAAAGAGCAATTTCTTCATCAGTACACCATCAGCAAAGATGACCCTGTCTTCATGCTGGCCAAAGCAAATGCTGCCAATATCAGTGAGGTACTGTGTGATTCCCTCACTCCTGTGGATAGTTACAGCTGCTGTGAAATACTTGTTCTGTAGGTAACAGTTATGTTCTTTCTCTGAGAAGGTCCTCATGTTTTAGGTGTAAAAACTTGAAATTTAATTACATGCTCCTAATAAACAGTAGTCACATCTGCTGTTCTGAAGACTTGCCACTTTTAGAGTTTGAAGCTGTGCGTTTTTCACATGCTTCCAGGTGAGTGACACACTGGCAGTTTCACTGGAACCAGTGAGATATTGGGGTTGCAGTAACCGCAGTATCCACAGTTACAGGATGTGAGGGAAGACACCAGGATCTGATCCGTAGCCATGTGGTTTCTGGGCAGAGAGTGTAGGAGGGACTCATTACTTGAGTTTTCACTGTGACTATAGAACAAATAGAGTGGATTGATAGTAATAAAGAAATTGTGTTGTTGTCATCTCTTTAGAAACTCTACAGGAGTAGCTGGGAGAAGCAGAAGGAAAAAGGATTTGTGCTTCGTCTGGATGCTTTGTCATTCTTGACAGCTAAGGCAAAGAGGGATCTGGCAAGTGATGTGAGTATGGACTCCATCAGCCTTCTTTATTCTTAGGACAGCTGACAGTCCAGGCTGCTGCTAGTGTTGGGGATGTGTCACACATGTCTCAGTGCCCTGAGCCACCCTCACTCGATTCATGCTAGGGAGCGATGGAGGAGTTGTCTGGGTGATTGGCATTCTGTAATTAGTCAGAAGGTTTGCTCTGAGCAATTCAGAGCTTTTCTCCACATGCTAGCTGTGTTTTCCTATTCTCATTTTGACCCGAGGGTGAATTCTAGAACTCAAAATGAAGTGGAAATCTCCTGCGAAACATCGTAACTCAATACATCTATGTCTGGCCAGAAAATTCCTGAAAGAACCCTCTGACCTCAGTGCTTGAAAAATGTTGTTTTTCCTAGAGAGAACCAAAAAGAAAGTATTTCTTGTAGGTTTTGGTGAACATATTATTGTCAAGAAAGGACTTATTCTTTATAAACACTAATTTCTAAGACATTCCATTTCTCTTTTGCAAATGATCTTACTTGCTTTTATCGAGGACCCAGCATGTCACAACACTGACAGACCATTGCTTTACTACTAGTAGAGCTGTCAGTTTGGCAGCTTAGATCATTTACTCTTGGTCTATTTGTTTTCTTCACAGGTTAAATATAAGGAAGGTTATGAGAAGATGAAGGGTAAGCTCATTGGAGTAAAAGCTGTGGAGGAAGATTCGCAGATGGCTCATTCCCTGCAAATGTCAAAGCTGCAGAGTGATCTGGAGTACAAGAAGGCATTTGAGGGCACAAAGAGTCAGTTCCAGATCCCCATGGATATGGTTAACCTTGTCCATGCCAAAAAGGCTCAGAATTTGGCCACAGATATAGGATACAAGACATCTCTCCATCAGTACACAGCCCTGCCTACCGACAGGAAAGTGGCATGGGCCAAGTGGGCCTACGGATTGCAAAGTGATGTAAGTCCAGACCTTCATGTACATCCATACCCTTCCATCCAGCCCATTCTCAGCCCCACTTAGGGCTGACTTTCTTCAGACATTTATGCTTTTAATGCCATGACACCTTTATGCAGCTAAGTTTTCCGCTATTTCAGTTTTTACAAGTTTTTTCAGCTATTTCAGTGAATAGCTATTTTTCAGCTATTAAACAGTGAATATTAACACAGTAAATATTAACCACTTACTTCCTCAAGAGATATATTTAAGTTGTGCAGTGTTTTTGAGGAGAGTTATAACTCCGTTTATGAGCATGGCTTCTTCAAAGCCTACTTCAAATATTAATAAAACTCTAGGATTCCTATATGATGTACATTTATTTTTGTTTCCTAATGTGCAGGGAGGTTAAATAATGTATGGTGATAAAATTGGTGATAAAATTCCATATGGAGACCACATGTTCAGCTGTAACCATCAGATGAACTGTCTGATACTGTAAACAGTTACTTTAAGTTAGACTTTCCATTCTGAGGTTTTAACTGAGAGCTTTTCAAGGAGACTGAGGTAGAAATGCGTACAGGCCTTGTTGAGATATGGCTGCTGAAACATTTCTGGCATCTTTGAGAAACCTGACTTACAGTCAACATTTGAAATTCAGGTAGGAGAGATTTTGTGAGGAAAGTGAGAAGTACTCCTGTACTTTCCTCCTTAAAAGACACATGGAAAAACAAACAAAGCACAATGCTTTCTCTCCAGTAAAACAAAAGGGTATGGTTTGGGAAACGCTAAGTATCATTTTCTTATAATTGCAAGTCATGGATGATCTTTTAAAGAGTGCTCTATACAAATAAAAATGAAGTTAGAGAAAAACTGCAAACATCAGTGACGTGTAGACCACTTTTAAAAATTACCTTGCAAAGTATATTGCACAAGTACTGGTGAGTCCTCATTCTTCTATTTCATTCTGTATTTTTTTTGCTTTCCTTGCAAATATGCAATAGTGAATAAAACAAAAGCAGGCACTAATTTGACTTCATTGTTGTTCCTGAGATGTCTGAATCCTTTAATGGCATTTTAAGTGTATGAACACCAACAATAGGACTTTTTTTTCCCTTTGTCAGAACCGATACAGAGCGGATTTGAACTGGATGAAAGGAGCTGGATGGATAGCCACTGGGTCATTAAATGTGGAACAGGCTAAGAAGGCAGGAGAACTCATTAGTGAGGTGAGATTTCATGACAGCATGTAACAGAATTTGCTGCATAATGCGTGCAAAATGTCTGTATAAAATTAAAATAATTTCCACTCAAAGGGGAAAGAAAAAGGCATACCACATGAAAGCCCTCAAAACCAGGGATAGGACTGGTAATTAGAGGGAAACCAGATACCAAACACATACCAGTAGGAGTCCATATAGCCTTTGCAAAAACAAAGTAGGTGACAAATGATATTATGAATAATAATGGCAATCAAACAGTGCTCAATTGCTAACCACTAGCCTACCTTTTTAATGAAGAAAAACAGGAGAGATGATGAAAACGTGGAGTCATTTGACCCAGAACCTTCTTTTATAATAGATACACGTTTCCTTCTTGCTCATTTTTCATATACATTCATGCTAGCTATTGAAATTCATATAGATATCTCTGTCTGTAGCTATCTGTCAGTAGTTTTCATCCTTATTTCTCCCTATAACCAATATCACTTACAGGGGAAAGCATACTCTAGAATACCTTGTGCCTGTCCCACGAGGCCTTCAAATGAAGTTCTGGTGAAAATAGTTAAAAGGTTCATGGTATTCTGCTCCTCTTGTTTCAGAGAGAGTCCTACTGGCCAAATCTGTTGCTGTAAGAGATTGAATCCTGTGATTTTTCAAGAACTATGATGCAGGAATCATGTGTCCATTCATGCTGCAGGGTCTCAGAAAAATACAGTCATCCTTTCACAACTGATTGCTAACACCATTTTTTCCCCATGTAATTATCTATTGTGAAGAAGGATGATATTTTAGACACAATAAATGATATCTTCAGCTAGCGTCAAGCAAGGTAGTTTCATAAAAGCTGGTACAGTAACGCCATCTGGAATAGTAACTGTGGATGTGTATAGGTATTCCATTTGGTTGTTACAGTTGTGAAAACTGATGAGTAGAAATTTGACCTCCTAGGTTGTCCATCTCAACCTTTTTGTGAGTACTAAGCAATGTTAGGTTGATATGAGCCTTGTCCTTTCTTACACATACACGTGACTAGCCCTTCTAACACTGCTAAAAAACAATTGCCAGAATATAATTTCTAGCAATTTTATGCAGAGATGCTCTGGTCAACTCCACTTTGACTCCAAATCTGATCAAGACAAGGTATAAACCACTTTTGTCCCCAGTTAAAATTAGTATGATTACTCATTTTTAAGGTGTTACTTTCGGAACCCAAAACATTACTTATAAGCTTATAATACTTTTAAGTGCTTATGTGTTTTACTTTGGTATTTTTAGTCTTCAAAGGGTCAAAATGTTGCTTCAAATAAACTTCTTTTGGTCAGAGCTCAGTTTAAAAGAAAATGACAAGCCACGAGTTCATCTTGTGCATTTGGAAAATTTAGTATGTGCTATTTGGAGAAGTGATAAGGGTACTGATGGATTTAAGACAACTTCTGCAGGAAGGGAAGCTTTTAGTGACAGGGCCAGATGGAAAAAGTGTCATTTTTCCATTGAACTGCCCACACCTCAGAAGTTACTATGGGTCCTTAACAACAAGTAAAATTAATGTCATTATCTAGAAGATATGCCATAACGATTAGGTACAGTGTCAATGGTTGCACAGATTTGCTGCAGGTCTAAGGAGGTAACCTAAACCCCTTAACAATAAGTTAATTAATTGCCATTATTAACACACCACAATTGTATATAATTTCTTGCTTAAAGGAACTATAAGTTAAAAATACAGTCAATCATGCTCTATTTGAAGTAATATAAAAAAGATTTTAAAATCCGAAGTTCTGGAGTATTTAGGTAAGCAGAACCTGATTTTGAAATATTTTTCTTAAATTTAAATATTAATATTAATTGGCAAAAGGTTATTGTTAAATTGAAACAAATATTAATCTGAAAGTACCTAGGACATAAAGATGAGGAAAGAGGAATAATAATTATGTTCACAAATTCACTCTAATCTCCAGCAACCTATGATTTTTCTCTTTCAAATAGCATGAAAGAGCAGCACAAAATTCACAGCTTTGATCTTTTTCTGCTCAACAGAAGAAGTACCGTCAGCATCCATATGCTTTGAAGTTTACCAGTATTAAAGACACTCCTGAGATGATCCAGGCTAGAATTAGTTATAACCAGGCTGTGGATGTAAGTTATAATGTATATACATTATGATTATAAGAGTGGTATCCTCTTTGAACGACCTGATTGAAGCACTGGCTTTCTCTCTCTTTCTTTCTCTGAGATTATCCTTGGGAGCCATGAAACTTCTGTATTCTTGTGTGGTGCATCCCACAAAGAGCATGTTTCTAACTTGGATTGGGAAGCCATAGAGATCCCACCGAAGTGAATGGGATTTTCATACAGAAAGTGCTTTCTGTCCCATTTATTTTCAGAAGTAAAATTTAGGACTAAGACTGACTTTGACCTTTAAAAAATTTTGGCCTTTTGATATTCACTGAGGAAGAACACATTTGGAGTTCTTTCCCCCTTTCAAACATCTTTCAAATTTCAGTTTCTGCATGTTCTTTGGAAATAAAATGTAAGGCAGCATGACAAGGAAGAAAAAATAAATTATTTCAAGCTGTCATCCTGCTGAGAGAGAAATCCAGGAGGGGGAACCTTAAAGGGAAGAATTGAGGCTGTTTGGTGTTTAAACATGTTTATTTTTAATAGAAGAGCGATTTAAAAATATTGTAGACTTAACTGGGATAATACAGAAGTGAATAATAAGCAAAAGTCACTCAAAAAAGACAAGTTTCAAACATGAGAGGATGTTTTATGGTGAAAATAGAAATTTTTAAAGTGAAGGAGAAGATGAAAGACTTTGTGTAAAACACATGCTATTGTAATACTTTTGGTGTCTGTGCCTTTGGTTTAATTAATAAGATCCAAAAGGCTTACATCTCAGGCAGGATAAATATAAGTCATTTTGTTCCACTGAGCCACAGTCAAAATCAGTCTGGTGCTCTACTTCTTCACACATGGAGTGCTCATTAATTTTCCTCTTATGGAGCTGCAATACAAGTGGGCCCAGCTGCTAAAAAAAGTGTCAGATAGGTGGAATGGAGGGGTCTATTCTAATCTAGAGGGTCTTGAATGCTCCTGCAGAAATAATAGCTTGGGAAAGGCATGTCAGGTGCTCCAGACATGGGTCTTATCTAAGGCAAAAAGGCGTCAGTCTGCACCCATCTGAAAATTATGGTGTCCATGTAAGAAGAAAACTAGGCTAGGAAAGAAAAATATTTTAGAAGGAGAACTCTGCAGAGCCATTGCAGGGGAAGTTCCAGTTGCAGTTAACTGCATAGAACTCCTCTTACCTGTCTGCAGACACCTGAATGTTATCTGGTCCTGGGCCAGCCCTGTGCTCTTCCTCCAAGGGCTGATTCTAGAGGCACACACAGACACCCCTTTTATGATGGAATAAGTCACCCTCTGAGGTTTTTAAATCTTATCCCATTGACTATTGAGAACCCTCTTGCAACTAAGTCGGGAAATAAATTTGGAGTAATTGCACAGATAATTACCATCCCATTTATCTGCTAAAATTGAACACCTTTGGAGAGAGGTGTTTGGGGAACTTCAGCTCCCTGGATTTCTGTGGAATTTCAAAGTGTTGGTGGGCCACTCATTGCTGCACATCCTTAATGACTACTGTTTATTCTTCTTCCCTCCACTCACATATGTTAGAAGTTTTATCAAATTAATATTCAAATATCTGAATTTTCATATACATTGATTTACACACTCAAAACTTCAAGGAGCTCCTCTCTAGCATACTCTAGCTGATAAGTGTATCAGACTCCCAAAGCCTTTTGAATCCATTTTGACTGATACAATTACCTGTATTTATTAATGCCTCTGTTGCTTTTCTGTAGTGTTTGCTTTCCATAAACCTAATTGTTAATGTTTCTGTTTGAACTAATGATTGAACATGTAGTGAGTACTTGCTACTGAAATTCATCTCTGTTTGCAGAGGCTGTACAAGGAGCATGGAGAGAGTATAAAGCATCAGTATACACCAACGACAGATCTTCCTGAAATCCTTCAGGCCAAATTAAATGCTATGAATATCAGCGAGGTATAAACCTGGCCTTTAATATTTTAAAGGAAAGTGGAAATGTTGATAGTGCTTTGATGTTTGTCCTAAACAGGAAATCATACTAAATTTCTTTCCTTTCTCCAGTATATGATCATTCTATGGTCTAAATATTTCTGAAGTAATATAGGAAATCAAACTTCTTGTCCAAATTCACCTACATTAGAAAGATTAAGAATGAACAAACAAATAGTCTTTTATGATGTACATTTGTCTTGCGATAATTCCTGTTGTGCATTGATAGTTTCATTTGTGATTGACCTGTGCATTAGAATAGAATGAAACTCATGTGGTAACGTAGGAACTCAAAAATGCTGCAATGTCAACCCTCTGAACAGCAACTCTTCTTTATTTCTGTTCCATATTTCCTAGACTCATTACAAAGAGTCCTGGAGAAGGATGAAGGATGGTGGCTATCAACTGAAACTGGATGCCATCCCCTTCCAGGCAGCAAAGGCTTCGGGTGAAATCATAAGTGATGTATGTGAACTTATGGCTGATATTGTCTAGTAGGACATACAGGCTGTATCTGCCCTGCTGAGGGACTCTTGATGGAAGCAGCATGTCCAGCCAGCTCCACACCTGGGAGACATTTGGCCTCGGACTAGTTAGTGGTGCTTTTGGAGGTGCAGCCACAATGAGGTGTTACTGGTAAATAAGCAAAGGCAGGTTTGTGAAAGCAGAGCTGAGAAGTGACTGGACAATCACAGGGATTGCAGTTGGGTGAGGTCTTCCTAGAACTCACTAAGGCTTCATTCAGATTTATTATCCTACTGAGTATGGTCAGAATTTACTGTGTTATGAAACCCCTTTTATTCAGGTTTTAACAGCAGGACTAACACTTCTCTTCACTGCTATCCACATTTCTATTCTTACTTCCTTTTTAGCACAAATATAAGGAGGCATTTCAGAAAATGAAGGGGAAGATGGCGGGTTCATGTGGCCTGGATGGTGACATTCGTATTGCTCATTCAGTCCATGCAACATCTCTGCAGAGTGATGTAAGTACAAGAAAGAAGATGGGCATTCTTGGTTTCCTAACTGCGAGTCGTTCCTCAAGGCAGATGCACTCAGCTGTGGACTAGCTGTGGAATAGCCTACTTATTTATAACTTAGGGCTTTCTGTCCCACTTTCCAGATATGTAAATATAATCGTGATATTCTTGCCATTCGGCTATGTTATTTACAGTAACATTAATTTGACAGTAAAAGGAGCCTGTGTTCTAGCACACTCTCCTGCTTCAAACCACTGCTGCCTATCACAGAATATTTCACTCTGTGAAAGCATCACTCAGAGGCAGGTCTAACTGAGAATCAGCACTGGTCTTTGTACAGAAGTAAATTAAATTAGTTATTCAGCGTTTATTTTCAATTTATTGTTTTTCTGAAAGACTAAAGGATGAACGAGTTTATGGAATTTCAAGCTGGACTTTTTTGGTTGGGGAATGGTTCCCACCTCATCTTGAGATGTGCCAAGAATCACATCATTTTTGTTTGCTTGTAAGGATTGTAACATTTCAGTGCATTTTGAAGTCTGTGGCTTGATCCAGAAAGCAGTGAAATATATGGGAGGGTGTTCATGGTTCTCAGAAGTGCTGGTCTTGTACTGATGGCAGGCTTAGACATACAGGTAATAGCAAGTGCCTGAAGAATTCATCCATCTGTCAGGTTACTCTAAGTCATTTGATGGCCATCAATAGTTCTGGATGTTCATTATCCCAATGAACAGCCTGAACATCTCAAATTTGTATAATCTGATAGGGAAATGTCATGTGAAAAAAGTTTTTTGAAAATTTCTACACCTTTCTTCTCCTGGACAGAGATAAAAAGTTAAAAAAACCAACTCAGCACTAAATATCGCTTTAAAACTATGAAACAAAACTGGCCAAATCAACAAATATTTTGACTGAGGATTTGTTCTTCTAATATAAATAAGGCTGTTTGCATGTTTTATTCAGGCAGTAGCTGCCCCTTTTTGTGGCACTTTCTAAAAATGCAGTGAATTAGGACTTGTCTTGCCAGTTTGGTTAACTTTATAGATTCAATGTATCAAGTTTTAACAAAAAACTAACAAACAAAATAATCTCAGTTTAATTGAATATAATATAGATGGCTACTTTTTTGATGAAGAATAGGCTGTCACATATTCTAATTATAATTATTGGTCTTTCACAGTATGGTGAAACAAGTTACGGAACTTGTTTTAAAAAGAATAATTTATACTGCAAAATGGAAGAAATACGAGGAATGTCTCCTCTGATCAAAACCTGAATTTTAATTACGTTGCTGTGATATCTATGTGATCTGTTTCTCATTTGATAGGTGAAATATAAGCAAGGTTTTCAGGATACAAAGTCTCACTTCCACCTGCCACTGGATATGATACACTTGGTCCATGCCAGGAAAGCCCAGGCTTTGGTCAGTGATCAGGAATACAGGCAGCTGCTCCACCAGTACACTGCTCTGACTGACGATGTGAGGCTGCGGTGTGCCAAGAACGCCTACAAACTGCAGAGTGAGGTGATTTCAAAGTGTCCCAGGGATATTTCCCTGTTGGTTCTGGTGTGAGATAATTCTGCTCCAACTCCCGACAGCTGACAGCGCGTGTTTGAGCAGCAGCTGAGGGATAAAAAATGGCTGTTCCCCCTTGATTGCATGTAGGAATGAGGCTTTTATCTTATGGAACAATGTGTGTGACTTTTATCTTACGGAACAATGTGTGTGACCATACTACACTGAGAGATAAAGTTTGAGTAGTCTTTGATGATTGGGTAGAAAAGTGTTTGCAAATGAGGATGATTGGACTGTTGGCAAAAATACTCTTTTTAAGGTCTTGCTAACTACGCAAACCCTGTACCAACTAGTATTTACAACTTGGTTTGCATCTGGGTGGAATTCACGTGTACTTTCACAACAAAGATCTGATTTGTAAGACACTTATAAGCTCTGGCCCAAGACATATCCACTGAAATTTTAAGAAGGACGAGCTTAACTCCCTATGTATTTTTGAGTAAAATTAACTGGGTAATGACTTACAAATCTGTAGGCACAGCCTTGAGCAAAGGGCTTTTCATAGATTACATTGCCCCTGCAGACCTCAGGAGGGGCTGTATCTTTCAAACATATCTGGCCACAAAATGCTGCTGTAGATCAGTTCAACACTTCCAGCCAACAGAGTTGGAGATGGCAGACCGTGTCCAAACCAGTGTAACGTCAGATTCCAGTTGTGCTGCCCTAATTTGGGTGAAACACACATAATCAGAGATTCTGAGGCAAGTTTCCATCCATCCTACTCCTCATCCTCCTCATTATCAAATGAAATAATATTGTTGTAATGTATTTATCAGTAGCCTATTGGTAACTTTTTAAAAATTAGTATTTACAGTGAGTCACTGCTAGGTTTGGTGGTCTGGAAAATACATTAATGAAGTGTATGCAGTGGTTCAGTGCTATTTTTCCTTTGTGTTCCTTGCTTATATTATGACCATTCAGAACTGTTAAAAATCAAGGCTATTTTGTCTACAGTTTCTCTTACTTAAAAGCTACTATCCTTTATTTAAGGATATTGTCTTAGGTTTTTATAAACTGGTCTTATTTTATGTATATTTATAAATCAATAATGTCTACCTCTGATTTATATATTATATATGGAGAAAATTCATGTACCTAGAAAAGGTTTTTTCAAGGTCACAAATAGAAGCTAGGAGTTGAGGCATCATTTGGTGTTCACGAGGCTCAGTAGCCCTCAGAATCCTGCATTGTGCTGTAGATCTGTCAGGGCTGTATTCACACAGACACATTCATAAACACAAGATCTTAGGGCAATGTGTATGAACTATCTGCGGTAGATACTAATTTTAATGGATTTATTGTGTATTTTTGGGTGAATAAATATAGGGCATCTCAAATGCAAACTCCTAATTACTTCTGCTTGGTTTTCCTTAGAATTTATATCGGTCTGACATGAACTTTATGCGAGGCGTTGGATGTATTACTCCAGGGGCCCTGGAGATTGAAGGAAAGAAGAAAGCTTCTGAACTCATCAGTGAGGTAACAAAAGAGGGTTTTGATTTCTCCACTACGAACAAGAGTTTGCCAGATGTCTTTCTATTAGACTGGGCTGGCAAAGTGACTCAGTGGATAATGCCAGACTCCCTCCCCTTGCGTTTGATCATTCCACTCGTGTCCTAAGTGCAGATGGGTGAACCTGATGGAATTCTGGGCTTTGCAAACTTTGCTAACTTCTTTTGCAAATGTTTTCTCCTGTGTTTCAGACCCAGGAGGTGGTTATTTTATGTTATTTATTTTAGAATTTAAATGGGCTTTTTCAACTAAAAAGAAGGCTGTGCCTATCTGTAATAAGTACCTTGTACTGTTTCTCCAAAATTAGAATGAGCTGTGCAGTGCCCAGTACATCACATGGTCCTCAGCTCTTCTCCTGCTTTACAGTCAGTGTGTTTTTCACCTGCTGCTTTTGTGTTGTATTGTTTTTCTCCCCCTGTAACCAGACTTTTATTTTCTCTGTTGTGTTCTCTCAGTACAGTTTCTCCTGGTTTCAAATCTTGCGTCTTTTGCCCATATTCAAGTAGATGTGAAATGAGGAAAAATAAAGAGTTGTGTTCTAGGGAACAGATCAACGCTTGCAGTGATCTTGCAGTTGTTTTCTTCACAATTCTGATGTAGGGTCACAGGCCAGGTGGAACCTTGTTTTTCCTCACAAAAAAGTTCAGTGGGCTTGTGCAGCTCCTTCTCTCTCTGGACTGGATTGCCTTTGCTGTAATTCCACTACCCAGCGTTAATGACACCAAGGGGTGAAATAACCTCATTACTGTTTTCAGCATATTCAGCACAGCAGCACATTTTTTTCCCTTTCACGCCTTATTCCTTATTTACTTTTCATTTCCCCTGTGAGACTTGAATGCACCTAACTCAGAATAGCAAAAAGTAAATTAGACTAAGGATTAATAGACAAACTGGAGTTTTAAGCATAAGAAGCAGCACTAGGCCACTGGAATTGGAAAAAGTCCCTTATCTGACAAGACAATTTACCTATTCTGTTCATTTTTCTTTGTGTGTGAACTCAGAGTAAATATCGTCAGCAGCCACATTCCTTCAAGTACACATCGGTGACAGACTCTCCTGGCCTCCTTCATGCAAAATTCAGCAATATGATTGCTAATGAGGTAGGCTCTCCTAATGTGAATCAAAAAATATGCTTTTCAAAATGCAGCAAGCTGGGGATGGAGAAGTGGGAAAGAGACAACCCTGTTCTGAAAGCAAAATGCATCAAAAAAAGTGCAAACGTCACAGATTTGTGCTTTTTCACCGTTAGATCACTTTTTTTGTTTGTTTCCAAACATTTAATACAATTTTCAATTCAATCTCTTTCAAAAAGCTCACATAGTATCCATACAACAGAGTTCCATTATTAGGTTTTTTTTGCATGAAGAAGAGACTAAAAAATCAGGGCTGCGAGGCGTTCTAGAGTGAGCTCATTTGCATAGTATGATCCGCCTTTGAGGGCTCCTAAGAAAAGAATCACTTTTTTAAATTATGAAAAAAACAAGACAAAACCTATAGAAAAATGACCAAAATCATATATAATAATTTGAAGAAAAAATTCAAGCTAGAAAATATGCCCAGTCTACCAGAAATGCTTGCCCTTTTATTTAACACACATTCATGATGCCCTTAACATTCTTAGGTCTACTTTTGCCCTGCTAGGAATGTAACAATGCAAGGCTAAGAATGTAGGGGTTTGGCATCAACATATATTTATAAAACTTAATGTAAATGTTCTTTATGCCCAGCAAAAGCCCCCCATCTTTATGCCCAGAAAAAGTGATACACTCTTACCTGTTTTCAATGATGGCTGACTATAGCTGTCACAACCATTAACAACTTAAGTACTGCTATTGTATCACTGAAACAAGAGAGAAAATTAATTTCAGTTGTCTCTTTGATCTCTTTACTAGCGCCTCTATAAAGCAGCAGGAGAGGACAGTCGGCATCACTACACACCAACGCTGGGTCTGCCGGAGTTTACACGGGCAAGAATAAATGCAGCCAACCTCAGCGATGTAAGAATTTGTTCTGTATTTCTTGCACTTATTTCAGATGCAGGATGAATTGTGCAGTGGCAAGGAAGATGGATAAGTAGAGGAAATTTGAGGTCTATTCTATGTATGCTTTCCCTGATTTGATTATAATGATATTTATCTCCATTAGCATATATAAGGTTGTGAGTAAATTAAATCTACATAAAGAACGAGACATGTTTTGTCTGAGTTAGTAGGATTTCCCAAAGATAATTTAAAAAAAATCCTTTGATTATAAAGAATGAGACTGTAACACAGAATAACAAATGAAAGATGGTTCCTTTGTTTGTTCCTTTGTGCATTTAAAAGTGAAACAGCAGTCTACATGTGCCTTTCCTACTTTAGGCAAAATACAGAGAATCTTGGCATAATCTACGTGCTCAAGGCTACAAGCTGACAATGGAAGCACTCCCATTCCAGACTGCCAGGGCCTCCAGAGAAATTGCCAGTGATGTGAGTTGAATGATTCAACCTCCCTTCTTGCCTAATTTCTGTTAACTTCATGTAGAACAATGTATAAGGCAGATTTTGCTGAATTAAAGCAACTCCATAACCATGTGAGACAAGTGTGAGACAGAATATATTACTTATGAATGAGATTCTTTGTGTGAATTAGGAAAAAAAAGAAGAGGAAGAATCGCTGCTAATCGGGAACCAAGACAGGTTAAACATCTTCCAGTGGGAAATAGCAAATGAATTAAAGAATTTGCAAACAGCAAAAACAGGGATTCTGCTCTTTTTCAGGCTTTCAGCTCCTCATATTATGAAGTGCCCACTACCTCTGTCCACTCTGCTTTGAGCTGACATTTGGAAGTGTCTGGTTAGGAAGTAAAAATCAGTGCAAATTCCTGGAAATACACGTCCCCTTAAATTCTGAAATAGAGGAAACAAATAATCTTATCCTTATAAATATCCTATTGTTTGGATTGTTGTATGCAAAACACTCAGACATGGTGGCATCCATTTCTCAGAAAGCCTAAGTTCATCCCTCCTTCACAAGATATTTAATAAATTCTAGGAAGATGGAAAAAGTATTCATTTTGTGGTAGTATTTAGTTGCATACTTTATCTCTAATGTGATAAAATATGAATATATTTCACCTGTGTTTGTTTAATGAAGCAACCATTCCTAGCTGTAATTTATAATATATACTTAACCATATTTTGCAGAGTGCTTTTGGTTACAGCTTCAGATCTGCTCTAGAGGGTACAAGTCCATAATAGAATTACATCCACTTACAACAGATCTGAATTTGGCCCTTCATCTTGGAAGCACTTTATAAACATTAGATGCTGTAATTTAATCCCCACAACTCTCTTGTGTGGTAGATAAGTGTTATTATCCCATTTCAACTACATTATGAACTCTTCAGGGCCCAGGCCTTGCCTTTAAAGTTCTAAGCACCCTGTTGATGCTGTATAAATAAGCATTATCATCATCATCACTATTTCACAGAGAGGATAAATGCAAGATCACAGGGAGAGTCATAGTCACAGCTAAGATGAGAATGAGGGGTTGCTGGTTCTTATTCTTTCCAGGAAAACTGAATTTACTCTTTAAAATAGCTGGGTGGCATTTGCAAATCTGAAGGCTACAGAGTGCACGATGTTTCGCTTTTGTATAGATTTTTTTTCTTCTGTCTTTTGTTTGTTTCTCTTACATTCTCATTCCTGGCGATAGGAATAAAATTCTCAGAGAGATAATAAAAATACATGATTTGAGGTTAAACATGATCAATGCTTTGGGCATATTCAGAAAATGCATTGAGATGTGCTTAACTTTAATGTTGCAGTTCCCATGATATTTAAATTTGAGAGCAATGAGATATTCAAACAATTGCTTTCTAGTGCTACGTACCTTGACTGGTTTTACAGAAAACAGATACTTCAGTAATTTATCTTAAGTTAGTTACCTGGAATAGCCAGTCTAAGTTTGGCACATTTTCACTTTTACCCTTTTGTTTTAATTTTTAGTACCAATATAAACACAATTTTGTGATGGAGAGAGGAAAACACATTGGTGCCAGAAGTGTTCTGGATGACACCAGGTTGCTGCACTGCTTGCATGCTGCCAAATTACAGAGTGAACAAGAGTACAAGAAAGGATCCCAAGAAGTGTGGTCTCAGTTTCATCTGCCCATGGACATGGTGAACCTTGTCCATGCCAGGAAAGCCCAGGCCTTAGCGAGTGATCAAGATTACAGAGAGAGACTCCATGAATTTACAGCACTCCCAGAAGACATGAAGATGAAGTGGGCCAAAAGAGCCCACATGCTACAGAGTGAGGTAAAATCTTTATTTCAGACCCTACCCTAGGTACTCCTGAGCTTGCCTACAGAGGAACAGGATAGGATGTGAGGGAGAACCTCAGCGCTTGGTTCTTGCCTTTAGAACCCCAAGTCAGGAGCCCAGACAAGTGGTGATGATGGTTTTGCCTGATACCCTCATTGCCTAGTAGAGTAATGTACAGTACACTTGAGTTAATTGATTGTCATGTCCTGTCACGTATAGGGCAGAACAAAAAAATGAAAAAAATGGATGATTAGATTAAAGTCCCACAGTGAGACACCATGACTCTGAAGTGAAGT
This sequence comes from Corvus hawaiiensis, assembly GCF_020740725.1. Classification (NCBI taxonomy): domain Eukaryota; kingdom Metazoa; phylum Chordata; class Aves; order Passeriformes; family Corvidae; genus Corvus; species Corvus hawaiiensis. The sequence continues at coordinate 8,750,977 of NC_063220.1, forward strand.
CAGGATTGTGGGGATTGCGGGTACTTTCCTGACTTCCACTTTTTATTGGGTCCGCCTGATTTTCTTTAATAGATTAGGAGGTAAAAGCAAGCCTTTAATGTGAGTAAAGGAAGAGTAATGTGTCCTCCTAGAAATGCGGTTAATGAGGAACCATGAACCAGATAAAATAATTAGTATTCCTGACTTGAACTCACCTCATAAAATTATTTCAAAAGAGGTTCTTTTACGCCCAGTACAAACAGGTTATTACTTACTGCTTTGAGCCATACTAATTCACTCGTGGGGCTTTCTCTTGTAACTTGCATATGATACATTATTTAATTCCTGGTGGAACGAACAAATGCAAACAGTTTGGCTTTACGATCTGATATGTGCATGGCAAATGAAAAACCTCAAAATGTGAATATTAACCAGGGAGTTTTTTAAAAAACCTTAATAGCTGTGGATACAAAACTGATAGCTAATGATTTTCATTTTTAACAGCATCGCTATAAATCAGACCTGAACTTCATGAAAGGAGTTGGTTGGATGGCTCTGAGATCTCCGCAGATAGAGAGTGTAAAGAAGGCTGGAGAGCTCATCAGTGAGGTAACTGATAAATCTTTCATGGGATAGCAAGTCTGTAGGAATTGTTTACCATCAAGGCTCCTCGTTACATGACACTTACGAATGTAGCTTATCATTTCCTTTTGATGTGGGAGCCTGTTTATACAAGGTGTAAGTTACCAAGAAGCAGTACAGGAGACACAAGTCCACTGTGTGACACCTGCTGAATATTTTCCATTCCAAATGAAACACAAGAGTATAAGCAAAACATGTAGCAATAAATTAATGCAGGAAACTCCATTATGAAATTCTCAGTAGGTGGTGGAAGTTATATAGAAAGATACAGCACTGACAACCACACCGAAGGGGCATTTGCCTGTTCAGTATCATGCATTAATAGAGAAAAATTTTGAGCTGTCAAAAGTGTAATGTTCAAAAGCTTTTTGCATGTGAATTTTCAGTGTGAAATCCTTCTTGCACACACACACAAAGACACACACAACAAAAAGTTTGGTGCCTGATACAAAGGCATCCCCAGTCCCTAGCTGAAAGAGCTACTGAGACTAAAGCAGAACAGTGGCTTCAGGAAAATGTCTTTTATGTTTTACCCCAGTCATCACACTCTGGGAGTTTTCGTATATCATTAACAGAAACATCTCGTGTTTTTTTTCCCTTTGTTTGTTTTTGTTGCCTGCTCCCCCTCTCAGGTAAAGTACCGTCAGAAGCCAGAAAGTCTGAAGTTCACTGCCGTGGTCGACTCTCCGAATTTGATTCATGCCAAAAACAGCTACCTCCAGTGCAATGAGGTAGGTTTCATTCTAATGTATGAGTGATCTTAACTTTTGCTGTACTATACTGCATAAAAGAATTGATCTTGACATTGCTTCCGGTGTCAGTTGCATTCAATGACTTTTGGCCCCACAGAGACTGTACAAGGCTGGAGGTTTCGAAGGCAGGCACAGGTACACCCTACCTCCTGATCATCCGGATTTTATCCGAGCCCGCCAGAATGCACTTTACATCAGTGATGTAAGTAAACCTTCTCCTTTGGGGAGCTGACTTGGTAAACTTGTTAGGGAATAAAAACTTCCATGTATGTAGAAGGCAGGTTCTCCAAGCCTGATCAAAACTAAAAAAAAGCCAGAGGCAGTGAACAGCCAACATGTTGCTAGGTTTGGGCTGGATGAATCAGGAAAAGTCTGCTAATTTTCCTTCTGAGCATTCATTCAACGTTCCTAGTAAGCTATTACTAAGGATTTCAAACCTTCAACATAGACATGGTTAGTTACAAATTAAAATCTTTTCGATTTTGTTTGAGGGAGGAGGGAGAATCCTCTTTCCTTGACTATATAATCTACCTTTCTGAAGCTGCAACACTGTGTTGAACTGATCCCTTAGGCATAGTAGTCATCAATCTGGATGTAACTGAATCAGTGTGTGGAATTAGTGTAAAGAGAATTTGTTTCCACATTATCTCATACAGAGGAACTCGGCCTATTCCTAATGTCCTGTTCCCTGATTAAATAGCTCTTGTCTTTACCTGTAGCATCAGAATGACCTTAGTTTGTAAGGAGCTTTGAGATAGGTGAAAGAAACAAGTAGAAATTACATTTTTTGAAGCAATAGAGGAAACTGTAAAAAGGCAAATATTGTGTGCAAGGATTGCAGACAAATGAAAGGTCAGCCCTATACCTGTTAGCAGGCTGTACAGTGACGCTTGCATTGCTTCTGCCCTGGCCGTCTTGCAGGATTTCTGGCATCTCAGTTTACTGTCAAATTTAGCAGCACCTACCACTACATTCACCAGTGAAACAGAAGATTATCTTAAAATGTGGAGTGAATTTTGTGCTTCTTTTCATATGGTCACAAACCCCAGAAGGGATGAATCAAAGACTTACAGAAAGCAAATAAATAAAATAAATAAGGGACAGCCAAAAGTGTCATGGCCATGTAGCAGAACCTGCAGACTGGAAGCTATTTTAAGAAAACTACTGATGGAAGAAGAACCAAATCTAGAGCAATTTCTCTTCAGGATGTAAATGTGATTCACATCCTCAAAGTCACATTAAATATGTTAGAACCAGCTGTTATTCCACATGAGTTAATGAAGCCACATGTGGCTGGGGATAGAAACGAGGATCATTTGAAAAGCTTGAAATAACTGATAATGAAATTATGATGCCAGGAAACCCAAGACACTGCGAGTGGATGCATCAAAAGAGAGAATAAGGGCAATATCAATGCAATATTGATGTGACTGATGCATCACAGTTTCTAATAGAAATTAAATCACATCAAAACCAACCACATTCAAGTACAAAAGGAAACCCTGGTGGCACTTTTCAGATGAGGCATTTTATCATTATGGTGAATAGAAAAGAAGTTGAAGCGCTATAGATCTGGATCAAAACCTTGGAGATGGTGCTGATGACTCCTGATACAAATAAGCCCAGTAGGATAAAACATTTATTATTGCAGTTATGGGACTGCGTTTAAGAAACTGCAGGGGGAAATGACTGTTTTGTTCTTTTCTTCTCAACACAGAAATTGTATAAAACATCTTGGGAACAGACAAGGGCATCTGGCTATGATTTTAGGATTGACGCCATCCCATTCCAGACAGCAAAGGCTTCAAGAGAGATTGCTAGTGATGTAAGAATTGTTCTGTTTCAAACACTTCCCAACCCTCTTCCCATGCCACCCCATCCTGTAAAAATGGGTGAATTCTGACATGAGTGGACTTTGTTCTGGTGTGGAATACTGGTGATCCAATGAAACCAAGTACTGGTTAAATGCAAAGATTTCCAGCTGAAGGCTACCATTAATAGTGTCCAATACCAGGCTGTTCCATTTTATGTCCCAAGAGTTTTTCTTGGGAAGAAGACATATTATGATTTAATCAAATAAAATAGGTATTAGGTTATGAATAGTTAAAGCATGGTCGAGGATAAAGGGGGTCATCTTTGAGCACAGAAGACCACAGTTGGCAAGAAAGCTAAAGGTAGAGGAGCTTCATTGCTTGAGCTGTGTATTGTGTATCCAAGAGTGTAACAGTAGGAGGATCTCTGATTACTTTTGAGAGATGAGCATTTTGGGCTGCCTAAGTCTTTCCACTCCTTTAAAATTGAGCACAAAGGTCATTCTTCTAAAGTGTCTTGTTAGATTAGGAGATGTAGATTGGTATCAAACAAACCCTTGGTCTTTGTGCACTACAAGAAACATGATTGATGGCTAGGGGAGAATAAGTTATTTCATAACAGAATTTGAAGGTAATTTGAATGTGAAAATGAGCTTTTCCTCTGCACTTCCTGCAGTACAAATACAGAGAAGCCTTCCTGAGAGACAGAGGCCAGCAGATTGGATTCCTCAGTGCAAATGATGATCCCAAAATCAGACATGTCCTCAGAGTGGGGAAACTCCAGAGCGACATCCAATACAGGAGTGATTATGCCCTAAACAGGGCACAGTTCCAGAGTCACCTCAACCAGCCAGGATTCCTCCATGCCAAGAGAAGCCAGCAGCTTGCAAGCAATGTTAACTACAGGCAGCCCTTGCACCAATACACTTGTGACCCTGAGCAGCTAAATGTGAAACATGCAAAGCAGGCCTATAAGCTGCAGAGTGATGTAAGTGTGGCTGGGCAATATGGTCCTTCCCTGGTTTCGGGGCTGTCTGTGCAATCTCCTTGGCAAACCTTACCTGCCAACAAAATCACCTTCTTGAAAGAACCACAGTTTGCTTGCTAAAAATGGATAATTTTTTTGACTTTGCTGTTCTTTATATTCTCTCTCTTGAATACCCAGGGCCCAATAAAATAATACATCCTGGTGAATGTTTTGTTCTCTCAGGTAAAATACAAGTCTGACTTGAACTGGCTCAGAGGCATTGGCTGGACCCCCCCAGGTTCTCACAAGGTTGAAATGGCAAGAAGAGCTGCTGAGCTGGCATACCTTCGGGAAATGGGATTGCTGGGTGCTTCTGCTCTGCACAGACCTGGAGCTGTAAGTAAACAATTCTTCTCACAAATCCCAACTGCTCTGCTCCTTACCTGAACACATCCTGTCTAATACTTTTGAATGCTCCCTGGAGTCTACAGTTCTCCCTGTTATCTGAACAGCATGCTTAGTGTACATCTTAATTTGAAGGAAGCATTGAAGGGAATTCAGCAGTGTCAGTGTCAGGATGTGTTTTCCTCAGCTTGGGGATGATTTCAGATCTCCAAATGTCCTGTGGAAAGCAGAAGCAGAGATGGAAGGGACTCCCTGTGCAGCTTCTGTTCTCTTTTCCTAATTTCAGCAGGAACCACGTGTTGCCATGTAATTCTGTGTTGCCATATAATCTCCACTGGCAGCTGTATCAACAGGCTGGTGTAGGCTCCCAACAGCATAATGTGTGCTGGGGGAGGCTTTGTGCAAAGGGGCAGTGCTCCAGCCTCCTCTGCCTCTGTCCAGCCCAAGGTTAAATATATTACAAGCAGGGATCTTCCAGGCTTTCCTTCTGCCTGCCTCCACAGGGATGACTCCCAGCCTACAGTGTCCTAGCACAGGAGAGCAGAAGTCGAAACAGGAATCTCACAGCCCTTACAGTTAGGAAGCATTCAGCTACAATAAAAGAGAAGCACTGCACTTCAAACACTTTGATCATTTAATTGTTAACTTTGGTAAGAAGTCAAACAATAATCCAGACCAAAAGAAACAGTACATATCCATGATTTACATTCCCATATGAAAAGTTACTCAGGAAATAAGTGAGAACTATGGTTGGGTGAAGCATGTAGTGGGAGCTACAGGCAATATCTTCTTAAGTAAAAGGTATGAGAGTGATCTGATGGTCCCAGGGAAACCTACAGGTGTGCAATCCATGTGGAACTCAGGTGTTTGTTGGTTTGCTTTTTGTTTAGGGTTCAAAATAGAAACTAGGACTTGAGCACATTTAGTCCTTTGGTATGTGAGGTATCTAACTTACATGAACAGGTCCGTTTTTTGTACTTCTCCACTGCAGAAATATGCTCAGTGCAGAACAGTGATTTAGATTTTCCTCATTTTTTTTGCCAGTTGTGTAATTTTGAGCATGAAAATATTGTTACAGAATAATAGTTAAAACCCTCTCCTGTCCGCTGGCTGGTTTCACAATTTATTTGGGTGTGATTTTACAGGACCAGTTGGCAACAGAAGGATCTCAGCAAGTCGGAGTCAACCCCGATGCTTCAGAAATTCTGCAAGTCAAGAGAAGGCAAATGCAGCTCTATCAGAAGTAAACAGAAACATGACATAACACAAATAGATTTTCATCTTGTCCTGCAAATCCTGTAACTTTTCCAGTTTTCTGGGAAGCACAATAGATGGCATTTAAGAATTTTTGTTTTAAAAAGCAACCAGAACATTGCAATTTATAACTGATAATTTTAATTTTGTGTGGACACTTTGTGATTTACCACTGAATGTATTACAGATTCTGCTATTTATTTAAAGCTGTAAATGAAATTAGTACTAGATGACTGGCAGGCTCAGCTTTGTACCACGGATGGTAGAATATGAAAGAATTTGTAATTAATAAATCAGGTGACTCTTATTCCATATTTGTAATTTTTGGAGTTCCTGGATTATTGGCACCATTGACCTAAGAGAATACAAAAGTATGATTCAGTGGTTTAAGAGATGAACGAGTCAAAGGCCAGTGGGAGCAAAATTATAACTGATGAGCCAAAGACAGGTTTTCTAGCAGATGTCAGGCGGTCTGCTCTAGACTATCAGAATGTATTCAGAACACAATTAGTTCTTCAGCCTTTTTAAAACCTTCCAAAGTAAAAAATCAGGATTACTCTTTGCAGTAGGGGTAGCTATTGACAGATTAGGTAGCTGCTTAGAGAAGGTTGTAAATCCTGGAATTCAACTGAGAGTGACATTGCTAGTTTAAGGAATTGACTCTTCACAAACAAGTCTATTCTTTATATCCTGATTTGATACCAATTCCTTGTTTTTCAAATTTCTGTGCAGAATCACTGGGCAAAAATTACACAATTTGACATGTACATCTTATGAGAAGCCCCAGATTATGCAATGGCTTTACACACAGATTTTTTAATGGCATTTAATACTAACTAGGTCTCACTGGTATTGTTAAGCATGTACAAACCACTGTAGATCTGGAGTAAACAAGTAATTATCCTCTAATCAGGAATAAAGTGGATAATTCTAATAGTGTTTTAATAATTCTTAAAGTGTTTTTTTGTTTTTCAATCTGGAATGCACAGCCAATGGAATTTGTAGCTATTTACCCACAGAAGTGGTTTTAAAAAATAATTGTCCTGCCTGATCCTCTCTCCTCAAGAAATTCCAATGGCTGCAATCTTGCAAACTCAGCCACATGGTGATTCTTGAGTATGTGAAAAATGGTACTGGCTGTAAGAGCACACACCAATAACTTTGAGGTATCAGGGTGCAATGAGTGCAGAAAAAACACACCTTTGACAGGAGCATGAGGGGAAGAGGAAATGTCTGGCAGCACCTGAGCTTGGCAAAGGTTCATGACTTGAGAAGCAGGTCTAGAAACATTGATATCAGTGCCTTTGATTTTTTTGGGGAAGAAATGGAGTAGCTTTACTTTCTGATCTGTTTAGCTACAAAATGTGGGCTTATTTCAAAGCCCACAACAGAAAAACTATCACTGACATTCTAGCTAACATTCTAAAGGCTATTTTCAAGATGGTGATGAAGCATGCCCCATGTAGGCCGTGAGAAAATATCAGTAATATTTTTCATCAAAGAGGAGGCATTTGGAGAATTGCTGAAAATAGTAAATCTCTCAATCTTACCGTTTGTCATTCCAAATCTCTCTCCTAATAATGTGATCTCGATGAAGACTGAATTACAGCTGTAATCCAACTGGCGAATTTTGTCACCTGGGTATAAACTCCTGGCTTGTTTTTTAACCCACACCCATCACCCCAGCTCACAAGGCCGTATACGTAGTAGGAGCCGTTTTCTACACAAGTCAGTGGGCCTCCAGAGTCTCCCTGATGAAGGAAAGCACACATGTTCAAAGCATGAAGCAAAATATTAACCAAAATCAGAATGGTTCTCTCTCATCACAAGACTTTGAAGCTGCAATGGTGGTTTTTTCCTATGGCATCTACCATCAGATGCTGCTTAGCCCCTGAGTAGGCTTGCAGTTCTGTGACCAGGTCAAATCATATCAGACATTTTGGATGTATGTTTTCATTATTTTCCAGTCTGTGACATCTATCTGACAAGGTCACATGAAATTTCCCAGGCGTGAAAGTAGCAGGAACTCAGAGTCTGAACTCAGAAAGATAGAGATGTGATCCCTGGCACAAACGAAAACTTAAGATGTCTCACACTCCTCAAAATAGCCTTATTCTGAGTTGGTTGGTCTCATTTTTTTGTTTTACTTCTGATTTCTATTGCAAAATACACTCTACAGTGGTAATTTGCACCTTAGGAAGTGTTGTTCAATCTCTTCCCTACCTTTCAATGGTATAAGTACGAACCTGTTTCACATTTGTGGTAGCTGGAATGAAAAGAAACATCAATACTGACTCCCTGCGAGTCTTAGCTCTGATAGTGAAAATCGGATTAGAATTGACACTCAAGGTAGAGGCCATTAAAAAGCTGAGGTAAAAAAAGAGCAAGTTTTCAGGTTATTTTGACAAACTGCCTCAGAAGCCAAGCTTTCCAGGCTGGTCTCTTGATTCCATAGATCTGCCTGTAGGTGACAGTGGCAATATTAGCTCTAAGGATGTACAACTCAAAGTGTACTGCAGAAAGGCTGTTGAAATACACTGATGTGAGAACAGATACATATGCAGCATGCTGCCAGAGCTCTGCACAGCCTGACTCTTTACACAAAAAATTAGTGTTCAAATACAAAAAAAGCAACAGACCTGACAAGAATCGATTCCAGGTTTCTGAAGCCTTCCTGCACAAAGCATGCTATCATCCAGTCTGTTATCATGTAGTTTGGGTTCATTGCATTTCCTCTGCGAAATCAGCTTGACATTGGCATCTAACAGCTGATGGGATTGTTCATCTATGGGATGTGCACCAAAAAAGTGGAGTCACCTTCCTCCATTCCTGTTACATGTTGTCTTTTATTCAAAACATGATCTTGCTTGCCGTATAAATGGGATGGGGGAAGAGCAGGGGGATGCATGTGCTAGCCTGGGAAGAAAATAACTATCTGGCTGAAATGGTAAGTTTCCAGTGAGTTGGAGACTGAAGTTTCACTCAGGACACTGAGTTGTTTCCTGAATAAAAGTGGAGTCAGGTATTTAGAATTTGGTTCCAATCAGCTCTCTCCGTGTAATCCTGCTTTTCCAAGGTGCAGCTCCCAGATGTCCCCATGGGACTTTGAGCTGCTCAGCACTTCTCAGGCTGGTACTATTAGATGCTTTCACATGCAAGCTAATGAAACAGATGAAAACTGAAAATCATACAATATTTAAGGGCAATGATTAATTACAGCAAATCTAAAAACATAACTTGACATCTAAAGGCAATAGCCAGAGTTTCAAAGTACTACATCTGTAGATAATTAAAGGTGGTTTATAAGTTTGGTTCTGCTTGAGTTGCAGGAAATATTCCATTTCTTCAGTGATTTCCTGAAATGCTAATAATGGCTCTGCTCAAAGAAGGAGCCATCTAGGTTGAACACGTACAGGGTACTTGATATTCTTTGTTGGGGAAAAAAACCCCATAAAATCCCTTTTACCCTTTTTAAGGGAGACTTATTTGGAACTTTAAAAAATGTCCATTAGATTCTGTTGGTGCGTTCTGATCAAATGAGCAGACTCCTCTCTTGTGGACTTCAAAGGGAGTTAAATCAGAAGGGAGAATTCCATCCTGTGTATCATATCAGGCTGTATCAGCCACAAAGCACTAGGACACCTACTGCAGCCTCAGTGACACGTTTTCCTTCTGCTGCTTTACAGCAACACATCAATCAGAACATAAGAAAATGCATTTTTCAGAAAATTGCCATTATCATTTTTTAAGCATAATAATTTCTCCCCTTAGGATTTACCATGGGCAAGAAAGGTTTTTGGATAGAGCTGGTTGAACTTGAAAAGCTTGGGATTTTTTTATTTTTCAATACATCTGAAGGTCCAGATGCTGCTTCTGAAAAGCTTTGTCTGACCCAATGGGCTGGAAAACCATGTGAAAATTCCTGTCTTTCTTGGAGCTGTCTTGAAACACACAAGATATACAATAGCCTCTGTTGATACTTCCTTGCTTCTGCTGCTGGCTTCAGATGAAACCATGACATAGAGAGTCAGATGGCAGGCAAAAGAATGCATCAGGCATTTTATCAGAACTCTGAAAGGTTTGGTTGATTAAGCAGTTGGAGATTTCTGGCTAAAGAGTAATTTGCAAGGCATGCTTTAGCTGATCTTACTTTTGAATTCCATGTCTTGGTTTCACTAGTGCCTAAGTCCTCATTTGGGTCTGGCAACTGTTACTGAAAGTACCAGCCCACCTGGCCACTGAAGTACCCACCAAAATCCAGTTAGCCCACAAGTACCTGTCTCTGTCTCGCCCCATCCAGAAATGAAGCAGGAGGCCCCAACAGGAAGGAAGAAGTCAGGGACACATGCTGTTTTCACATACTTTGTTTCCACTGCACAGGAACCGTCAACAGGCTGCAGTTTAAGTAGTGCTGGAGAGGAGATAAACAATAACAAAAAGTATTTGGAGCTAATTTTGATCCACAACCATTGTTACCAGTGTGTGATACAACCCCATGCAAAGCTGTATAAACCCAACATTCCATTTGCCCCCCTGTGCTGGACCTGTTCCCATTGTTTGGCTCCTCCTGTGCAGTGACTTCTGCCTGCCCATCACAAGTTACATCCCAAAGATTCAAATGGGTCCAGATCACAATTTGGCCTGATTATTTCCAGAGCATAGTCTCAATGAGAATTTTACATTGACTTTAGTCAATTGGGAGAGAGGCAAAGGTTGGAGGTGAGCCATGTGAGTATCAAATAAAGGATTTACCAATATCATTGTACAGGACACCACCCTTGTCTCTGTATTCACCATGTAAAATTATTTGCACTGCATCAAATACTTGCTCATGATTCTCTTTCGTCTTGAGGTTTTGCTTTCCAAGGGCTACTTGGATCTTTGTTTCTGGGTTTCTGGAAAAAAAAAAAGTCATTTATATACAGACATTTTCTATCGGTGGCAGTGAAAACCTGCACTTTTAGTATGAAGAAGTCAAGATATTCCTTCCTGTTGTAAAGCCCATCCAGAAGATTTCCTAAAATCATTATAGGAACGCTTAGATAGGAAAGCAGTGGTGGAAAATACATGTGCTCTTAAATTGTTGCAATCATGATATAAAGTGATTTAAAACTGCATGTATGTGATTTTCTCTGCATTTTAGGGCAGAGTAACAGTGTGCACACGATCTGTTCCTGTGGCAGTGATGATGAGTGGCAGCTCATGTAGCCATGGGAGTACAGTTGCTTGCCGTTGTCTGAGCATATTTAAAATCATCTGTGTTGGAATGATTTCCAGTGTGTAATTTACCTGTTTCCTAGGGTGGTGGCTTCCAACTAATTCAATACAAATGTTGGAGGAAGTGTAATATTCTATGCTAGTTGACACAGAAAAAAATTAAAGCTAAGTGCATATTTTGACTGTTTCAAAGAACTTAATTGTGATGTAATACGTGATGTTGCTTATGGCATCCCAACATCCCCTGAGTTTTTCATAGTTCTTCTTTTATACTTCACAAAATCTTGTTACTTTCCTCCTTTTCCCTCTACACAACTTCTTTAGCTCATTTTATTTGAGTGGGGCCTAAGTTTTTTATTCCAGCAAGCACCATTTTCAAGTATATAAACATTTTTATGTATGTGTCCATTTTATTTTTACATATATGTTTTCCTTTCAGTTTGACTCCCAGCAATCATTTTGATTGCAGATAATTTGGATACCAAACTGCCTTTACTAACCATCCTGATTTTTATACATTTATCTACCCTAATCATAAGACTTGCACCTACTCAAGGCAGTGTGCAGCAGTAAGAACCCAGCATGATTTAATTAGCACTCCACCACAGAAATGTTCATTCCCATCTGGAGTCTGTCTCTGCAGAGATGCCATCCAGGGATGTTGTCCAGGTGTAGCCTTGGATCCACCATAGATCCTCTTGCGTGTTCTACGAACTTCTGGTTGTCCACAGGTTTGGAATATTTCAGGGGGGTCTGTTGGGGGTTCTGTTGGAGTCTCTTCAGCTGCATTGGAAGACAGCAGATGTATAATGCAGAGATATCATCAGACTGGAAGAGTTAAGCAACCTGCTGCTCTAGACCACCTGCTGCCAAATCACTCTCTTCTAATTCTTTACCTGAGCAGGGTGAAACATTGCAGTATTCCCAATCTACTTTCTTATTTTTTCTGATGTAGCACCAAGGTTTTTCATCCTCATCAGGATTCCTGAGGGGAACAGTTGAGAGAATCAGTCATTGGGAATGGGGACATCTCCATGAAACCAGTGAAGGAGCTGAGGATTCTTAAGTAGCAGCCTCATGCTCCCATATGGGAGATGAACTTCCAGAGATAATACTTCATAAGATTTGACAAAGAAGAGGCCTGAGCGAGCCATACAATACTGCCTTATTACTATTCCCATACCTATCTTAGCCACAAGAGAAATGTGGGACTGATTCAAAAATAGAGGGCAGCTTCTGGAAGCCTCACATCAGCATGGTTAGAGAAGGCATCTCTAATATTCTGGTGTTTTATGGGCAGGCGGTATCTAGAAAGATGTGAGATCTTAACACCACCAGTTTCTCAAATTTGTGAGCAGTTTGTCCTCAGGGATCTCTTTTATACAGACCTCTACAAATGCTTCTTCAAAATATTACCTGCAGAAGTTGTGTTCACCAATGCCGTATGAGTCAGCATCCTCCATAAAAGCATTAAAAGGGTGGTCCAAGAGATGGTGGGAATTCCAGTGCAGGCAGGTCCTGCCATTTTCTGCTTGGTTCACTGTTCCTCTGTATGTAGAGGAGTCCTCTTCATAACAATCATCAGGTCCTGTAGAAAGACAATGCTCATATAAAAATGATTTTGGTGTTGCTCCTTGCTCAAAGTGGTTCCTCTTCCTTCCGTTCTTTGTCCTACATTCATTTTATGGAGGATCAGAACCACCTGCTGGGCCAAGTAATTATGTTCCTTATTGTACACAGGCCAGAAATTAGAATAATGTCCCAACATATGTCCACCTTCTAGCTTGATTGACTTCAAAGGCCACTCCCCTCAGCCTGGGGAGTCACAGGCAACTGAACAGGCATCTTCACTACATCAGATTTTGAGTGTTTAAGGAAAACTCGACACTTCTTCCCTTTGTGACATGTGACCTCTGGGAAATGTGTGCTCACTCACTATATACACCAGTGGGACCTTGCCAAAGCACACTTAGAAAACACCCTGATGGCAACTGTTTCAAGCCCCTTTGCCAGCACTGGCTGCAGAAGTCAGCCTCTTCCTCTGACCCTCTCTCCAAAGGGGCTGGTGCCCCAGTGTAGTCAGGCTCTTGGAGCAGTGACAGGAAGTCACCACAGGATGCTACAGGAGTAGCATCAGTTAGTGTGGCTGCAGGGGGAAGCCAGCCCCTGGCTGTCTGGAGGTTCACCCCTACCTCTGTCCTGGGACTGTGACATACCGATCTCGCAGAATCTCCCTCTGAAAGGTTCAGGGCACTTGCAGGTGAATTTTGACCTGTATCTGTTCCGTCTGCAGATACCTCCATTTTTGCAAGGGTTTGGACTGCACTGTTTGGATGCTGTCAATGTGGAAAACACAGAACCGTCTTGTCAATGTGCTGAACACTATACAGCCACTCGCATGCCCAGTGGAAACTGGAGAGAGCTCCCACTCAGACTGTTGGCTTTGAGTTCTCACAAAATCTTGAGAAATGCGTATCTCTGGGGGTTTTACCAGTGACTGAACCACCACCCCTCAAATCAAGCATAATTCGTCACTGGCCGGGGCCGTGGATGGGAGCTGCAGCATGACTAGGGCAGGATCACCCTCTGCAGTGGGTGATTTCCCACTGCAGACCAGCCATGGTGCTGTCCCCCCCACAATTTGTGCTCACCATATTGGCAGGAGGGTCTCTTGTAGGGAGGCTTGCAGCTGCACTTAAAATAAGGTGGAGTTAATATAATCAGGCAGTCACCATGGTTGCAGTTCTTCTCCAGACACATGTCCTCCACTGTGGAAAACAGGGACACAAAGCACATCATCAGCATTTGTGTGTGCACAAGAGCTGCTCTCTTGCAGGGATCATGGGAAGATGGCTTCTCTTGACTTCAAGGAAGCTTTCATTTGGCAGGTGTGGACTTGGGATCTCACTTCTCATTCACAGTATCTGTGGCAAAAAATCTGTGGTACCAGTGAACAGCTCCCCACTGCGCCCCTTGCAGAGCATAGAGGAGCACTCCCTGCACTCCTGAGGTCTATTTTACTCGATGCTATTTAGACAGGCTTTGGCCTGGATGAGATCCTAAGAACTATGGACATGACTGCTGTGGGCTGTCAGAACACTCAGCTCAGCAACCTGTGGGTTTATAAGTTGCAACAGGAGCATTAACTGCCAAAATAAGGAGTGTAAATTAGCAAGAGAGCAATTACCTTTTTCACATGTAGTCCCACCGTATGGCTCAGGGCAGTGACAGCTGAAGTCTCTTCCTTTGGCTTCACATGTACCACCATTCTTGCAGGGGTTGGAGAAGCATGCATCTGCAGAGGTAAGGATGGAGATCTTTCAGCCTCTCAACCTTCATCACCTGCTTTTTCTTCTTGCATTTCGTGGCTGCAGGAGTCAGCAGGCACGGCACCCTGTGTAACAATTGCTGTGCTTATGCATCAGCTCAGCAGCCACAGGAGTGGTTCGAGTTGCTGCAGAGTTTATTCCAAGCTGCAGTGGCTCATGGCTTTGGGTCTGGGGCTGCGCTACTCCCTTTGCCCTGTCTATTACTGAGCTGTAATGGGGCAAGTCCCTTCCTTTGATTGGAGGTAGATTTGCCTCTGTGGCATTGCTTCTGGCTGTCTGCCTTCATGCACTTAGTCTGGAGCGATGTGGATTTGGCATTGTCCTGTTTGGAACATAGCATTAAATCTCCCATGGAGCAACCATCCATTAGACTACTACCATACCCCTGGGTGGCTGTTGCCTCAAGGGAGCTGGCACCTGATGAAAGTCACTTGTGTGCTGCTCTTTACACTGCGCTCAACATCTCCACTGCAGACCAGGCTGCCAGGAGCAATTGGTATTGGAGACAGACAAAAGTCAGCTCTGCTTGTTTTGTACCAGGGGATAACTTGGGGAATGTTACAGGCAACTTCCTTGCCTCTCTTTTTGAGTCCCCTGAGCAATCTCAAGGATCCATTCCTGTTTTCCTGAAGTTCAGCAAAACAAAAAAAGAAAAGGAAATAAAACCCCTGCAACTGATAAAAGAAGAAGAAGAAGAAAAAAAGAAACCTGCTCTACATTTGATTCCTAGCATAAATACAGAACATATATTCCATGAAAACAGCAATTACATCTTTCAGTGTCTATAGACAAATAAGCCTATGCTTTTTTGTAGTAGCAATCAGAAATGTTCTGCATGATCAGAATCCATCCTGTGAAACCTGGAGATAAAACACAGGATCCTTACAAGAGAAATACAAAGAAGAACACTGCAAACGATCCTCCTAACTCATCCCTTTGATGCAGGCATTTCGAGAGCAGGCTGGCAGCCAGGCCTGCCATGCTCACGCTTCAAGCACAGGGTTGGGATTTTACCCCTTCCTTCCCTGCCCACCCCTGAGAGGTACCTTTCATGTCAAAGCTGTCACCTAAAGATGTCTCAAACCAGCTAATTTCTTCCCAGGGCTCCTGCTGGAGGTTGGTGTCCTGATCCGGTTCTGTGTAGTCGTAGTAGTTCTCGTAGTCATCAGCCTCATCTGCAGGGAGGGGTGAGAAGAGAGTGAAAGAACAGAGGAATTAAAACTGGAACAAGAAAACTTATGAAAGAAGTTAATCCCTGAGATGGACAGTCCTTTTTCCTTTCACTCATTTGGGATGTCAGTGGGTTTAGAGACCATCTTGAGGACCAAAGGTGCTGTTCAGCTCCTCCTTGGCATAGGCAGAGCTCACCTAGTGCCCAGCATGGCCACCCTGAGCACAGCTGGCCCCAGCGCTGCCCTCGAGGATGCTCCTGAAGGGCACTGGGGCTCTGGCTGCCCAGCCATCTCCTGTGGTAACAGTCAGGATGCCCCAGAGGGGATGCAGGCCAGGGCTATCCAGGCAAATCCCCATGTGGCACCACAGCCGGGGCAGACGCTGAGGCAGGTACCAGCACAGTGACAAAAGGAGATTCAGTTTCCTATGAGAAGAAGGGGTTTTCTTTGTCCAACTGCTTTGCTGACCATCACCACTGCTGTTGCAGAATGAGGCAGGGCCCTCCCCAGCTCAGGGGCCCTGCTGTGTGTGGGAGCACAGAGTCCCATCTCGAGGGCAATCAGGGGACAGAGGCCCTGACACACCTGCAGGTCTGCGTGACTTCTCACCCACAAAGAGCCTTCGAGGAGTGAGAGCCCGGCACTGCAGACACGTGCTGAGGAGCCCACCCCTGCCTCTGCCAGCCCGTGGCCTACAGGAGCCAGTGTCCTCACGGGGCCCGCGGGGACCCGCGGCTTCGCCAGCCACGCTGGGGGGGTTGTTTGATTAAAGTGGGCTGGCGGCTCCTTGCACAGGTACAGCTCTTGCCAGTGGAAGCCACTGCAGTGTTTCAAAGACAAGCTATGGTAATGAGCAAAGCTAAGCTACGTACAGAGACATTTTAAAAAGCTCTCCCCTAGGGCTGGACCGATGGCCCCATGGATAATGCTCTGCCTTGAACTGATTATCGACTGCATTATCTTAGTTTTCTCTCCTCATTCATTCGCTTGCAGCCTTTATCTTTATTCTTTCTTTGCTTCTGAAAAAAAGAAAGAAATTCCACGTTTGTACAATGGGTGTTTTATATTTCATATTAAAATAGAACCATCTTTTTTCTTCTTTTTTTTTTTTTTCCTACATGCCAACTCTCGTTTCTCACAAAAAAAAAAAAAAATAGAGGAAAGTTTCACCTCATTTATTGCTATGTCAAGTCAAGACTCCTTTTCCTCAGCTCATTATTTCCACAGGAGCCGAATCTCGACTATGTGCAAGTGTTGCAGAAGTGTATGCCTTGCTGGGGAACAGAAGGATCTTGCTGAAAGATAAGGACATTGTCTACACTGTACAAAATTAAATTTAATGTGATGTAGTTAAGGTAGAAAAACAAAAAGGAAGTTTTGCCTGAAATGCAGCCTCCAAGTTCACTTTGTTGGAGAGGAGATTTTGCAAATGACTTGAGGTTGAAGGAACTGTCTGAAGTAGTCTGATTTTGTATCCCCTGTTTATTTTCAGAATCTTAGAGGGGCACGTTGGCTTTTATTCTGCAGATGCTTTCTGAAGGATGGGGTATCCCTTTTTATGGAAAAAATATACCTGCTAAAAGTTATGAAGGATGAATAGGGGACTGACGGCTGCAAAGGCAGACTGCAAACATGCCAGCGTGCTTTACAGAGGCTGGTGAGGACTCTGCTGAATCAACAGAGGAAAAATAAGTGCCCCGAATGAGCACAAATAGCTAAGCTGTTGTAGAATCATCTACCCTGGTTTTTAAACCAACTGCTTAGTGTGAGTTGTTAAGAAATGAAGCTACTGTCACTTGATTTTTGTTTGGCATGATTTCTCAGCCACAGATTAATCATTTATTAATAACACCTATGTAATTACTTGATATGTTATGAACTATTTCTAAGTGCATCTCTTCTGTAAACAAGTTGGCCGAGATGTAATTCATGTTTTGCAGGACGTGCTTCTGGCAGCTCTGAGTGGCTGGGGAGCACCACGTGCACTGATGGGGCAATTTTGGGACAGGCTGTTGCACACCTGAAGCCAGTTTGGCACCCAGCAGCCCTCAAAGAGAGCAAGTAGCCAGGGCTGAGGTAAAGCAGGCAACACTGACCAACCCCCTTAAAGGCTGGCAATTACCATTTCAAGAAATTTAATGGCCAAAGCATGGCGTTAAGGGCGCATATGGAAAGGGCTCAGAAAACATCAGCAAGCCCTTTTGGGTACCCAGGCCCCCATGTGGATATGGGAGTCAGGAAGCTGAGGTTACTGTCCAGGAGACCAGGCAAGGTGATGTAAGAGTGCAGCAGATCTGAGAAATGAGCAGTGTCCCTGCTTTCCCCATTGCCATCCCTCTTTGTAAAACTGAGAAACAGACATAGCTCCTACAGGTCACATGGGTGATGTTTCCCATCTCCCAGCTAGTCCATGTCATCTCCAGCTGCATGAAACAGTGGAAAACAAAGACCAGAAAACCCTGGCTGGGGCATATGATACCAAAATAAAAGGTGTCTTCTTATTTATCACTGCTTTGACACTAAATAACTGTTTGCCTTCCACATCTCTTATTTAAGAAGTGCTCCCATTCCAATTTTTTAAATTATTCATAACAAGCCATAGGTGTAGTAAAGCAAAAACAACACTTTTTTAAATCTGAGCACATAATTAAAGCACAAAATCTGATACACTGGTTGATTTAAACATATTACTAAATCAGAGTGTTCGTTCTTTGTAAGTGCTGGAAAACCTTAACATGCTTAAAAAAAGCAGTGATCTGACATTTGTCACTGAAATGTGACTATTACATGAAATTAAATTAGACATCCTGCATGCAAATTTTCAAAGAATAACTTTCCTCTGTGTAGTACAAAAAATCCCCCCATAATTGATAGACAGAGATTGACTTTTAAAGCTTCAAATCAGCTTTGAGGTCTGGGTGATCTTTTAAACTGCACAAGCTTTCATCTGCAGTTTTTCACATTGCCAAGAGCTGTCAATCAAGCAATGGATTTCTGATCAATATCCCCTTGTTCATTAGCTTACACGGGCTCTCTGTTACAGAGAGAACAGATATCCCAATGCCAACAGTCACACTGTTTTCAAAACCTTCCCTGGATCAAGTGATGACTAATGTTCCAAGTGGGAAAGTGATGCATTAGGATGCCATCGGGTGACCTGAATTGCGAGGTAACTTTGTTGGACTGCAGTTGTCAAGATGAGTGATGTGCAGAGTTAAAGCCTATTGCCAACACACATCAAGAGCGCCAGAAAGTACCCAGCATTTATTCAAGCTCTCTGAACCTCTGGAGACCGACTGAAATCTGGCCTAATTTAAGCAGGATGAGTTTTCCTACCACCCCCCTAAATACTTTTTGTCCCCAGCTCTGAGATTATTGTAGTGTTATTTTTATGAGGCTGAAATCCTGACTGTATTTTAAATAATGAGATATTCCCCATTTACTTCTGCAGAGATGAGACCTCACAGTATTTCCTCCCTTCCAAGCGGGCTGTGGCTGGGAGTATCTGCAGCTTCAGAAAGAAGGGAGACTGGCTAACAACAAAGCCAGAAAGCCTTTCAAATAGTTTTGTGGCTGTTACTTAAAAGCAGTTTTGCAGCATTTTTTCCCTCAGAGGGATGGATGTGGGGCGAAGGGGGACCGTGATGGTGAAGGAGTGGAGACTTGCAGGGGGATGGGGAGTAGGAGAGTGGAAGGACAGACGGAAGGACCATACACCACAAGGCACGGAATGAATTAAAAAATTGTGAAAGGGATACTCTATCATCAAAAGGCAGATCAACCGGTTTGCACAAGGCTGTGTAAACAGGTGTGCAAACCCTGAATCAAGTGCATGGCTGTGGCCAAATATTTGCAGAACCCAAATACTGAGCTCAGACACAAAAATTATTTGGAAATTTGTTTTCTACACACATGTTGTTAGAACAGCAACATTGATTTGGCTGGTGCTGTATGAGTGCCAAGATTTCTGGTTTGACCTGAAAGCTGAAATTCCACTGAAATGAACAGAAATGCAGATGAATAATGAGTGCATACTAAAACCCACCCTATTTTTTTGCAGGAAAATGAGCAAAATTATTGTATTATTTCGTTAGCTATGCATTAGAAACTCAAATCTAGGAGCCATTGAAATCAAGAAAAGAAAGAACAGGGCTTACCTGCAAAAATACTAAATTATTCAATAAAACCATAATCTTCTACTTGGACCATGTAGGCTGTGAAAGGATATACAAATCCTCACACATCCTACACATCCTCACACAATATTCATCACAGCTTTTCCCTTATCAACATCTTAATGCGATGCAGCCTTTAACGATTTTTTACTTGCATGGGCTTGTTTTTGAACCTTCTTGCACTTGGGACAAAACCTTGCAGAAATAAGTTCCACAGTTAGTTGCATGCTGCAAGGGAAAGTCAGCTTTCATTTATTTGACCTCCAGTTTTCATCCCCTTCTAGGCTCTTTGCTTATCCTTCTGTGAGATTTGCAGCCCAGGACCATGACCTCTCCTCCAGACCATGGCCCACTGCATCACCCATAGGTCCCCAAAGCACATGAAGGCAGAGAGTGACAGAAAAGTCCTGGCTTGGGACGGAACTGAGAGTTCCAGGTGTGGTCCAGGAGAACCCTGTGATCAGCTGCACATTGGTACTGCTGCTGTACTTCTGGTTTTGGCTCCAGTGTGCCAGACACACTCCTGGCTGGGATACGATGCAGCATTGTCTCCTGCACTGATGTACAGCACCTGTGGAGGTCTGAAAGCACTCACCATATTATTTGTCCGAAGTCAAACAGACTTTTTACTTGATGATAGACCTTCTTTTAAGCAAGGCTCTGCATGAAGTTAATATAATTCAGCACTGGGGACTAGTGAAGGGTCTTGATGAACCAGGTTGCTAGACTTTCAGTTTTGTGGCAGGCAGAAGCTAAGATGAAGAAAGTGAAACCACTTACCTTCCATCATGTTGGCCCAGAAGGAAAAATGGGAAGCCTGCATGAGATAATAAAGGTCAGAGAGTCAGTTTCTGAAAAAACAAAAGCCAGCGCAGGGCTTTGCTTACAGTACAAAGATTCTGTTTGCCCCTAGTGCCAGACATCCAGATAAGGCTGTTACCCACTTTGGAGCTAACTGGCCTAGATTTCAAGAGCTCTTTGAAAAGAGTAACAAAAAGTCAACAGTCTGTGGGAGAGGTCTGCCTCTTCCAAGCATACAGCCTAAGCTGCTGGGCTGGTCTGATTTGGAGCAAACCTGACCTAAACGAGTTAAATTGTCTCTTTGCTTATGAGGTGATGGCACATTGGCTACTTGTCAAGCTTCTCTGAGATGCTGACAGAGGCCACACTCCAGCTGGCTACCAAAGCCGGAGGCTGGGAGTTGCCCGGGCACGGCAGAGTGTATGTTGGGCAGTGCAGCATGGCCCAGGTCCTTACCTCCAGTGCGCCCAGTGGGATCTGGACCCCTGAGCTGGAAGGCTGTCAACAATGTCTGGATACAGGAGAATATTTCTGGCACTTTCTGGGAGGAAATGCCGTGTGTCCCACCTGCAATGTGGGGCTCCAACCTTTCCTGTTTGGCTCATGATCAAGGGCAAAAAAAAAAGGGAACAGAAGAAGATGGAAAACAGCTCTCAGCCTTTGAAGAGTGTGAGTGAGGTTTGTCTGAAAGGAAAGGCACTGACTCTACACCAGGACACATCCCCAGTGTGACAATTTCCGTTTGCTTTCCCTCTTGCTCTAAATCCCAGCTGCAGACAGGATTACCTGCCTTCAGTGAGGATACACATGATAACGGTGGGTGTAAAGGAGATTTGAAGCAGCTGTTCTTCATCCCTCACATGATTTTAGGGAATAAAATGTATTTCCAAACAATTTAACACACATGGTAAGGACAGCACACATACACACACAATTATTATGTGGATCTATGCATTGCTACAGATACAATTAACTGTAAATATATGCCCTGTTTAGTCACACATTATTTATATAAGAAAGACATTCTCAGATAACACTGGTTGCGACTAAGAACAAGTGAATCAGAAGCAATGAATAAGAAACAGGACAAAATAAAAAAGCTCAGGATTCACGTTTGTGAATATTATCTGGAATATATAAATGAGTTTTTGCTTCAGGCACGTTTGCATCCCTCTTGTGTTTGAGCCAGGGAGAACAGACACTCCAGCTCTCCCCTTCCCCACTGACATTAATGAGAGCAATATCCCCTGAACCACTCAGCAGAGCTCCTTCCCAGGTGCATTTGAGTGAGCCACACACACAGAGAACTAAATCCTTTGCAGCTGGAAGGACACACATCCTCACACAATTGCCCCTCCAGAATCAGTGTGGAGATGATGGTAAATGAGAAGGCTGTAAAAGCCCTGTCCTTGGTGTATACGTTTCCTGAGTGCAGGTACAGCTTTCTTCAGATCCTTTGCCAGACCCCAATGGAGACTGTATAAAGCAAAGGTCTAATTGCTCCATTTACAATTAGTGGTAGCGTTCATCCATAAACACAGACCAAAACAAACCCTGCAAGTGTACTTCTTTCTTTTGGAGGAACAGATGAAACAAAGAACAAGGAAGCAGCATTGGGAGCAGTATGATGCAAGAAACATTTCATGTCCCTCTCCAGCTCTCTGTGCTGCCCTGTTGTGCTCTTTGCCTTGTGGGGTGGAAAGGGTTTGGGTCGGAAATGTTTGTCTTAGTGAGTTTGCCCCTGCACTTGGGGCAGCCCTTGGCACCCCAGGGAATGCTGGAGGGCTTCAGCCCAGGCTGAGCGAGGTGCACCAAGCTGTTCTGTGCCTCAGTTTCCCCAGCTGTAGGATGGAGATGACATTCTCACAATGTTCACACCCCACGAAAATAGGAAAGATGAGAGACGTAACATTGCACTACACTACATTCTTTTCCAGCTTTTCCACCTGTCCCTCTATCCAAGCACAGGCAGAACTGACCACAAAAGGGCAGGTACCCTAAACTCCCTCTGGCAATGAACTGGTGCCCTCGACAGTGCAGGTTTACACTATCATCCTTCAGAGCCGGCACAGGCTTGGTGGCTGGTGACTGAGTCCCAGATTTTGATTGCTGCTTTTGGATGAAAGCCTCTGTCTGCTGCCACAGTATAAATGTTACTGGGAACAAAAGCTTCTGGAGCACCCAGCACGGAGAGTCCAGGAGTTAAACACAGTCTTTACTGTAAGGCTCCTGTATCTCATTTTGTACTGAGGCTTTCCCTCCCTGTGAGCCTGTCACAAGCTGCAGCAGCAGAGCCACAGGAGACAAAACCTCTGGCAGAGCTGACTTCTCAGCATGGAGAGTTTTCTCCTCCCTCCTGAGGTCCACTGGACCACTCACCAGACCACACTGGTTTTGAAGCATTTTCTCCCCTGCTAGCCAGCACAGGGCCAAATTTTACCATCTGGATTCATGGTGTGAAGCTTGCCATGGTGGTGTGCAGCAGAGGAGGAGGAAGAGCTCACTCCTTCCCTCCTGTCTGCTGGAGCTCTCCCCTTCCTCCACTCCAGGAGAGGATGTGGGATGCAGGATGTGGGATGCAGGATGTTGGATATGGGATGCAGGATGTTGGATATGGGATGCAGAAGGAGGCTGTCAGGAGGGGTGCACAGGGTGGGGGTCCGGGAGGCGGCTGCAGGAGGGAGTGCAGGCAGGGGCAGTGAAGGCAGGGCCTCCTGCCTGCGGTGCCGTATTGCTCGTGGCCAGCAGAGGAGGATCTTGTCCTTCCGACGAGGTGCAACACTGAGCCCAACGAGGAGCAGGATTCGAACAAAAGGAACGGGGGCGGGGGGAGAAGAAATTAGACTATGGGGCTGGTTTCACCAAACAATCTCCTTGCTGCAGCTCCACACCGATACTTTGTGTGCTCTGTCAAGAGGGAATAAAATCGCTGGATTCTGTTCATAGCCGATCTGCAGTGATGAGGGACAAAGCTGGAAGAATTTGCAGAAAGCAATTTTAAATTTTATTACTTTAGGCTCATAAAAAAGGAACCCTAAAAAAAAAAAAAAAGCTAGGAGGGACATTTTATACGGGTACCAGTGCACTGCTGGCTATGGAGCCAACTACATTTATAGGGCTCCTAGAAAAAAATTGTGAAATTCAAAATATCCTAATTTCACCTGACCTTTGTTGTCTTTTGTCACTGTAATGATTAGCACTTCACTAAAACTTTAGCTTCATTCCTCCAAAGAACCTTCAAAATTTTGCTAAATAGATTTTGTACTAATATTAAACATTGCAGATACATGATACACTTGATTTTTCCATTTCAACTCCTTAAGAAAGAGAGACTAATGAAATGTAATAGATTTCAAACAGAAATGACAGAACCATGAACTTTCCTCATCTCAGGATGGAATCCTGCGGCTCTTTCTCAGACAAAAATGTCCAGTTAATCTCTAGCAATTCTTTCTGCATAAACCCAGGAAGATTTGACCCCAAATCCAAGGGAAATTATTTACAGCTGCCAAGGGCATTCTGCAATTGAACTGTTTATTGTGTCTTGGGTACATTGCTACCCCTTATTACAACAAAAAATGAATCACTAAAACACAAAAGCAGGTGGAGAAAGAGAGCAAAAAGGTGACAGCCCAGGGTTATGCTGTGAATTCACGAGTGCAAAACAGACTTCCAGAGAAAACATTGTAATTACTCAAGCTTGCATGACAGAGTAGCAAGAGAGATGAAAACTAGCTCTGTACATACACACACACTGCAACAAAGCACTACAGGAATTCCAGTATTAAACTGCACTGCTAGGAATTGGCTTAGTCACTTAATTGCATTAAGTCCTGCAAATTCTCCTGCAACTTGTCACAAAGTGGCCTCCACAGCAGAAAAACAAAGATTATGCTTTCATTTGTTCATCTGTGCAGTCACAGCTTTGCAGCCAAGAAGGTGGGATGGGGTTGAACTGGAGAATGAAGATGGATATTTGATCAACTTCCATCCACAAGTGACACGAGCCATGAAGGAGCCATGAGGGCAGACACAGCTACTGCCTTCTCGTAGTGAACCCCTTGATCCTGCTGACAGCTCTCAGTAGGAACCTTTGTCTGGGCTGCTTGCCAAAGGAGGAGGGAATCGACAGTTCTGATGCTCTTACAATCGGCCAGATTTTTGCCTGCAACCATCTTGGGTCGTGATAGTCTTTGAACTTCAAGGGAAAGTGGCTTTTCCAGCAATGACATTGTATTTCTCAGCCAAGGCCATGGTTGCAGTATAATGAAAGCAGGGCATATTATCATCTGTAGCACACATGCAACACATGTTGTGTTTTTAGCCTGGGAAACCATTCTCTGAAAGGATTCCACCAAAACCTCTGAATTCTTCACTTCTCTACTAACAAGACATCTCCTGCCTCCACACTGAACTGCAATTTGAGCATCAGAGTAAATGTAGTGGTCCTGGTCGACCAGTCCCAGAGAACCCAGAGAAGTTCACATTTAAAATCATTATTTTGCTGATTATTTCTTAGTGAACCTTTCCCATGGTAGCACCTGATACAAAACCTAAAGGGATCCAGGGAAAAAGCAAGATCCTTCAGATGTGCTGCTTAAATCGGCTTGGTTCTCTGCTCAGGTGTTACCTGCTCCTGTTTTCCAAGAAATCAAAATTTCCAAATTAATCTCTGCACTGTAAGATGCAGCCTGGTAGCAGCTGGGTGTTTTTAAAGCTGCTCACTGGTGGATGAGGTGTGCTTGTGCTTCCAGGTGGAAAATAGGGTCAGCCTTGAATGCCACAGCAAGGGGAAGCTACAAAATGTGTTTCAGGGGGCTGCAGGAGCCAGCTAGTCACACTACCACAAGTGCCTGTGCTATGAAACACTCCTACAGCCAGTGCTGGGAATGCAGGTTATACTGCTAGACTTAAAGCTTATGCAAAGTCATTAAGTCCCTTTAGTTACACAGGATATCAACCTGCACGCTGCAGGGCATAAGCTGATTGCCTTCAGGGGTCAGCAAGCAACGCTTCCCTCTCTGAGAGCACGGTGCAAAATTAGCTGGGGGCACTCCCAGGGCTTTGTTGCTTTCGTGCTGCATCAGGCAAATTTAGGCGAGCATTGCAGAAGGGTATTACACCTGATGGACCACAAATCCGGGCGGGCTTGGCAGCATTCACTTCTCTCTGCAGTGATTGGTTTGCAACACAGTGGAGCATGAAACCCTTGTGCGCATGATGAAGCCCTGGAGTGAGGGCGAGGGGAGCAGAAGTGGGAGTTTGCTACAGGAATGGATCTGTTGGGCATTAGAAAAAGATGTCAGACAGAGTTGACTTTAGAACATCCTAAAATGTTGGTCTCCAAGCACCTGAGGCAAGGAAAGACACGTACCGCTGCCAACAGCATCCTACTTGCGGTGCACCAAGAGGGAGATAGGCCCTTATGATAAGGGGCTCATTTTTGCAATTGTTTGATCTTAATGTGATACTTTTATCCTTCCCTTTCCACTACTAAGTGCACTTGATTATTGGATTGGGCAAGGCTAGTGATTTTGAAACACTTTCCACCACAACTAAGAGGATATCAATTTTTTCAAGTGCCGAAATATTCAGTGAAGAGCCACCTCTTCTAGTCTGACCCTTGCAAATCTTCCTCCCTGCTGCCAGGGAAATTGAGTTTGCAGGCAAATTTGATACAAGGAAAAGGACTGATCTGAACACCTGTAGATTTAAAAATAACTTTTTTTCCCTGCGAACATGTGCTGAATCACTTTAGAGCACTGTTAATTGGGAGCTGCAGCCTGGTGTACAGGCAGGGGCAGCACTGGAGTGTTGTGGGATCCAACTTTGTATTGTCCTGTTCCAGATTTCTCTAGCCCAACTCAAGCATACCATTTAAATCTGAGTGTATTCCAGGAAGTTTGCTTCAGAACAAGTCTGGATAAGTGAGGATACACAGCTCAGTTGCAGCAGAGTTCTTTGGCTTTCTCTTCGGCTAATTAAGGAATACTTAACAATAAAATGTCTTGATGGCAGGCACATTGCTACTACAGTATCTTGCTGAGCAGAAGTGAAATGAAAAGCAGGGGGAAAAAAACCCCGAACCTGAGAACTCCTGCCATGTCTGAAGACAGTCTTTGGTGCAGTTGCACCATACATGCTAAAGTAAAGGATCAAATTCTGACCTCACCATGCAGCTTTTTGCTTTTTATGGAAATAGTTTGGATTCATGCAGATGGCATCAGTTTCTCTTCAGGTAGTATGAAAGAACTGAATGAAAATTTTTGCCTTAGGGTTCTGCTCCAAACCTGCCAGATCCATGAATGTCCAAGTATTTTCTTGTTCCATTGTGACTGACTGAGCACGAACTACTGCTTAAACCCATTTTTGACTTCTGCTATATTTCACCAATAATGTTTGTTAATCAACTTATTACTTATAAAAACTTCTAAAACCAGATTCAAATAAAAATGATGAAGATAGTTCTAGAAAAGGTTGAAAATAGGAATTTAAGGGTGTTTTCTGTGGTTTCAGCAAAGTGCATCATCTATTATTTTTTCATTCAAACTATTTTAGTGCAACTTTTTCTTCAGGACAAATCATTAAGACAAAAATATCCTCTCATAACTTGTTTGTCATGCAATGGTCACATCATGGCAACTCATTCCCCTCTTTTTTTTTTCTAAGATCCATGCCAAGTGCTAAGCCAGAAAACCTTGTTATAGTAATTATGAAGAAAAAGCATGTTTTATTAAAAACTAGCCTGCTGAATATTCTGTCGTGCTGCTTTTCAATGACAGCAGAATTGCTTTTGCATTTTAGCAATGTTAATGAATTTTCAGGGGCGGGGAGAGATATAGTCTACATTTTCCATTGCAATTTTTAAAGCAACATCAGATTAGGACTGCCAAAGGTATTGAATCAATCTAACACTTAGGACTAGTTAGAAAAAAATCTGGGCAAGACTTCATGTTGTCTAAGACTGGTCCCACATCTTCCTCACTGAGCATGAATTAACACTGCCAAATTCGTTAGGAGCTTATTTGTATGAGGTGGCGTTCCCACAAGGTCTGTAAAACTGGCATTGAAGTATCCTAGAGCTGATCCCCTCAGTAAGAGGCTACATGTACTACTGGAACAAGTGTGACATTGGTCCTGGTGATACGCTAATTAATCGTTACTCTATTGAGTTGTAAAAATCACTGATCTCAAATTCCAGACTTCTTAAAAATATCTATGCCCCATTAAACCCCCTCACTATATATTTTTCCCGAAGAATTAAATTTAAACACATCAACATCTGAATTTTTGAAACGCATTTCAGTAAATATGAACCTGCACACATAGGAAATGTCACTAAGAAAGCAGATGTTTTAAAGAACCTCAGATTCCTTCACGAGAAAATCTACTTGATTGCTTGGAAGAACAAAAGAATTTTTTTTTAAACTGACTTTTAACTTTCTTTTGATTACAAGTCATTCTTCCAATCTTCTTTAAAGAGGAGATGAATAGATGTAGGAAAGTGTATCAAGCTCTACCATGGCAGAGCTCTGGTCACCCCTAGCTGTGTTGAATATTTTGCCATTAACCTTCTTCCCATGTTAGCAACAACGATAATTAAGTCATTCAAAACATGTGGCTGGGGGAATTTTATCTTTTACAGAAGAGTTTGCAAAAGTCCCAAGGCAGTGCCTACCTGTTTAATCCAGTATTTAGTCCCTTCAGAATGAAGACTGGAAATAAGGAAGAAACTATTTACGGTGAGGGTGGTGAGTCACTGGCACAGGTTGCCCAGGGAGATGGTGGACGCCCCATCCATAGAAACATTCAAGGCCAGATTGGATGGAGCTCTGAGCAACTTGGTCTAGTGGAAGATGTCCCTGCCCATGGCAAGGGGGTTGGGACATGATGATCTTTAAGGTGCCTTCCAACCCAAAACATTCTATGATTTTAAGATGAGCTGCCCATGCTGCAACCTGGTGTTCTGGGACATTTCTTAGTGCCCAGGGCTAGAAGAGGGACTATGCTCCCCACCACAGACCACTGGGAGTGAGGCGACCACTGAGTGTACCCAGAAGAGCCATTCCTTGACACTGTAGATGTCTGCTCCAAAAAAAACCATTGGGCTTCTCTCTTATGCTGCATTAACTTGGTCACCTCAGTGGCCTGAAATGCAGATACAGCAGAGCTGGCACATGGAAAGAAAAGGAGGATAAAAACATACTCACGCGCAAACATGTGGTCCCTAGGAGAATAACCAGTGGAAGAACTTGAAGGATCAAAGCACTGCTAACCATTCTCATCTTTTTCTTGAAATTAGCTTTTTCTTGAAATTAGCTTTTTCTTCTTGCCTATGTTTTTTCAGACAAGCCACAATCTTTCGAGGCCAAGCTAATTCAGTGCAAATAATTAACCATGCTTCAAATATTGTTTAATGTTCAACAGATTGCCCTGATCAAATAAATGCATCCTATCCAGATAATCACTGCATTGACCACTGGCAAATGTTCCAAATCAGTAAGTATCAAAGTATAAATTAACAATAAAAACAAGCATTGACCTTGTATTAGAAATATCTTTCGACTATTATTATCAATTGGAAAAAAAGTATGAAGCATACTTACCTCTCTCCCACCTGAAAATTACTGAGATCTAGTTACATAACATATGATTTTTAAAAATATCAAAGTGTGGGTTTTTTATTATTTTCTAAATTTCAGACATGAAACAGAGTTCATGTTCTCAAGCTTTTGTCCACTAGTGTGAGAATCGGGATTCATTTTTTTTTTAACAGAATTTTAAATTCTTGAAAACCTCTATTCTCCTGAGGCTGAAGCATTTGTAACAACAGTAGCAACGCAGGAAATCAGAGTATTACTGCAAGATAAACAACCCTCTATTGCGGAAATGCTGACAAACTCTTGCTGATCAGAAATTGTTTGTACTACATGTTACAGAAACAAATGAAGTGACCATTCTTTCTCCAAGACAGTTTAGAACCTGAAAAGGAAGGACGTGATAGAAATAGTGTCCACATGCTGAAATATGAGGAAGAAAACAGTGAAATCCCAAGGGCTTCATAATTTCCCATCCTGAATGTGAATTTTGTGGTGAAAGAGACAGTTGTGAGCACTTGATTACAGTGACAGGTGCTGAAATTTGGATGCCAGAGAACCTTGTTTCTGCTGATTCCTTACTGTGGAGCATGAACAATCCTAAAGGAGATTTCATACACCAGAAAATACACAAAGAATTTCAGTATCCTGACTATGCCACATGTGCATACCTTAAGCAGGTGCCTATTAGCAATAGATAGATGTTTGAGACTTAGTATGTTGGTGGCCAGCCACAAATACAAGTTTATGAAATTCCAGATTCTTTAACTAGTTAGAAAGACAGCAAGATAAAAGGAGTTAGATAACACGCGACTTTATGTAATGTGTCCTTGAGTAAGCTGATTTGCACTGAATTTTAATAGAGCCCTGATTCATCAAATCTCAAACAGAATTAAGGTATGGACTGGATCCTAATAACATCATGCTTTATATCCATGAAAGATAAATTAAAGGATGCAAAACTGCTATTGACAAACATTGATTATATGTACTTTGATGGACTTTGAAGTTGTGCCAGATGCGTCTTGTCAGCCTCCAAAGTTTTCTTTTAAATCTCATTGCATAAGGCTTTTACTTTTTAATTATTTTTTCCCTCAGCCTCTTTGATCAAGAAAAAAATGTAGATCATATTTGTGTGATGCTATTTCCTATGCATTTTACTTAGATATGCCCTTGTGCACAGCTCATGATATGTAAGAAATGTTACATGGCACCTACTGATCTTACTGTGTTATCCTGGGTGCTATTTAATACTTGATTGACCTTCTCAAGCTGCTGAGTGAAATCCTGCTATGTGCAGAGAGCTAGCACAACGCTCATGGTCTTTTTATACCACATAAATCTACACAATAAGATGCAAGAGACAAGGTTGCTGGTCTCTCTTTGTTCCCAGGAGGATTTTGACCAGTGAGAATGTCCAGTGGATCCATTTCATTCCACCCCCTGACCGTGGCAAAGTGGTCCTCATGTCAGACCCAATGGGAAGGCAAACCTCTCTGCAACTTCTTCTGGTTTTAGGAGATGGACTGACGTTTATACCAGAATTTTGACCAAGTGGAAGTCCTTCTTTCACTTTCCTATGTATGAAAATATTTTGTCAGCAGGAAGCTTCAAGAAACTGAAAAGAGGCTTTGGAACCATTTTGATATTTTGAAGTTGTGAGCCCTCATGCACCATCTTGCTTTCCTTGTCCATGAGGATATGGCCAACCCCCTCTGGGCATGGGAATGCACAAAGTATATTGCTGTGCATGGCAAAAGGCTTCAAAGGTGGTGCAGGACTTGGGTACAGGTGTTCTCTTTTTTGGGAATTGACCATACCCTACACATCCAAGCCCATCCTAGTGATCATGGCTTGCACATCAGACATGAAACATCTCTCTGTGACAATTCAGGTATCTTCAAACAATAAACACAGAGGAAAAAAGAGTAGATAAATGCCATCAAATCCTTTTAAATTGAGAATAAATAGATGAAAACAAAAATTTCAAGTACTGGATCAGAACTGTGGTGGGCTGGGGGTTTTCTGCATCACTGTCAATA
Source organism: Corvus hawaiiensis (assembly GCF_020740725.1). Classification (NCBI taxonomy): domain Eukaryota; kingdom Metazoa; phylum Chordata; class Aves; order Passeriformes; family Corvidae; genus Corvus; species Corvus hawaiiensis. Next base: position 8,782,120 of record NC_063220.1, read on the forward strand.
CTGCCTTGAACAAATCATTTACTCTCAATATTCCTTCATTCCCATCACAACAATGTGGCTAGTAATTTCTCTGCTTTCACTGTGTCCTGTCTGTTTAGATAATAAACTCTTCTGGCTCACTATTTTTTCCTATATTAATGAGCAGCTCCAGGCAAAAGACATGCCCTGTCCTAGCTGTGATGTCTATTATAAAGGAAGGAAAAGAATAACCTAAAAGACTGTATTCTCAAATGATTTATTTGGAATTACTACTAAGTATTATACTCTATAATGCTTGAGCAGCTTTGGTTGCCAAAATAAAGAGCAGAAACACTACTTTGTCCTTTTTTTCCCCCTGAAATGGCAATTTCCACTGAAAAAATATTACACTTGGATATTTTTCTGCCACTGTACAGATGACTTGAATTCTGATTCTGGGAAGCATTTTGAGCCCTTCCTGGATGATAACTCTTCTCCATCCTCCAACACAAATGAATATTCTGTGCTGGATCTACCCCTATGTGTCTAGTGTGTGTGGATTATTATGCTGTTGGACACACTAACTGCAGATCTAGTTATTAACACCAGAATAAACAAATCACCACAGCTGTGGGGGAAGAGAGACAATCCCAAAGGTAAAAGCAAGATAAAAACATCTACTATGTGACTCTAACAAAGGCAGAAGTTCTAGAAATACTTGCTGGCATCAGCCCACAAGAGCACAAGCCAGGCCCTTCAAGGGTAAGAACATCTTCAGAGTCAATAGCAATGCCATGGAATATGCATGGATGCTTTGACTTTGGTCTTTTCCATGGCTACCATTTTGTGGCTTTCTTTAATCAACCTAACAACTGAAAAACCCTACACATGTTCGTGCTTCCTCTTAATGTTCCCTCTACTTCCATTTAATACAAGCCCTCTTCAAACTGCAAATGAAAATGAGAAAGCAGAAGCCCTATTATTCCTCTTTATACAGAAGGGCTGGAGTTGTGAGAGAGTATAGGGAATTGACTTTAATATAAAATCTGGGAAGTGGAGGAGGGGTAGTCTCTATGAGAAATTCATCTTGGTGCAGAAAGCCAGCATGAGGTCTAGACATGCCTTAAATCAACATTTAAAGTGTTGTGGTTGCATTTTGTTTCATAATTCTCTCTAGCAGCACATTCCCAGTGATGGTTTCAATTCTTGGGCTCAGATCAAAAGCACAGTAAAAAATTTCAAGACAATCAAACAAACAAAAGACAGAATAAGTGCAGGCAGCAGAAAGTTCTGTTGGACATGCAAGAGGGCTCTTCCCTCATCCACCCTGCTGCAACCCAGAAGTAACTCATCAAAAGCTTTATGCAAGCTCAAAGCTGGTGCAAGAAGCTGAGCTGATTGGAGAGAGAGGCAATGCCACCTCAGGGATGCACAACAGGACCAGCAGCCCCTCTCTGACACTGATTTGGTACCAAACTCTTCCTCTGAAGGTGCATAAACACCACCTTGAAGACCAACCTGCCACGGTGGAGCTTTGTCCAAGTGCTCAGTCAAAGACTGACAGACACCTGGCTAAAAGATTTTCGGTCCTCTTCTGGCCTTTTGGGTGTTCTTTTATGTCTTTCCTACAACAGTTCCAGATATTCTTGTTAGCTGTGCTGCTTTCTGAGCCCATTTCTGTGTCTTGGAGTTGCCTGCTAAAAGCATTAGAATTGTAAAGTGGTGGATGAAGGAAGACAGTTTTGCTTTCAAGCTGAAAAACATGCATCAAAGCCCCTGTAGTAAATTTACAGAGTATTAAAAACAAACAAAATCTGACCGTAGGGTAACATCATTTTAGGAAAGTTGCGATGGCCTACCTCAAAGTCTGCATTTAATGTGCACAGCTCTCACTTAACCTGCCTAGGCTATAAATCTCAAGGGCCAAATTCTGTCCTACCATCCTAAAACAGAGATATTTTTAGACTGCAGAGGTAGAGCTAATATAGTCTCTCTGCTCCAGTTGCCAAACACCTCCTCCACAGGCCCCGTTGGTCGTTTTCCAGACAAAGTGGAGAGCAGGAACGTTAATCCGAGGGAACTCGCACAAACAAAGATGTAATAAAATATGACCCCCATGATATTTTGCATGCATTTAGAGGCAATCACAAATTAGGAAACACCTGATTTAAAGAAACCCCAAGACATGCCTCAAAAATGCATAATTAAATAATAATTACTGCAATTTTAGAAATTATTTTTTCTTCCCATTTGCTGTTGTGTTATTACTTTAAAGAGGAGTCACACATTTTTCATTGAGTCATCATTTGTTTTCAGGAGAGGACTCCAACAGGTGATCATACAGTAATACACATACCAAATATCTGGCAGTTCTTTGGCAGAATGATTTAGTACGTTGTTCAATTATTTGTCTGAATGACTGAAATAACAGAGACAAGTACCTTCAGGTGCAATGATGCACAAGTGTTATGAGCACAGCTATGCAGTTCTGACAGAGCCAAAGAATCTTACTTCAGTAAGAACTATACAAATATTTCATTCTCCTAAAATGTTTACATTTCCTTGAGCAACACACTAAATAATTATATAAAACAGATTTTAAATTTTCATTTATTATCTAATGGTCATTACTGCATATTGACGAATTGTTCATCTGAATGGTCAGCTGAAAGGATGTTCATGGTGGTAGACCCTGCCTTAGCCTCTTGTTCTCCCGTGTGGAAGTGGTGACATGAGTAGCCTTATGTCATATTTATCTTGAACATTAAGATGTTGACTAATTTCAATCTCAACTTCCCCAGGTCAAAATTCCTCTTTATGTTCCATCATCTCAGATCTATACTTTGACCTGGATTTTCTTTCTGAAAAGCAATTTTTTTGCAGATACTGTTCCATTATTCAAGCTCATTTTTAACACAGTTGGAGTAAAACAAATATTTTTTAAATTTCAGATTCTGAAACTTGTAACAAGCAACACAGCATGGTTTGTACTTTTCTGCATGTAGCAGTGGCAACCACAAGTAAAACTGATTATGGTTTTTATCAGACTTTCTGGGATGAGAAAGTTTTCTCTGGAACAGCAATGGTAAATGTGAGTACCACATCAATAACTGTGGTGCTAATAGCTTGTAAGTTAGTCACTGGAACTGTGAGCAGGGATTTTGTGTCCTGTTTCCACTTAACTCATCCTTACCTTCCTCTGAAAGCTTCAACCATTCTTCTTCCCCCTAGTTCACTGCGTTCAGCACTGTTTTTCTGCTTCCCTCTAGTCCTCTTCAACCAGTTCTTTTTTTTGACCAAGAGCCTACCAAATCTCTTTTTTTCTCTTTTCCACTCTGAAATTTCTGTTCTCATTGCAATCAAACCTTGATGTTCCTATGAAACGCTTCACAAGAAGGATATCAGTGAATCCTTTTGGCTGTTGTTAAAAAGAACTTTTTGGGAAAAAGTCGATATTTTGTGTGCAAAGCAGCACTTTTCATACAGTAGGTTTAGAGAGGCCCCTAAGCTTTCACTGCAAATTTTGATTGTGGAGGTGCTGGTATGGGTAATTACAGTGATGTTATAATCACTCCTAAGCCAGGCATTGCAAAACAGAATAATTTATTGTTAAACATAATGCAAATGTGCTCCAAAGTGGAACTGATTCCTGAACAGCCTGATCTCAGCTCTTTAGTGACATGTTGAAGACAGTGAAGCAATAGGGTTACATTATTTTAAAGTCTGTGGTCTGCTGTAACAGTACATGATTTTTTAAATGTGTATTTATTTTACCTTTTCCCTTTACCATGGTGCCTGAGTGGGACCCCAAAAACTGAAGCAAAAAACCCCCTTGAGGGAAGGAACTTTCACACCATGTACAAAATGCTTTGGAAAAAGAGGCTTCAGGCAGGAGAAGAAGCTGGAAAACCCATTTTCCCTGGCCCCTGAAGCTGCTCCTTAGTGGATGTTCCCATGCTGGAGCTGCCCAGCTCCTGACATTGCATCCAGAAAGGGGGTCTGACAGAGAGACGCTGCACATAAATCCCCTTTGCTCTGTACATTTTTGGGTCCATCCTTCCAGCAACCTGCCCCATATACTGCATGCTCAAGTAAATTCCAGAGGAAGGAAAAAGCACGTCTGAAGTTACCCCTTCCCCTTCCTTCTCTGCCCTTTCCTCCCCAAGCATATGTACCCCCTCCACAGCCCATATTTCCAAACTTTTTTGCTTCTTTGAGTGATTTTCATACTCTGAAACAGCATCATTGAATTTTGCTTAGTTAAGGCAAGACAGCTCATGTCAGAAAATGTTTGCTAGATTGGGTCTCCTTTTGTAACATTTCCCCTCAAAGGATGATTCAATGATGCATCTTAGAATCAGATTCCAGAGAGGGAACTAAAAGAAACATCAATAAAAAAAGAAGCTGTGAGGAAACTAAATATAGAACAGGCCAATATGAATTAAACAACATGCTAGAAATCTTCACACAATAATTGATTTGCTCATTTGTACTTCTTTCTATTCTTTAATCTTTCAGCAGGGCTTCAATCCTCCCTCCATTGCTTTTTTAATATTCTCTGTTCATCTGTTGTCTACAATATTGTTTCTGATCTCTCTCATCCCATCAATCATCTATAAAAAGAGACTAGTCCACACACTCTGGTCTCCAATCCTAATAACTGTAAAGAACTAATCACCTAAACTGAGTGATGTTCATTGTTGTAAGTGTCTCTTTGATTTATTAAACATCTCTGTATAAATTCCTGCATGTTTTGCAAGTTGTTTCCTAGAACCTGTATGAAGGCACTTTGAAATCCTAAAACTGTCTGCTTATGAGGTTTTTGGTTCACCTAATAAATGGATTCTTGTCATGAAAAATGAGCTTTTACTTAACTGAAAGGACCACTCAATTCCAAATTCAGGTCAGAGCCTCAGTTTGAGCTTCCCTTGAATATACAGCAAACTTACAAAGGCCACTCATATACACTTTATATTAATTTGAAAACACTGTGTGCATTGCTTTGGGGTGTCTGCCTGCTGATGGAGAGCCATAGACACTATGGAAATACTCCTAATGATGGCATTTTCCATAGCTGTCTCTTTCACATGCTGTTGCAAGCTCTTCAGTTGTGCAAGTGGACTTTAAATCTGATTAATTAAAGCTTAAGGACTGAATATTTTCACAACCTGTCCTTGTCAAAGCAACATTTTCAGCGCCGTGCCATCAGTGTGCGACCGCCCCGCACAGTGACAGGGTGGGATTCAAGGGCTGAACTCGGGGCCTTTTACACCATGCATCAATGGTGAGGCCCCTCAGTGTCCACCAAGGAATCTGGGTGTCACCAAGGTTGGGGATTCTCCAAAGGTTTTGGGAACTGCCTCCCCATCTAACCTGGTCTCACTTGAAAGGAAAAGAGATGCTAAGTACAGAGCAGAACTCAACATTAGCGAGGTGTGTCTGAAGACTGTGTGAGGCTTTTGAAAGAACCCAACATTATGTTCTTGTGAGGTAATTGCCAAAAATGGGGACTAGACAAAGCATTAAATGGGCACAGCTGTTGGTAGAACCACACTCAGGGGACAACACTAAAAACAGAGGACCAGTTTCACCAAAAAACCCTCTCTGCGCTTTTCATGCTTTTTCACCAGCACCTTAGGGTGCAGGACTAGAAAGAAAAGGTATAAAGTGTTTGAATGAGGCCATTCTGGGAAGGATTCTTTGCCAATGAGAAATCCACTCCCCCTTCTCATGCTGGATTTGCATAGAATATTGAGTGCCTGCTAAAAATAAAGGCATGCTCCTTAATGTTCACCCCAGTCTTTACAGCAGTCCCTGGCTAATGAACCAGCCACTGTTACAGGTGGGTGAGTTTCATGCATTGATTGCCTTACTGCCCCATACTAAGTAAAAAAGATGTTAATGATCTTATTATTACAGAAACATCATGAAACTCATAAATATAGATTCAACAGATAACATCACAAATCTGTGAAAACCCTTCTTTCAGCACAGTATGGGCAGAGTTATGCTGTCAGAAAAAAAGAAGTGGGGAAAAAGTGTGTAGAAATTATTCTATAGAATTGCCCACTTTTTATGTTTACAAAACTAATACCTTACAGATTTTGTGCTCTTTAACCATTAGCAAAACAGTCTCCTACACCCCTGTGGTAAGGGTGCATTGAGGCAGGCTGGTAAATCTTGGTTTGGTGTATATAGCTCATATGGGTTTCCTTTTCACTGTCGGGTTAGCAGATCAAGTGTTACTCTTAGAATGAGCTTTTGTTTCTTTGCATTTCATTTAGCATTCCAGATTTGCTTTCTGCCTGTATCTCAGGATCTCAAGCAAACATCAGTGTTTTGTGATTGCAGTTGTCACCTAGAGTAGCCACAGAAAGTGATTATCTTCCCCACAAGTGCCCAGGCTCGGAAAGGGCTGCAACATAAAAACACAGCAGAAGAGGGATCTTTTCTCTCTCTCTCTAAATACATATTTTTAAAGGAAAATGTGGTAATGATGTTTTGTGGGGAAATTTATATTTTCTTCCCCCAAATAACTGAAAAACAAATACAGATAAAGTAGATTTAAATTTCTGTTCAAGCGAATATTCGAGGAACTGATTAGTGAAGTTTATAATGTTCCCATTATCTGTACTCACATACATATAAACATATATAGTTGCTGTGAAATATATTTCTATTAATATTAGGTGAGAGCACTCCATTACCCTTTTACAAGAACATAAATAAGTAATAGCCAGCCGCAATACTGGTGTCAGCATCTTTATCACAGGTGCTGATTTGGGCTAGATGATTTCCAAACTCTCAGGAAGGAGAGACTCATTTCTATTCTGAGAAGCTCCCACGCAGGGGACCATCACACAAATGGACAGAGACTAGGGACAGCTGAAAATTTCTACCAGTGTGAACTCCCTGCACCACAGAAAGGCTTGCAGGAGGAAATGTTTCTAAAGAGCTTCAGAAGTAAAGCGCAGGCAGGGGAGAGCTTTTGCGTTGTGAGAAAAAGATCACCAACAGGAGAGCTGAAAGCTCACAAAGAATTTAGCCCCCTAGCAAGTTTAACCAAAACATTTGCTCAGAGTCATATCACACCATGCTGCAGTTGGATCACCTAAACTAATACTGTATCCTTAAAATATTTACTGATGATGGACTCCATCAACAAATTTAGTAGCAGTAGTTTCACTGAGAAATGATATTTGATTTTCCTCTGTACAACAACACTGGCAATTTCAAATCTATTATCTCACAACCTACCTCAATATTAGAAGTTTGTTTTGTTTTTTTCTTTTTTGTCAAACAAATGCTTCCCAAATCTCTGTGGGATACATACATTGATGATTTAATATGCTTTGCAATCCACTGAGCTTTAAACATGTCAGCTCACCTAGGAATGGATATATTTACATCCCTGGTTTGGGAGAAAATCCTACATCTTGAAGAAAAGAAACAAAGACCTTCATTTTCTGATTTGTGTGCCTGTTGTTTGGGTTTTATTTTCTTTTGTTTTTCCCAGAAAGATGGTTGCTGCTTGAGAGGCACCAAGCAGTAAAGAAGACTGAAAGTAGTTAGCCTTGGAGGAGGTGAACTGTATGGTTAGAGGGCAGAAAAGGAGGTCAGAGGTATACATGATCAATACAATATTGCACAGGAACTGCCACAGAGGACACCTCATGCCTACTTTGTGTGAGCACTTATAAATACCTGTCTGTATCGCCAATCCCTGGCTCAGCTGAAAAAGGTTCTGTATCTTTGACGTGAGGCAAGAAGATCTCCATCCCCGCAGTTCTACTGAGATTACTCAGCTGTGAACAGATAACTCGATACAAAGAAGAGGAAGAAAAAGCAAGGAAAAAAGTAGAAGCAGACAATTTCATAGAGCCCAAACCAGACAAGACTCTCTCTGATGACCAAGGGAAAAGCTTTGATAAACGGTAGGGCAGCTCCTCAAATCCAGGTCTCTGAAAGTGGGGGTGGAACACTGCAGGAAATAATATGAGAGTCCCTGCTGTGGGAGTCAAGGGAGACAGGGAAAATAGTTCAGGTAATAAAAAAAATGTTAATATTACAAGAGTGGAATGCATCTGAGTATAATTCCAGACTTTTAAGTTCAGTTTTCAAATCTCGGAGAAAGAAAGAGGCAGCCTGCTGCCATCTCACTAGTTTGTCTCTTTGGGCTTAAGGTGTGGAATAAATCAAAACTTTTTTTTTTGGAACGTGGTACAAAGAAATGCATTAATAATACATAAAAAAAAATGTTCATCACGTTGGTGTGCATCAGTGGAAACACTATTTTAAAGAAACTATGAGCAACACATGAAAAGATTTGACCTAGGTTTCACTTCTGATGTGCCAGGGTGGGAGCAAGGCAAGCATTTCTCTTACCTACTGATATGTTGCATCTGTGACTTCCCACTTGGGTAGAGAAGTTGGGTTCCCAATGCAGTGATGCTTTTTTTTTTCCCTACAAGCAAGCAAGGAAGTTTGAATCCTCTGAGCCATCCCCTCTAAGTGTGTCCAAGAGGAATAGAGAGAGAAATAAAACAAAACCACCCAGTTAGCTGGTAGCTGCCATGCCTTTTCTTCCTCTGCATGCTGAATGTTTGAATGTCTAAAGACTCTGATGTTTGCTGAGAACAGCAGTCGTATTTGTGCTCAGCTCAGCACTAGTGCAGACATGGAACACATGCACGTGCCTACATCCTGTGCCTTTCTAAATGCTTGTGATTTCCTGCCCTTTAGCTTCCAGATACACCCTTTAAAAAAAAATCAAAAATTTTTCTGATTAAAAGTATACCATTTCTATTTGTGGAAGAGCATAGCTGCAATAAATATTTGTTTCTAAGCTAGCTGAATCTATCCGCAATCACAGTGTGGAAAAGATCAAAGGGAAGGCAAGATAAACACAAAAATGTTATTTGTGATTTGGATTGTGGTAGAGCCCAAGTGCTCCACACAAAAATGGGACCTCCTGCAGTCAGTGGTGTACAGGCAAAAAGTGGAATTTTCTTGTCTTGTGAATCACCAGCAGTCTCAACAGGCAAATTGAACCCAAGGGAGATAAAAACAGATTATTTCTGTTAGTGACCAGAATAAGGAAATGCTCCTTTTGGCACGGCATCTCTGGTTCCCTTGGTTTGCAAGAGGTGTGGGCACCCTCTCTCCAGCTGGTCACAAGAGGTACCTGGGTTCTGCCACCTCTATGGGGCTCTCTGTCCAAGGGGGAACCCTTTGGAACCCTTGTGCTTCAGGAATATAAGAGCTTTGCTTCCACCAGCTCTTCCATGAGCACCCGGGCCTCTCAGGACTGGTCAAGCATCATCAGACCAGACAATTTCCTGCACTTAGTGGCCACTTGGTGGACAGAGAGAGTGAACAATGGATGTGACTGTGCTGCCCCACTGACAATCTGTCATGCCCCACCCTCCAACTCAAGCTGGAGGACACCTCAGCTATGCCTGGACAAGCAGAGGGAAGGTGAGTGCTCTGCATCCTACTCTGCATGTCCTGCCAGGTGGGGGAACCACATCTGACAGCCCTCACAGGGCTCTTTGCATGCATTTCATTCCTCTCTCCCAACACACTGCCACTCCATCACCCTCCTCGACCCAGATGCTCAGGTGAAGAGTATGAGAAAGGGGGAATTCACTGCTCCAGCAGACAGTCATTGCTCTCCCTATATATGCCTTCAGCCTGTTGTCACCATCTTCATTTGTAGTTTTGTGAACTACTTTTAACTTATTTAATAGACTATCACAATAGGAAAAAAGGCCCTAAGGAAAGAGAATAAAAGTTGTTACTTTGCTAAGACCTTGCCTGGCAAATTTCAACTCAAAAACCCCAGAGAATGCAGAAGAGATTAATGAAAATGCTGAGAATCACCATAATAATTCCAACTACCAGCACCAGTGTCAGCAGGCTCAGCAGGGCCTGTCATTAGAAAGCCCCCTTTTAAATGGGTGTCCCTCCTATTAGTTAAATTATCTACACTGTGGCGAAGAATATTCCAAGGTGACAGAAAGCAGAACAGTACAGACTGCTAAAAATGAAAATCAGATAATTGCTCATAAATTACTTCTGGGGTCTTTCAAGATCTTTTGGTCTTGCTGACTGAAAGGCAAGTCATTTGGAATGCAATAATTAAAATAAAAGCTGCAACATACAGGAAATGTGGTTGGAAGGAAGATATTAAGAGATGTATTGTACCTGCATTAATTATCATCGGGTTTTTGATAGCATCCTGAGTTCGCTCTTATTCGCCTTAAAAAGCAAGTAGAGATGAGAACCTTGGCATGGAGAGCAGCTCTGGCTCTGGTCTCCAGTCTCTTCCCTAGATCTTCACACATATTCCAGCCAGGAGTAAATAGGGTCTGGATATTATTGTCCTTTCTCACACTTTTTCCCCAGTGTTGTGTCTGTCTAATGCTCAGTGACACCCACCCCTGACACCAGGGATCTTCATGGGTGGCACAGCAGCCCTCAGCTTCCCTCATGACTTCAGCCCCTTCAGAGAATGGGGACCTCCCTGTTCACATGAATCGAAGGGAAAACCCCAAATTTCCTCCCTTGGGATGGGACCTCAGGACTTAACCAGGAAATATTTTAAACAGAAAGCCTTTTCTCCTAATTTGCCACATCTGAGAGTAGAATTAATGTCACTTGGTGTTCAGCAAAGCCATCTCTAGATTAGTTTTTTCAGTAGTTTTAGATGAAAGTTTCTGAGCGACAGAAGGGCTGCTCTGATGAGCTGAAGGTCAAGACATTGTCACCTTTTCAGCTGTATTCTCTCTTTTTCTGATCATGCCACACAGCTACCAACTGTTTGGAGGAGGATAGCCATGCAACTCCAGAAAATGTCTGTTAAAAATCCATTTGACACTCATTTACTGCTGACCACGTTTGGTCTAAAAACATTAAGAAACTATTTCACCCCTCTTGGCATTTATTGGACTACATGGAGATGTTTTTTCAGACTTTACTTGTTGTTTTTTTTAAAGCCAGACTGTATTTTGTTAGTTGCCCAGAGGATTTCATGCATGGGCTATTCTATAAATAAGACTTATTATTCCCCAGTGACAAATGCAGTTTCTTTCTCAGAGGTTCTGTAATAGCTCATGTGGGATAAACAGGAGTTTTCTGACGGTGTTAAGTTTCACAATTAAACTGGACATGCTTCCTGCTACAAGAGGGATAGATAACCAGTTTTTAAACCACCTTTTAATTGCTGAGGCCAACAAATCTTCTGCCCATGAGTTACAGCTGGGTAGTGAGAACAGGATGACATCAGTCACCAACTGTGATTCTCTGTGGTTCCCCAGAGAAAAAAATTTGGTTCCCCCAATCCAATTTATAGCTAGGAGGAGGTAGGGAAAGCTGTAAAATCTATCAGGCTAGCATAACAGGCTGGCACTGTTATCCTGATCTCAGTAAAGCCAAGGACTGTATGAGCAGCTGAAATTCCCTGTGGTGTTCGAGACAAGGCAGGAGAAATTCTGCAGGACAGCAACTGCAGCATGGACAACACCGTCTGTTTCTGGGAAGGAAAATACAGGATTTTTATCTTCAGGGCTGCTTCTCTGCACTTTTTGCCAAAACTAAATTGACCCCATGAACATAGAACAAATGTACATATATTACAGGGCTTCTTTCATGAATAAAGGATGCCAGGTCAGCTAACCTCCATCCAAGTGAGCGGCGCAGGAAGGGAGAGAGGAGAAGTGAAGCTAATTTGATGTTACAGCAGGGAGGAGACAGAGGTTTATGCACAGCTGAATCATCCAACAACCCTATCTGCCAGAAAATAGCAAATATCACACAAATTCACATGCTTTTCATCAATCTGTCCCCTGCCCTAGCACTGCTGGAATGTCCTCTAGCTGGATCTCAGAGAAGTTTCACAGTGGAAACATCCCAGCCCCCTGGCACAGCCCCTTCCAGCACTGATCTCGCTGCAAGGCTGGACCTCAGCACAAAGGAAGGGACAGGGATGATTTTTCCAGTTATGACATCACTTCCCCAAAAATAATGCTTTTCTCCAGTCCCATCACCTAAACCTCCCTCAACACCTGGTAGTTTAACACATATTGAAAATTTCCATTGCAGTGAGTCTTTACCATTCTTCCTGCTTTTTAGGCTCAGGAAATACTTTGCGTAGGATTCAGGGCATGCAGGTGGGAGTGTTCCTGCAGCCTGACCTTTCTATAATCTGTAATTCTCAGTGGCCATGGCTTCACCTTTATCTGGAAACTTATAGGAAAAAATCTCTTTTGGAACAATGAGAAAAAGGCTGATTAAATAACCACCTATCACCTTCTGGGATGGTTATCCCTCAGTGAATGCCTGAAATCAGCAGTCGAGAACAAATAAAGAGCTCATACTCCTATTTTATGACTAGATCTCAGCATTACACTGAAATGAAGCCAGTTATCCTGAGTGGCACCTGGGCCCTTTGGAGTTTGACACAAAAGGCACCACGGATCTGGTGCTCAGAGGCACCACTGAGGTGCGTGTCTGCAACACGTGGGCTCCTCTCAGCCACGTTTAGGGGTCAGAGTTCCTATGTTTAGGGGCCAGGGCTCCCAGCTGAATGCACTGAGATGGACTGTGTGCTGGCAGTATGTATGAAATATGTGTGTGCAGCCCAGAGGAGATCAGATTTGTTTGTAGACAGGGGAACTTTGAAGCCTCCCTGTGTGGGCATCCACTAGAGAGCAGATGGAGATCAGGCTGCAGAGTTGGTATTTCATGATAGGTCTCAGCTCCTGCATTGCCAGTTTCACGTGCTCCTCCCAAATTTCTCTGCTCCTTTACCACTCTGCTTCTATATACTTGCTGTTGAAAAATATTTGCATGAAAAAGGGAGAGAGGTTAGCAAAACTGTCAACCGGGCTAAAAATATTAAGCAAATCTTTTTCAGCCTCATGAAGTAATAGATTTCTAGTGCTGCTTACTCAGGACTTCTAGCAGGCTGCTGTACTCACAGGAGGGTGCTTTCTTAGCTTATTTTATGCATAAGTTTCATGTAGAATATTTGTTTGCTTCTGTGAGTGAAAAACATATTTTCTGACGGAGATTGCTTACCTCAAGGAAAAACAAAATGTAGATCTTCAGCCTTGAGAACATCACCTTTTTGTCCAATTTAGCTAGCAAATCGCAGAATCATAGAATCATAAATGCCATGATGGAAGGGGACATTAAGGACCTGGTTCAACCTTGCTTGGCAAAAGCACAGTCTAGACAACACGCCTGGGCATCCTTTCCAGATGAATCTTAAAGTGCCCCAACATTGGGGAATCCACATATAAAACCATATCTACACCTGAGGAATTTCTTCAAGCTGGACCAGACACATCCTCAAAAAAGACTGTAAAAATGTGTTGACTTTGAGTCTGAGCTCAAATCTTGGTAGTTGAACATATATTAGTCCAGGTCTGAGGGCTCCATTCCCGTGCCTTTTTTTAGTGGTAGACCTTTACATTCTTCTCTCTCTCCTTGGCCACAACTTTGTTTTCCTCCACCAAGAGCAGGATATCTGCCTTTTCAGATAAGCATCCAGTCACCTAAACCTCTGTATCTGAGACAGACATACTGTCTGTCCCAGTAAAAGTGGGACTGCTTTGGCAGCTCTCCCACTAGTTGTTGCTATGGTTTTTGACCTATACTGCTTCTGCTTAACTGATCAGGGCTCACTCCTGCGCCTGAAAGAACTGGACCCTATTTTTGGTGAAGAAACAGGGAAGATAGAAGAATGAGTGCCCTGCTGTGCTGGCTGACAGAGGACAGAAGGAATAGAGGGAAGAGGGAGGGAGTCAAGCTGCCAAATGCAGCTGCAGTGTGTGACATTGGGACAGACAGCATAGAGGGGACAAGTACACATGGATGGAGCAAATGATGCAGTTTGTTTACTCTGCAGTGATGAAAGAGAAAGGTCAGTTTCTATACACCCTGGCTCAAAGGCTGGCATATATGATTCATATATATGTATTTAAAGTCTTCTATATCTCTCTGGCTCAGGCTGCCACTCATTTCTAGTCTTCTAACAAGCAGGCTTTTGAACAGCATTCACGCTCACTTTTTAAGTTTCGAAAGAAGCATCTCTCGCTGTAGAGGCTGCTGCTAATGAGAGATGAGGCAGAGTGAGGAGACAGCACTACTCCAGGTTGTCTCTGTTGTTGTGCCATCCTGTGCTGTGTGAGCAGATGATAGCAATGCTCTCCACCACTCTGGCTGCACCATATGGGTCAGAGTCCGTGTTAGCACACAAGTAACCATTAACCTGGCCTTTGCAACCGGCATCCAAAACCATCTCTGAGCACTCACCTTTTGTTCTGTCTATAACAGTTGCATTCAAGAAAATGTCAGTGAGCAACAAGATAGGGTTCCCTAGGACAGGAGTCACAGAAAAGCAAAGTCATGGCAACATGGAATTCACCCCAATACAGACAAATAAAGAAACTCTCTCTCACTGCCTTGTCTGTGCCGAGGGGGCTGCATTTCAACTCAGTCACAGCAAGGGGCTGTGGCCACAAAGTCCCTCAGCTGTTCCCACCTGGGTAGGTGGGAAGAGCACACAGGCACACACCTGACATCTGTGTGGCAGGAACTGCAGGTTTCTCGGGTCTGCAGTGGGAAGACCTACTGAAACAGGTGCTCAGCATCTCTTAGCCCTCGGTCCTTTGGGATTTTATTCACAAAGCAGAGGAGTAACTCCTCTCTCCAGCCACATCTGCTTCAGACTCAATGCTAGAGGTACTTGAAATATTGAAGTCTGAGAAGAAGGTATCCTAGTACATACCTGAAAGGTATCATTTAATGATTCACAAAACACAAGCTTGAGAACTATATGTGCCTGATGTTATATTAATAATGCAGCAGAGCTGCCTGACCAGATGTGTTGGATGGTCCCAGTAGAAGTTTTGCCTGCTCCTGTGACCCCATCTGCTCTGCTCTGCCCTTTTCAAAGACCAAATACATTTCTTTTTAACATGGCTGGAAAAGTTGGGAAAGTAGGCAGAAGTAACACCTACCTCCAAGTCATGGCTGCTGTCACATAAGGGTGTCTCCAAACCTGCCTCAGTTCCACTGACACATAATTTCTGACCAGTAAGAAACCCACAGAAACACAGAGAGTCTCAATGCCTCTTCTCCTCCTTTTCTTGGAAAAACATCTTTATAAGAAACTTCCCCACACTTGGAACATCAGTTCAGTATCAGCAGAAGATAAAACCAGTGATTCAAAAACACCTTCGTGGGAGACTCCCACACCTTTGGAGGGCATCAGAGGAAAAACTCTACCCAGACCGGGTATGGCTTTGATTTTCTGTGTCCCTGAAAATAAGTAGTGATATCTACATAGTCTCACAGAGACATGAAAAGTGGAAGGAATGATGGCTCTTGCTCCGTTAATTTTTTTTTAAAACCTACAAGTGCTCTCCACCAGCTGTCTCTTTCTCAGCACAAGGCTTCAGGGGCTGGGCAGAGCACTGCTCAGTGAAATGGATATACTAAACATTAAGCAAAAAAGCCCTCTTCATTTACAGCTGTCCTACCTTCAGCAGAATTACATCAGGGATCTGTTCTATCTGCGGTACAGAGCCGTGCAATTTATACACCCTCTTCTGCCTTAAAATTCCCAAGCTGCACTGTACAAGCAAGGAAGCAATAAAAGACATGGTGCACAGACAAGGCTTACAGTCTGCACTCAAGCTCTGATGCTGTAAAAAATGCCTAGCTGAAACAAAGATCTAAGTTTCACATCATTTATTTAACTTTCAAACATCATATCCTAGGTTTTACAGTGATGGGCACTACAGAAAACACGATGAGAAATAGATGGGTAATTACAGTGGTGGTTTTGACTTTTACCATCATCCAAAACTGTAGTAAAGTCAGAAGACACAGGTTTATACTTCTTGAGATACGTGTTTAAATCGAGTTTGTGTCATAAGTGATCTGAATGTAATGGTCACAGCTTGACTCCTAACCAGTCTTAGATAAGTGACTGCGATTTAGAATTAGGTGCAATTTTCTGTATCAGAGCACGTGTTCTGCACGGTTTGGTACAAATCAGTGTGACTGGCAGCACACTCGGGACTAGGAGAGAACAAGAAACTTAATTTCTGAAAGTTGTGATGTGTGTGGGATGCTCCCTGGGCAGCTGCCCACAGCCTGCCTGCTCCTGAGCCTGCAGCCCCGGCACCGAGCGCTGCATGCAGTTTGAGAGAGGCACTGATCGGTTTGGGAGGAGAGGAAGGGGCACACAAAAGCAGCTGGTGGAAAAAAAAATGAGAACAAAACAGACGTGAAAGATATTTTAAATGGCACGTATGTATAGATCACAGGGGAACTTTGAAATGCTCGATTAAGTACTGAAGTAGCCATCACACAGTCCATAACCCCTGACTGTTACAGAAGCCCCATGCAGGCAGGTACCGCTCGGGCTGCAGCATCCTTTGATGTCCAGGTACACGACAAGAGCGTGAGTCACCGCGCGGCGAGGGACCGGACACAGCGACCCGGTCCTGGAACGGGGTCAGCGCCGAGCAACCCCGCCGGCTGCGGTGTCGGGCCGTGCTTCTCCCCGGGAAGGCTTGCGTCCTCCAGCGTGGGTGGCCCTGGCTCCGCAGCGGTGTGACCCGGGACACACGGACCTGCGGGGGGTGACGGCTCACCCCCACCAGCCTGTGTGGCCCCACAGGGGACGCTCCAAGGCGGCGATGTCCCCCAGGGCTGCCGGAGAGCGCTGGTGCAGCCTGAAGGCGCAGCGGGGTAGGAGGGGGTGGCAGGCGGGTGCCTGCGGGGCAGCCCTGGGTGGCGATGTCCCCGCGTGGGGCCGCCTGTCCCCTGCGTCCCCGAGCCACGAGAGGGCACTGAAACACAACCCAAGCGACGGAGCGCGCTCGGCTCCTGCGCCCGACGGGGGTCTCCGGTGTGCCACCGCCTTCCCGCTCATTATATCTTTAGATAAAATTCCAGAACAAAGGAGCAACACGAAGATTTGCTCATTGCGGCGCCTTCCAGCTGCCCCTTACCGGGTCTGAAACAAAACCGGGGCGGGTAAACACCCGGCAATGAAACGCTTTGTGCACCGGGAGCTCGTGAGATGAAATGAGACTTTCTGGTGCAGTTTGTTTGTCAGGCTAAAATAATAATTGTATCGAAATTCATTTTTAATTAAACTGTTTGGTGTGTTCTGGGAATCTGCATTGGCATGTATGGAGTGCCCATCATCGCTGTATCGGTGGGCTTTATCTGCACAATCAGTTAAGCTCAGTATATTTTAATTGAAATTCTTTCAGTCTTTCAGCTGTTACTTCCCCCTTCAGATTATCATTCATATTATAGCTGCATTTCATGCTTATCCTATCCTGAGTGATTAAAAGAATTATTCTGACAATTTTTTTAATGCTTCCCTCACTTCCACCATCTCTTTTTATAATAAACTCTTGCTGTTATGAGGGAATTTGGTGCAAATCAGTTCACACCTTTTTGTTAACTATAAACCAGATGTAAGAAACTCCAGCATTAAAAATGTGCAGAACTGAGTGACTGTCATTCTTGATGACTGAAAATATGCCACTAAGATAATATGAAATATTTTAAAACATAACTGGAATATGCAAGATGTAAGTACTGAAATAATTGTAGCAAAATATACCATTAAAATTTCCAAGAGACAACCAAAAATCAAAAAAAAAGGAATGAAAAGAGAGCCTGTTACTTTCCTTTTTTTACACAATGCATTTTATTTTACTTCATGTAAATTAAGTTTCTTTTTAAATTTTTGTTGAGCATTCTTAGCTCATCTTACTGTGAGGAAAAAGAAAACTGTGAGATTCACAGGTTTACTGTATGAAAGAAAAAGAGTAAAATTGAAGTAATTTAAGGAAGAGAGAGCTTGATTTGCATTTCTCTAATAAATCAAAATATTAAATTAGTTAAAAAATAATTTCTGCAGTTAGTTGTATCAATTAATACTCTCTTAGGATTGCATTTTTTACTGAAACTCCTGAAAATGTGTTTTTTAATCTCTATTTGATATTCATTGTCTCTCACCTCACTGGTAAGGCACTATTTTCATATTTTCTTGGTGCTGAAAGCTGCAATCCCGAACAGCCTGCATTCCCAACCTCTGTCAGAAACAAAAGAGACAGGATGTAGAGGGAAGTTCAGAGAAAGGAATAACACTGGAGCTTGATTTTACTTCAGTGGGAAGCATGACATAAGTGAGAAGAATTAGTGTGAGTACAGTTTTGGAGGACAGCAGTCCACATCCAGCGCTGACAAGGGAGAGGACTTAACCTAGCAGTTTGTTTCCATACCTCATGGTCACGAGCCTCAGTAACATCCACCACACTCTGCATGAATGAGGCATTTATTTCACTTTCTGACAGCTAAATTGTTACCAGTCATAACAGCATTGTCCTGGCACTCAGTGTGGACCTGCACCTTCTATTAGGAGCTGCAAGGGCCCTGGGAGTGAAGCTGTACTGAGTAACCCATGGTCACCTGCTCGACAGGATTACAGGGAACTTTGCCACTTCTTTGTCAACATTTAGACCTCAGGAGCTTTTATCTAAATCCAAATCACTCATGTGAGTCTGTCTATTCCAGTATGGTGAGGGGGGAAAAAAACTTTCTCTAAGAATATGTATTGCCTGGTGATGGTTTCCTAAGGAAGAAGCAGGTTTTCCTCTTGTGCTGTATTTCAGAAAGCTTGTACCAAGGGACACCTTTGTGGCTTACATGTAGGCTCAGACAATTTTTTTCATGTGCTTCCAAACAACTGATTTGCATCCACAGTGTGTCTCAAAATATAGAAGAAATGCTTAAACAGATGGGGAAAATACTTGCATATGTCAGAGCGGAATATATTTATTCTATATGATTCTATTATATATCTGAGTGTGTATGCATGCATGGAAATTCTGCATACTGCAGAGTGGGAACAACACAGTGAAAACACACCCCAGTTTAGTTTAGTAAATTCCTGGTTGCTCTGCTTAAGGGGAGTACAAGGCTTGTCTGGCTCCTGGGCAGAGGACCGGTCTGTAACATGCTCTGTATTTTCCAGCTTTGAACCCCATGACCCTTAAAGTCTTTGCAAATATTTCCTATTGTTCAGTGCAGCGCCTCATGATGCAGGGAGAGCTGATCTCCTGAGTGATTTCCTCCCACCGGACTGCCCAGAGAAAGAAACCTGACATCAGCACCCCCATCTAGACTCTCTTCTCTCCTGCAGCACTGGGAAACACATAGAGCAATCCTCTGCCTGCTGGGAGCTAATGCCAGCCCAGCAGTGCTCCAGACACACTCTCCTTCGGGGAGGGGGGCAGAAAAATGTCTTTTCAAATTCGCAAGGAAAATTTGACTTCCTCCCCCACGTTCCTTTTTTTCCCCCCACTCTTTTAAATGTCAGACTCTTACACAATTTCTTTGAAAGTTCGAACAGTTAGACCAGTCTGGAAGCAAAACAAATCACAGCACATTTCACCTTTTGCAGAACTTTCCAGGAAACAACATGCATTTCAGAGTGGTGATGATTCAGTGTTTAGCTCTCTGGGGTTGGGGTGTAGACCTAAAAATTCAAAACATTTTTTTGTACATCTGTGTTGAATCAGGGCTTATTTCTGATTAAGGTGGCTGAATTTTTAATATTAAATTCTTTTCTAAATTGATCACTTGTATTTAGGGACATCAGATGGAAATGTAGTTCTGCTCTAACACTGTTCACTCTGCTTAGGATACAAGTTAGCTGGGCTGGAAGGTTTCTGATTTTTCCTTCAGCTGTGTTTTGCCCCAGGTACAGCCTGTGACAACAGAGCATAGGCTCTTTAACCTACTCGTGGCATTTTCTTTCACTGCACATGAAAGACAGAGCATCACTGGGAGATGCTTAGGCTGCTGCTCTTTCCCTTGTCCTGGTGCTTGATGGGAAGTTCATCTCCTCTCCCTCTCCTGCTTGTGGGAGGCTGGGTGCTGGAGCATCTCAGGCTGATGGCACATGAGGCACAACTGAGATAGGCTTCCCAGGCAATAAAGTGCTATGGGAGATACTGGTCTGGTTTTGAACCCTGAGCTTTGAAGGGGAGTTTCTTCTGCTCTATCTTGCACTGAAAACTGAGCCAGAACAACAAGATCACCACATAAATACTGGGAAAAGTAGTGAATGCAGTGCAATCACCCCCAGCACATTTTGCGGGCAGTCCATAAGCAGCCAGACACACCCAAACACGGGGCATAAATAAAGGGGGACAGAGGAGAGAAGGAAGTTTGAGTTTTTAGTGCTCCTGGTAACGAGAGTAGCTTGTATTTCTCTGTCCTTCATTCCCAAGAGCAGCATCAAGCTGGGGCTGAGCTAGCAGTTAGTGGTCTACCAAAATCATCTCTGGTGAGCACTGGTTTTGTATGTGTGTCATCACCCCGGCAGCATCAGCCAGGAGGGTCCCTGACATTTTGGGGGTGCACAGGTGGACACTGTTGTGCTAAAGAAAGAGACCTAATGAGCAGCAGTGGATCTGAAGGGCCCAGATAATGATGCACGGCTGAGGCAGACAAGGCTGCTGGCTTGCACATCATACACACAGGCTGTGGGAAGTGCACAGCATGATGCTCCAAGCACAGTTTTCTAACTGCTAAATGTGGGTTAGCCTGTTTATACCATATCCAGGAACCAGCAGGATGCTGTCCAGGCAGCAGGCAGGGCAGCAGGCTCACACAGTCCACACCAGGAAAGAGAGGGAGGGCAGCAACTGCATCTCCAGGGGAGTGCATAGGGCAGAAAGAGGTCCTGCCTCCCGAGACAGGTGAAACCACTCAATTTATAACTGAAGAAGGCTCGACAATGGTTTGGATTCTGCAGGATTTGTCACTGAACAAAGTGACTCCCATTGCCCTGGATCAGGGCTGCCACAACAGCTGGCTGAGAAAGCAGGGTGGGGGAGCAGGAGCACCACTGTCCCTCTGTGGGACCTTCACAGCCAGGGTGGTTGTGGCTGGAGTTTATGAGACATTTTTTTAGATGTGCTGTGCCAAGATGAACTGTGCTCATACCAAGTTTCAACTCAGCTTATGGCTGGGAGCTGAGGGCATGGGGGGCTGGCAGCAGACAGACAGCATGCTGGAGAGCAAAGCTGCCTTCTGGAAGTACCACTCGGATTGTCTGGGATGGTGGGATGGTGGGAGATGTGTGACAGGGACGTAAGTCACATCTGCACAGCACTGGTGATCATGATATACCACAAGTCATCTCTGGCAGCTCTGTTTGCCTGGAGATGGCAGCTGAGTCCACCTCCACAGTATTTTCAGACTGTTTCATGTCTGATGTTTGTATGCTCTGTGGTAATGAAGAATTTTAATATTTAGTTTTTTTAAAGGAATGCATCATAAACCTTAACAACCTAAAAAATATTGTGGTTTCTCTGCCTGGGGTAACTGGATTTACCCACCCCACGTCAAACCTTATTCCCCATCATCGTCCACCAGGAAAGAGGAATGGCCAAGGACACCCTTTTCTTAGCCCCCAAGCCTAATTCTGTGACAGCCAAACATTTTGCCTTAATTCCTAGCTCTCCAACCAGAATCCCCTCAGCTCTGAATTAAAGAGATGACAGAAGCACTAAAAAGAAGGTTCCTTCTGTAACAACCGTGACTTCAGAATAAGTGGTCTCTTCTCAATATTAGCAACATGGAAACACTCCTGTTACCAGGCTCAACTCGGTGTACAGTCTGTGTATAACCTTTTAAACAGCTTTTGCTGTAAAACACAAGTCTGTGTTTGCTGTAACAGGAGCATTTCATTCCTCACAGTAGAATAAAAGAGTTTGCTGAAAGAGAAAGGGCATTGCAAGTCCCTGCTTTGTGCTCTGAATTCTTTTCCAGCATCTTCCTTTTAATACATCGCAAAAGGGGGGAGAGAAGAAAAAAAACACACATTAAAAAAAAAAAAGTGTTTTAGAGTGTTTTCCCAGGAAATATCACACAGTGAATTGAAACACCTTATCTACAAGGAGGTCCTGGTGGCAAGTGTAGAAGCAACACAGGAAAAAAATCAATACAGCCCGCAGAGATTAAAAACATACTGGAAAAACATAAGGAAAATGTAACAATTAATGCCAGTTGTACATATAATACGTGAAAACAAAGCAGAGAGGCATTAGTCTCTACACACAGATCTATTGGATAGGTAATGCTTTTATCTCAACTTGAAAATGGAAGCTTTATTAGACTGCTTCCCATCAGGAGGCATCATACCAAGAACAGTGTAAGGCTCTAACTAGCTGAAAGCCTCTTCCCCCCACACCTTCCATCCCAATCACTTTGCATACCCGTGAAATTCAAATGGCTCAGCTTCAGACTGAGGTGGTGTCAAACCAGGGTTCAGATTCACCAGCCTGGATGAAACCACCCACTCCCCCTCCAGTGGAAGGCATGAAGCAGCTGACCAAGATGCCTTGCAATAGGTAGGAGTTTTTTGTCTGCAATTTTAATAGCCCCTCCATGAAGTTGCAGCTAGAGATTGTCTTATCATTACATTGTATCGTGCTGTAACACCTATTAATATATGCCTGACTTGAATAAAATGTCCTACACAAGTTTTAACTGTGGGGGATTTTGTAATTAGGATGCTCAGGCACAAAAATCAGGCAGATATTTAAGGTGTGGCTCAGTTGAATGGTTCCTCAAAACTCTCTTCAGTAGCTTTTCATTCCTACAATAATTAGACCAAATGTTATCATTTTATCCAGTATCTTGAGTGTAAACCTCAAGAAAAGGCATTAAACAGCTCCTTCTTACTCCAGCCCCTAATGTTAAAATGCATTTTGAAGTCTAAGTAGAATATTTGCATCCTCATTTTTCTGGATCACAAACAATAAAGAGGAATACCCCCCTCCTCATAAAACTTACCATAACACAAATTTCAATAAAATTACACAAGACTCACAACAGTACTACAGATAAGGGTAAGCATCTGATAGCTGACAATACCTTCCTTCTGCTGCCTTCACATCAAAATAAATCAAGGTTTAGAAGTTTAGTTTTAAACCCCAGAAACCATGGGATTTAAAACTAAACTTACTGCTTACTCATCCGCTTTCTGACGCCAGTGAGTAGAGAGGCAGGTACAGGGTCACACAGGCACTGGTGGGTTGGGCACCTGGTGCTAATTCAAGGCAGTAAAAGAGCTAAGCTGACTAAACCATCTGAGAATCCTCCCAGTGAAGGAACTTTAAAGACTATGAGACCAAATAAACATCCAGGCCTCTGGCTCATGTTTTGCACAATTTACATCCAAATACTCCCACCATACTCCCAGCATTGCACAGAGGTCAGCAATGCAGCAGCATCTTTAATGGCAGTCTGTGCTAGACAGGCACAAACAGGAACAGGCAAAGGGAGAGATTTCACAGAGTTGGGAGCTCTGTTTCGCAGAGCTTTCATGAACGGCTCTCGGAGCTAAGCTTGCTTTTTGTGGCCGGGGCACCTCATGCTTTGGCCAGGCTCCCATTTTAGCATCGTATAAATCCAAATGGATAAAGAACATACTTGGGCACTGGTGTTCCCACTACAGACAGGCTGCTTGCCAGCGTGGATAAACAAAAGTACTTTTCATTTATTAGTTACTGGTTTTCATTCAAACTCCCAGAGTGCTGATTCTTTTACTTTGGACCACATCCCATGCTTCCACTGAAGCCAGTTTAAGATTCTCCTGACCGCATTGAGAGCAGATTCATTTGGAAACCGTTTGAAAGGCTCAGCTCTGCCATTCTCACAAAGAAGGTGTAAAGTGACTTCAACGGGTAACTCCCGAGGATGACTTTGCACAAGCCAAATTTGCAAGGTTTTAATGAGCTTTGGATAAGAGCAATAGCTTTTTTTCAGTAATGCTGTCCACTCTCAGCAATAAGTAATAAACATTCCCAACACCCCATGAGGCAAGAAGTCAGAGCTGGGGTTACTTTAAGACACATAAACTGCAGAAAACCTATTAAGGCTTCATCGCAAGCCAATGACCCAGACAATGCTTGGAGTGAAGGCAGCCCTGGCTTTTAATGCACATATGAACCTGTTAGTGCTAAGGTTCAACTTTTTCCTGTCAGTCGTCTTGAGTGTTTACTAAATCCAGATGGCCTGAGGAAATAAATGAGATTAAAAAGAGGCTGTTTCATTCTCACACTTCCCAAAGCCCTCTGCGAAAGTTGAGTTGCTTCAGATAACACATGTACGTGCAGGCAATGGTGCAACCATTACAGACATGCTGGGGACTTCTTTTACCTTGTCCTCAGCAGAGCTTAAAAGCCTTTAACACTTCCACACCCATTGAAAAAAGGAACATGACATTCTGCCTTTGTTCCTATGGACAAATGCTGCCTAATCTCTGATTTTCCACTGTACAGCAGCTGTGAAACATTTTCACCGGCCTCTCCACAAGTCCTTGGTGGCATTTCCCAAATGGGAAGGATGAAGGGATCCTAACCTCTTTGGGGGTACAGGAAGGACACACATGGAACATGGACTCTGTAGTGATGGAGATGCGGCAAGTGGAAGCACTTGAGTTCTGAGAATACCCACCCACACCAGAGGCAACATACCCATGGATTTGGTTAGTCTAGAACTAAAGAAAAAGGCAGAGAGGGCAAAATCTTTAACATGTAAATGGATGTTATGAAAGAGGAATGAGTAACAACCCTCTGTGTTTCACACAGATGTAAAGATATGTTGAGCCTGGGCCACCATCCCCCTGGAGCACCAGGAAGCTGTAGTGTGCCCTTGTTAAGCTGTTAAGGAAGATATCAGAAAGGATTTAGGAGTTGCTCAATCCCATCTCAGTGGGGAAGAAGGATTGACCCAGCTCCTGAGGCTGGCCTAAAGCAGAAGTGCAGACATGATATGAGCCCAGCGGCTCTTTATATGGGGTGCAGAAGGAGAGATAGGGGTCTTTGCAGCCCCAGTCAGTAAACCAACACCTGGCCATGCTCCACACTGGCCCACAGGAGAATGGCATTCAGGTGTGTATCCTTCAGCAGAAAGCTGACCACACAGGACTGAGTGCTGCTGTGCTTCAGAGCACAGCTGAATGGGATGCATAAACACCAGGAAGGCACCCAGGGCACTGGAAGAGCGAGGAAGATGATGCAGTCAACTTATTTCATTTCCCACATGGTGTTTGTGGGCACGGGCTGGACAAGCAAGTCATCTTTGTATGAAAGACTGGCGAGATCTTGATTTTTTGCTTTTAATAGCTACTCTTTACTAGTAAGTCCTTCTCAGATCTCCTTACCTATGACTCTCATCCTTCTTCATTTTAATCTGATGAAACATTTCTCTTTGTGTGAGGAAAAAGCATCAGGTGGAGAGCTTCATATAGAATGAGAGGAGGGAATGGCGCTTGGGGTAAGGGGTTGCGGCTCGGGGAAGCCCAGATCACCGCTACCAGAGGCTGGGATGGGTCTCCTGCTTGCTCCCCACTTCAGCTCTACGCTTGCAAGTCAAAGATAACAGACTTCTTTTCTTTCAGCCATTTGTCTGGGAAGATTTGGGGTTACTACACATCCAGCAAGAGGTGGCCCAGGCCTCAGCAGAGATGCTGGCGCTTTACCATTGTACAAACAATAGCACCTCTGAGAAGCAAGCCCTTGCTTTGTATATTTACTTCGTTTCTTGTTCAAGCTTTGTTAGGGAACCAAGGCACTTAGGCTGGTTACTAAAATAAAGAAGTGCTATAAAAAGAGATCAGCTCTTGCAAGGAAATCCAAGCTGCAGAAACATGAACAAAGATCCGTTGAAAGGCAGTGTTAAATAAATACAAATTAATTTTGCATAGTTCCAAAGTCCTTCAGTCAATAAATGCCCATTCTCATTATTATTCAGTAACATTTAGCTAATATATTTGGATTTGCAAGGCAAACATTTTCAAACATTTTTCTAAATTAGCACAAATCTTCTCCTTCGTCTTTTCTTCATCTACTGTCAGCGGAGCAAATAATCAGAAAACAAATAGTACTCCACTTATAAATTTCTCTTGCCAAAGACTCGACCTCTAGAGACTTGACTTCACATTTGCTTTTCTGTAGAATTTAACAAAATTAGTCAAGCACAATTTGTTGCATGTTTGTCTCTTTTCAAAAGCTCAGAAATGTCTAGCTCCGGTGATTAAAGGAAGAAGCAAGATTTTACTAATAATGTTTAAGTGAAAGGATATTAGAATGCAAGAAATATTTATTAATATCTACCTGTAGGTAAAAGCTTATAAAATTTCATCTTCTCTCAAGGCTGAGGTCATTCCCACTTACTGCCACAAAGTCAAAAAATAGGGAACAAATTCTAGCCTCAGATACCACTGCATCTTCCTGCCTGGGCTGTGGGTAGGATAGGCCAAATATTAAATTTCATAACAGAATAGCGCGCAAAACACCTGCATGATATGGCCCTACCCCGAGGCACAGACAACTCGAGATGATTATGTGTTATCAAAAGCTCGTCCTTTCCCCTCTTTCTCATTAGAGCCAGAGGAACGTACTCTGGCTGAACCATTTGCTGCATTGGGTGCAAGAAGGAGGCATCTGCATTTCAATAGGGTACTTGTCAAGGTTGACAGCAACTGGAGAGCTGCTTGTTATAACGCTGTGTACTCCAGTTGCCACTGTCTACAGTATGTGTCTTTTTACTGAAAGCACACTCTCTTGTCATTTGGAGGCCTTTAAAGCATGTGAGTCCCCTCATATGGGCTCAAACACCTCAGGAAAGGAGGAGCAGCAGAAGCCGTGGCCAGCTTCTTGAACATGGTTGTGCCTTCATTTTTATGAATCAGACTTTCTGGTCTTGAATGATAATAAATGGGGGATTTGGAGATCAAAGGTAATTTGATTTCTGAAAGAGAGCTGTGATCTGTGATAAACATGCTACCTGGGTTTGTTTTAAGACAGAAACATCAAGAAAGTTATACAGTTATTGCACTGTTGCTTCCCCTGTAAAAACAATAAGAAGTCAGAAACTGGCAGGAGGGGCTTAGGAGGGGCTGTCCCAACCATCACACACTGGCCAAAGTCAGCACAGCAATAAGGAGAATGTTTGGGAAGAGTCCTGACTGTCAACATCCAGCAAGAAGTGGCAGACACTGACCAAGTGAAAGAACTATTCGGTTCAATGGAACAAAAGAGATTTTTGCGTAGGAAATTCATACCTGTTGCAGATCTGGCCTTCTATACTCTTCATGGTCCTATCAAGAACTGTGTATAATCATAAGTATTACTCCCCAACCCAACTAGACTGACGTTTGCAACCAACTCTGTTGGGCCACATCTAAACCAAACATGATTCAGCCACTATTTTGGCAGTTCCAAAAGAGAAGGTCACCATGGAAGCATAGTTAGCCTCTCTTTTTGTCAGCCTTTGACCTAGTGCTAAAAGGAGCTCCTGCTGGAGTTTGATGACACCTTGTAGGAGTGAACCCTCTGAATTTCACTGGAATCGGAATCAGCACAATGGACAACACCACTGTTCACTGCCAGATTAGAGCCTAGGGGGATCGCATTCCATTTTTCTCTATGGAACTCTAAAATGCTTCATCCAAACCAGCATTAGCACTTGTATTGGGTGAAACCAGTGCCTGAAAAGAGTGTCCAAGCCAATAACTACTGTCAGTTGCTCTCTGCATAATTGGAGCAGGACAGCTAATAAAATATTCTCTGGAGGCTCATCCCAGAACCAATCACTTAGTACCAGCTGCTTCACTATGCCTTTTTCTCTCCCTTTCAATTTCTTCCATTTTTCCATCCACTCATCTCTTCTAAATTTCTTATGCCCTGGATTTCCTCTTACCCCTTGCTTTTGTGTTACTTTTCCATCACCACCTTTCAACATTCAGCTTATTCTTTTCCAGTTCCGCTCAGGGAAAAATTAAAGTTCACGAACAACATGCCTACAGGCTCCTTCAAATATGGCTTATCTCAAGTGGTCCATTTACCCCTTGGCCATTAAGCAATACCTTCAGAAACACAGCAAGTTCATTCTCTGAAAGATATATGAGGCAAGAATAGAGATACTGCCTGCCTAGTGCATGTGCACATTTATGGACAATAAACTCAGCAGGGAAGGCTGCCCTGTGGGTAAGTTCACCAAGGCAGGGTAAAGATGGCAATCAGCTTTGCTTTTTTCACTTTTTCCCTTCATATGCCTGACTAATGTCCTTGCACTGTACAGCTTTTCAGCAACGGTATCTATAGGTGACCATTTCGCCATGCTTCCATTTGACATCCACCCTTCTTTCTTTACGGAAGAGTTTTTAGTTTCCCAAAATTTTGTAAAGAAACAACCCCTCCGCTTCTCAAAACATGTGGGTAAAAGAGATTTCTTGTTCTTTTCACCAGGCAGTGCTGAGCTGCTGAAGGGGCAAACAGTTGGGGTCAGCATTACACACGTGGTTAACAACAAAGCTGGCAAAAAAATATGTCTTTTTACACTCTAACAGGACAAGCATCTTGTCTGAGCAGACTTCTGCATTTAAGAGACAAACTGTGGAAGCATCTGATCTTGTGCCATTCAGAGATATTTCGAGATTATTACATAATTATTGTAATCAATTTACTAAGACCACCGATAAGTCAAAAAACATTCTTCTGAAAGACAGAGAAAAAGACACACTTCCACGGTGAACTAGGATAGGCCAAACATTTTGTCCATGTTCTGGTGTGCTTTCTAGCCAGGAGTCAAGACAGGTTAGTTGAACTCCATTTCACACTCTTCAAACACACAAGTGATTGGAGCAGCGCAGCTGGGCTCCCAGGTACCACAGCTTGTGTCATTCCCATGACCAGCAGTGTCCCTGCATGCTGGCACACACAGGAACGCTGCTGGAAGGTGAAAAACAAATATGGCAGGTGAATGGTGGCTTCATTGATGCACTATGACCCTGGAAAAACTTATTAAAAAAAGGATATGCAACAGGGATCTTATAATCATCCAACAATCTAGTTCCTCAGTGCATACAGGGCTTTTTCAAACATATCTGGATGTCTCTGAGACACCACTGGTGGGCTCTCCTTAGTCTCTCCTTGAGAAAGTCTGGAATTCAGCAGCTGCCATGCTCTAAAAAAACTTGTAGGTTGGCTGAGACCCGCATTTTGCTGGGTTAAGACCTAAATAATTGGGTGTCCAAGCAAATCCATCAACCTCCCTCTGTGCATGCTCCCACAAATGGCAGCCCTGCAAAGCACATCCCTTCTGGCCTTCCCAGATGATCTGATGTTCAAACCATCATGTGCTTCGATGGATGGAAACACACAACAACTCCTGGCTAAAAAGCACACCAGAACACAGATAAAATGTTCAAAAACATTTCAATGGCCTTCTGCAGCTGGAAGCCTAATTCACATTAGTACTTTCAAAAACTTTACCCTGTGTTTCAGGCAAATTCAAAAGATATTGGGTCTAGTCATAATCAAAACCAAAACTTTGAAACTGGGCCTATTTCCACTGGCCTCAGCAGGACTTGGATCAGGCTGCCATTTATGTTTGAAATAATGTATTTGAGAGCCTGCACTAAGCAAGCCTGTTCTAAATATTACCTCAATCATGTGTTTATATGGAATTATTGTGCTCCTGTAACTTCACAGAGTATTATATATGACCAAAATAGCCACTCCTTTATGATTCCAGTTGTCCAACTACTCATGGCAGCTAGAGGTACCTCTCAGCCTAAGGGACAGCTGCAGATGACTCAGAAAAGATTGAACTGTTTCAAATGTTTTTCTTTCAAGGATGAAAATAATTTGTCCTCATTCTTCTAAACACAAGCCTTTTAGTTTTGAGCAGGATTTTTTTTGTTTGTAGGGTATTTTTCTTTGTTTTAATGTCACGACTGGCCTTCTTCATTCTTACGGGAAAAAAAAAAGTTGGGAACCAAACCAAGACAAAATAACCTGCTGAAAGCTTCACCAAGTATAAAAACCACCAGAGGATTAGTCAGCTGCTCACAAGGAGTTAAAATTGCTGTGAGTAATTACTAAGCACCTTCCAAAATAAACAAATAATAAAAATAAACAAAGAAAAGTTTGTCTGTCTTAATCTACTGTGTTATCACTTTGTTTGCCCAGAAAGCTTCTGTAATTTTAATAATGTGAAAAATCATTTCTTTGTCCTTATGGACAAAAAGCCTTTTGCAGCTCATTGTACATTGCAAAATCTTGACTGTAAGGTGCTTTGTAATTTAGTTCTGATATACACCTTGGCTAACAGGTGTAATTAAAAACCCATTATAATCATCCAACAAGCAAATCAGAGCAGTCCTGAGAGGAGCTGAGCTGTGAGAGCCTCTATTTATAAAATCATATTTAATGTAGTCTTATCTCTACACTGAAAAAACCATCTGTTTACCACACTGTAAACAAAAATATTAACGTTCCCTGGCCTTTTTGTCAGAATGACTCATGATGGGATCTGCCACATATGCAATTAAGGTGTAGCAGAAAAACTGCCTAATTTCTAAGGAAACAACTACAAAAATATCGTATGTTTGCTCCTGGTTGATACTTCCAGCTCAGGAGTGAGAAAACAAGGACTGACATAGGGGGAGCTCGGGGGATTTAAGAGAGGCTTGGTCAACAATGTGCAGCCTCTTTGTTTTTATGCCTCAGCCCAGGCATAATAGAGGTGGCAACAAACTTCTTTCCTATGATTTTGTCTTCAGATTGCAGGAAAAATACATATTGCCTCAAGTGTTAATGAGCTCAAATTAAAAATAAACCAAAGACAAAACAAGCATAAACAAACACCACCAGCACCATAACAGAGCAATAAGCATATTTGCATAATCCACTCTCTCCCATGCATTTGCAGATAACCACATCTCATATCCAGAAGATGAGTTGCAGTTTGTGCTACCACGAGGATAAAAATGGGAATATAAGCACTTTATGGTTTAAGAAGTTCAACTAAAATAACACAATGAGACCAACAGAAATTGGCCATCAACAATTGTCATTGTAGGAAAGTCAATCATGAAGTCAAATCTTTTCCACTGCCCCTGTGAAATCATGCCCCCCACCAGTATAGCGAATCTAAAACTGGTGGATAGACACTAAGCTGAGCACCAGGATCAGGATGGACACTGGTGAGTGGTGCTGTGCTTTGTTGCTGCTCTCCCTGGGAGCAGGACACCTCCAAACAATGCCACAGTGTGGAAAACCCAAGGTGTTCAACTCAACATTGGGAAACCCACCAGCATTACCAATGGTGCTGCACAGTAAGATCTCCTGGGGAGCTTCATGGACCAGCATGAGATACCACACCTGAATTCTTGTGTGCATCAAAACCAGAACAATGACAAGTGCTGGAGCTGGAAATGCTCTGAGCAGGTAGAGTCTGGAGCCCAGCACTGCCCATGCAGTCACAGGCAGGGGTAGCTGGAGCTCTGCTGGGAACCTGGGCACCCAGAATCACCCACTGCTTTATGCCAGCCCGGGCCAGCTGCCATCCAAACCTGGCATGTGGGCCTTTCTTCCAGCCCACATGTACTGATTATCATCCTCTTGCTTCATTTTTGTCCCTTTGTTAGTTCACAGAGTCTCATTCCAACTACACTGCTAGAATGAAACTAGAAGCTTCTCTTCAGAGATAAAACTCTATTTCCCTAGTTTATTTTGGCCAGGCTTTTATAAGGGTGGATATTAAATGCCTCAATAATTATATTTTTGAGAAAACAGATAATTGCCTATAATTAAATGTTGATAAAGCACATGACACAGATGAGCAGCATCCCAAGAACCTGAGGAAATTAGATCAGAAAAGTTTTCACAGCAAGGACAGGGAACTGAACCACCCTATACTGCCTGGTTTATTTACTTCCACTTTTCATATGGAGAAAGCATCAGGGTGTCTATATGGTTTCCACTTTCCAAAGACAGGTTTTTATTTTTGGTGTGTTAACATGTCAATATGCAATTGGGGAGCCTCATATGCAAAGTCCAGAAGGAAACAATCAGATGGCACTTTTGGTTCCTTCAGAAGTGCCCATGTATGGAGTATGTGTAAAGCACACAATTGCTTGCCTGGGCAAAAAGGTATCCTTGAGCTCCAGGTTTCAAAGTCATGAAATACTGTGATAAATTACCAGAATGGGAAAGTAAAACCAACACATGGTGAGGCAATAACATGCACAAGTTCACTGGAAAAATGTCCAACTGTCCTGTTCCCCAAACCTGAAGGCAGTAGGTGTGCTTTGCTACCAGACGTCTTCATAAAAAACCCTTGCTGCATGTGCTCCAAGCCATGGCCAACACTCTGTGGCTGCTGAAGTCAATGAATAACTTCTGACACCCAAAATGGCAACAGGATCCTGTCCTGTGTGACAAACCTGTGCTAATGGTCCCCCGTCCAGGCACGTGTGGCTAACTTTCAGCGTCTGCTCTTCTTGTGAACTGGAGCAGAGGGTATCTTAATTCAAACAGAAGTGATTGATAACGATTGTCTCCAGAGCTCTCATGGCTGAGCCACCTACAGCAGCAGAATTACCTGCTGCGTGTTCATTTCCAAGTGGATCAGCTGATAAACAGATGGTATGTGGCTTGCTTGGGATTACATGATTACAGTTAACAGCAAAATATACCTGGTTAAGAGAAATCACAGGACAATCCAGTTTTCAAGTGCTGTTTTTCCTTTGAAAACACTTCCAACTGACTCCAGCTACATAGCCGAGCCATTTCTCTGCTCTTCTCAATAGCACAGTTGAGTAAAAAGGGAAGGATTTCCTCTGATGTTCACTTGAGCCAAAAAACCAAAACAACCTCAGAGCTGAATTTACCACTCTTCCATAACCACCAAGTATCAGAAGGGACTGTCTGAGATCACAACCGACACACAAAGAAATTAATTTGGTGTTGACACTTCACGGTGCTTTGAGACTGTAAATCAGAGGCTGCTTGGCAGGTAACAAACACCACCTTTCTTAAACACAAGAACACAGCAGCTGAGGAGACCTTTCCGAGTCATCAGGCACAGTCCCCCACTATCATGGATTGCAGCAGCTAATATCCCTGTTTCCTTAATAACCCTCATTATCACAGCAGCTAAGCATCTGGCAAAGTACACAACACTGGCACTGTCTCCCCACAATGATCTGAGCCTGTGTGTGTGCTAAGAGGGAAGAGATATGATTTGTACATTTTGATAGACTTGTGAACTTCTGAAAACAGACAACAGTCGCTTAGAGCCCAAAGGAAACCTGGGCAGGAAAGATCTTTGAAATATCTCTCAGACAAAAACAGATACAAAGCAAATTATTCTGACCCACTGTATACCTGAAAGGATCACATTATATTTAGGCAACACATTCCTTCCATCCAAAAGTTTAGTCCCAGACATTAAAAAGAACAAATAAATCTTTCTAGTTTTAAAAAAGTCTATGTACTCAGCTTAGACAGGCACACAGCAGTGTCAAGTGAACTGTGTATTCCCTGCGATAATAAATCTCATAACGGAAATCAAAGCCAAGTCGAACTGCATGTTAGGCATTAAGTTTGTCCCAAACTGCTCATCTTGCTAAACCTTCATAATAAAATAACATTACAGTCTGTAATTACATGGTACAATGATGCCACAGGAGTAAAGCCTAAAGAAAGGCTTAATTTTCCAGGATTTGCAACAAGTGCGAATTGGCATGGGACTTAAAAGGCATTCACAGTCTGGACCCAAGCCTAGGTGCAAATAGGACAACTGTATGTGACATAAACCAGGCAAATGGTGTGAGTTTGTGCTCAGAGCTGCCAAGCAAGCACCAGGAAGGGAAGCTCCCAAAGCCACCTAGATTTATTAGAGCTGCCTGTTGCTCCTACGGTGCTGTTTCTGGCACACCTGAACAGAGGGATCTGGAAAGGTTTGGAGATTTTTTGCACTGTTGTTTCTGACCAACTGTTGAACAATGGCAGCTAAAACAAGGAAATGAAGAAAGATGTCAAAAATGCAAATAGTACTCCTAACAGTAACCTCCATTCCTGTGGAGAAAGGTAGTACATGCTCAACTGCTTCAGCACAAGGCAAACCATCTCCTGGAAGGGCCCGTCTGTGCAGGGTCTGCAGAGGCACCCTGGAAGACCTTGGGTGAGATTCACAGCTTTCAGATTGTTAAAGTTTGGTTCAATCAGTCCTCTTGCTCAGCTTTTCCACTACCTTCTCATGGAACTTGTAACCCATGGGATACTTCACTGCTGTGAAGTCAATAGAAAATTATGAAATATCATCCAAAAGTTCATGGAACAAATTGTTTGGGAACAAGCGCAGCCAGAAGTATTAAAAAGAAAATTTCAATATCTGACTAAAAGAACATTTTTGGGATTATGTCAACATTTAATTTTTCTTCTTTCGGTGACCTGAAATATTTCATTTTGAACCAAGCTGTGCCAAAATCAAAAGAAAAATAGATCAGTGTTATACTACGGTGAAATAAAATGACATATTTAGACTCTGCAGAGAGAGCCAACATTTAGTAGAAAAGCAAGGTTTATTTCAGTCATTTTGATTTTGTAATACCATCACCTTCCCATTAAAATTATCTTCAGAATTCTCTACCAAGCCCTACAACTGTGTGACACATTCGAGTTTTACACAATTCTGCAGATTTTTACTTGTATTATACTTATGGATCAGAATTTAACCCTTAAGTTACACTTGAAATGAAGTACCTGTATTTTAGTACCCCATCTCAACCTCAGCCATTTATTTTTTTCAACAGTCTTGCTCAAAAAAATCCTGTTACAAATACAGACTCCATTTTACTGAGCTAAAAATATAAAATTTTATGCAGATATTTATACAATAGAATAGAATATATTAATTAGATTCTTATTATCTAGGACTTCTTATTAGATGCTTACTTATCTAGGACTTAAGAGCACAGGAATTGTGCATAAAAAACTTGATCTCATTTGTCATTTCTCTGTGTATTCTGTACCTTTTTTATGCACCAAATTTGTATTTGAGGAGCTGATGCAGAGTAAGCAACCGATCCAAAGGATGTCTGTTGCAGATCAGAGGGAACAATTTCAGCCTGCACTTCTTAGGATGATGAAAAATCCCCACAGTAAAGAGTAGAACAGCAGAACTAAAAGTTGTAGGCTTGAACCCAGGCTGTGGGGTTGGAGGAGACATTCCTGACTTTCTCCCCAGCAAAAGCAGGGCAGTATTACTCATCTGTGTCCCTCGATCTGCTCCAGAGTTGTATCAGCAAGAAGGAAGTATTATTAATTTACAGACACGTAAGGCCCATAAGGGTCACATGAATAGCAATAGGGGAGTGAAGAGGTGGTGGTTCTTCAACAAAAACTATCCAGCATCAGGCACAGGGCAGTAGGTCAGTCATGGGGTCCCCTGAACCGTGTGGGAGCTGCATCCAGGTGTCTGGACAGTCTCCTCACAAACTCCAGCTGGGCTGGAGAAATTACTCATTATAACATCTCTAGAAATGCTTTTGTATAATAGGATGACTATGAGAAGTCTCCCTACAGACTTCCCTGATACATTCTTCCCTTACCCACTCTTCAGATGCTTTTGGCAAACACTAGTGAAAACAGACTCTTGAGGTGTGGGGTTAATTGTTCTCCCTTTTCTGTATGCATAAATATTCTGCAGACAGAGAATTGCTATTTCCAGAAATACACAAATCAAGTTAAAGTTTCATATCCCCAACTCATGGATAATTTCAGAGCCTGAATCATCTGGTTTGCAGCAATTAAAACAAAAGGCGCTTGTTCTAACGCATTGTTTTCACACTAGAAAGCCCAGTCTGCCTTCAGCTGTCTTTACCAACTAGGAATTCAAGAAGAAAGAAGCTATTAAAGTTTTCTCTACCCAGTTTAAATGTGGCACAACACACATTCCTGGCCAACTTTTCAGACTAAACATCTTAGTAAATTCTTCCTGACAATAGTTAGTGACAAGCATGTCAAAACCAACAAACTCAGTCACATACAAGGCTTATCAATAATTTAGGCTTTTCCCCCCACGAGAGACTGTGTGTTTTGCAATAATGAAATATATGATTTTAAAAATAAATAATAGGCTGTTGTCAGCCCGATTGTAGCTAGAAGTTATGAATTTGATTGATTGAACATTTGAGTTCATTCTCTCTAGCAAGATCAAAGCGAAACTCTTCCATTTGCCCAAGGCCACTTGCAATTTATTTAGAGATTGTGTTCATATCCCAGCAGGTAGCAATATTGGACTGAGGTACACAGAAAATCAGCTCTTTGAGGTTTTTTCTGAGTCCAAGGGATGCAACAAATGAGATTTTTTTTAGTTCATTAAATCATTAACCACTTAATCACTAAAAAACACAACATCAGTTGCATTTTCCCTTAGCTAGGTATAACAAGGAAGCAGTCATGGTATCGAAAACCTCTGTTTTAACATTGATGCCTTTGTCACATATGACAAGTCTGTAGTTTTTATTTGTATGGTTATTTTCCCCCTCTCCCTTTTTGGTCTAATTATCATGGCAGAAGGTAATGACACCCAAAAGGGACAGAAATATGAATGGCAACGGGAAATCCTTTTAAGAGCAACATGGAAAATAACACGTGCATGAAAGCATGTTTGTATAGCAGATATTGCAAGCACCCTAGTGAGAAAGAACTCCAAACAAATCAGCCCAGACTAATGTGAAACCTTCAGCCACCCTGAGACACAGCCAAGATGAGCTGTTTTCCCCCCTCCCCAGATAGCATTCACATGCTGACTATAGAGGTTTGCAAGGCTCTCTCGCCAAAAAAAGAATCATTCTTTAGCTGTCCTGTATTCGTCCTACATAAAATTTGGGGATTAGCAGCATTAAAAGGAACAAAATCCAAGCCAACGCGAGCAGGGTCAGTGCAGGCGGCCGAGCAGCAGCTTGGCTGGCAGCGATGCACTCACATGCAAATCAGCAGCGCTGCGCCGGACCTGGCGGGGCTGCCAGCAGCACAGAGCCAGCGGCCCAGAAAGCCTGCACAGACAGAAAGATAAGGATGAGCTGGGAGCAGGGAAGGAGGACTTCCAGGAGTCGGGTGAACCCACCTTGGAACACGAAAGAGGGTTTGCAGGATGCATAGCAGGTCCAAGCCGGGCGATCAGTGGCCGGGAAGAGGACAGCCAGCGCTGCGTGGTCTGGGCGCCTGGTTCAAGTTCACAAATCGTGCCGCTTGTGGCCTTCACACCTTTTGCCAACAGGCAAGACCTGTATCTCCCAGTCAAGTGGATGAAAGACATCTCTTGGTCTGATGACAACTTGGATGAGGTCTAGATTCGAGGCTGTGGTTAAGTGCAGCTTCAAAGGGCTTTGTCTCCGCTAGTGAAAGCATGGACTGGGAGCAGACCCATCCATCCATGGGTCAATGAGCAGCAGTGGTAGAGTCTTCTCCAGAGGGGTTGGCACTATCATGCTAAAAAGCAAAGGCAATGGGTGTCTTGTTCTTTCTCTGCAAGAGTGCTCCTTGGATCTCTGAACCCCAGCGAACAGAAGCAGAAACCAGGAATTAGGGACCCAAGAGGTTTAAGAAAAAAAAGCATTAAAAAATTAAAGATCTACTTGTACAAGTTATCTCACAGTAAGGGCTGGGAACAGAACCAAGCAGTCCCAATCCTCCTGTTCCCAGTTCTCCTGCTCATTAAGGAGAACAAGGTTACTCCAGTTGTGGAGAAACACAATTGGAAGCACAATTAGACTGGTTGCAGAGGTGCTGCTCCAGACTGGGGGAAAACATGGCACTGAGGGTTGTTAGGGAAAAGTGACAGCTATCATCTGCTCATATTATCTGAAAAAAAAGAGAGAAGGAAAAGCTGAGCAAACGCAGCAGTGTCAGAGGGGTTTCTCACATATAGTATCTTCAACCTAAATGCAGAGTTAAAGGGTGAGTGTTTTCTCAAAAAAATCCAAACTTCATTAAAGTTTCCCATAACAGACCAGCTGGCCAACAGTCCAGCTAAGTAATTCTTCAAGACAGACATACAAGATGTTTATCAAATAACACACAGGCTGTACCCAAAAAACAGCTCCTCACAGTGATCACCAGTCACTAGAGGGCATTTATGTCCATGAAGATGTCAGACCCAATTTTTTCAACAAAGGTATGATTAGTTAATGAGGCTTGACTATTCCTAGAGTTCAGCTAGACAGCTGAACATGATCATGGGGAAGAAAACACATAAGCACAATTAGCAGAGTTCTTCACAGACTTTCAGAGATGTTGACAGCGAGTTACAGGATCAAGCCTGGTTCATTTTCTTTGTGGTACAGCCTGAAGGACAGAAAAAGCAAAATGCTTCAAGGTCCCAAGGCAGAATTAGTGAAGATTTAGGTCCCTCAGGATGAAGGGATAAGAGCAGAGATTCAATCTGCCTGCAAAAATGACCTGAAGGGGTGACCAGATTCTCACTCAGAAACAGGAACATAATATGAAGAATGGAAATAGTATTTTGGATCTCAACAAGTACAAAATGGTCAGTCTGGGCATCTCATCAGGTAGGAACTTAATCAGGAGCTTACATGTATGTTTCATGGTGTCATAGCTTGGATATAAATGCTTCCTGTATGAATCAGATTTTATTTAATAAGAAACTAGAAAGGTAAAGCTGCAGGTAAAACAAATCGAAGCTGAAGAACTGCCTTGAATAATATAAAGGAGACATGAGAGAAACATGCCAAGGCTACTACTTCTTAAAATTTTATTTCCACTACATCCAATCTTAAAGATTTTTTTTTCATAAGTGCCAGTGCCCAGGTGATTAAGATAAGAAAAGAAATCAAACTAGACCACTGGTACTCTCTGGAACATATGAAGAAACTAGATATATTTAGAATAATTGATGGAAAGCTGGATAATAACATTATTTTGCCATCAAAAACCTTTTCTCTAAACACTGTCTACCCACCATTGAGATAGACCCATTTGGTTCTAAACACTTCTGATTTCTGGGGCAGATTGCCAAAAGTTGTGAAACATGGGCTGATCTGTGCTAATACAGAAAGTGAATTATTTTAAGTCAGAGCCTAAGACACAGAACTTCAGTGATTATTTCAGAAAGTGAGCCTTAAGGCTGTGGGCAGAGCAGGTGTTACCCTTTAAAGAGAGGAAAACTATTGGTCTGGCATTAGAGAAAGTGATGGAGTGGCTCAGCACATTGCTATGGAAGACTCCACCATTTTTGCCTTTTGTGCTGGAAATACAATTGCTTAAGTTAACAGAAACATTAAACAAAATGAATTCTGAATATACCAACAGTTTTCAATCAATGGTTTAAATCAGCTTTCCCTTTTCTCAAACTCACTCATCCATTATTTGTTCAACCATGACTAAATATTCCATGTAAGGAGAAAAAAATTAACCACTGAATATTGGAGCAAATCTGAGCAAAAACCCTGTAGCCTCCAAAATCACCTGCTAGTTAATGAACAAAAAAATTAAAGTCTTGCTAATGACAAAAGATTAACATCATTGTAGTCCTGCTGGTCTAAAAATACAAGCAAGACAGAAGCAGTAAGGAAGAAGTTACCTTATATTAAGCCAAATGGCATTGCCTCTTCTTGTAGCCCTTGCTTAGATACTTTAATAATTATGGCTAGAGCATGGAAGGTAAAGTTCACCATTTATACAGGAGACTACCAATATTTCCACTTTCACCATCTTTCTAGCTGGTTTAGTCCCACAAACTCTGCCTCATTATTAACACAATGTGATCTTCCCCAAATGGATATT
The DNA here is from genome assembly GCF_020740725.1 of Corvus hawaiiensis. Lineage (NCBI taxonomy): Eukaryota > Metazoa > Chordata > Aves > Passeriformes > Corvidae > Corvus > Corvus hawaiiensis. The sequence goes on from NC_063220.1 coordinate 8,821,797, forward strand.
TTTGCTCCCTTTCAATCCAGGTGTCTGCCCACATATCCCATGGCCAAGACAAAGGAAGGAAAGTTTGGGGTTTTTTTACTGTCTTCTGAAAAAAAAAAAATCTAGTGCAGAGAAGAGAAGGTTTTACCATCATCTAAGAACAGCTGAAACTACAGAAAGGCTGATCAGCATTCAGTGTATGAGAAGGTGCAAGCAAGTGTAAAACAGAACTTAAATCAATGAGACAAAACTTCAATCCAGGAAAAAAATTGTAGGCTTAAGGCCTGGTGAAAGTTCCTGTTTCCAAAGATAATTGGAAGTTTTGTAACTGAGAAAAAAGAAAGAAAAGTCACATTTCACATCAATGAGGTGGAAGAAAGTTCTGGTTATCTACCTTGGCAGGGAAATGGTAATTAATGAAAATCTCTCACATTCTCTGGCCACTGCCAGCAATGGTTGACAAGCTAAAACTGGCACATAATGATAGGCTAAAAAATGCTGCATATATTGGCAGCTCTTCCTTTTCCTCTTGGTATCGCCCAGCTGCAGGATTTATTTTTAGTTTGTTTAGAGATTTTGGATTCCTCCACAGGTGTCTTGTTCTTGCTTTCGTACCACAGCATGGTGGGGTCCTAGCATAAGTTCCCAGACATTTAAGAAAATAAAAAATAAACCAGTTGTAGCTGTAGCTGGAGGTCTAATCCATAGCAGCTATTTGTGTTTATCATGTGACAACAGATAGACTTGTTTAAGCAGTAATCTGGTGAAACAACTTGGAGCTGTCTCCAAAATGAAAATTGAGTCCTGGACCTGCAACTTCTAAATTCGTAACCATCTCATGAAGGCAGAAGTCCAGAGTTAAGCCTGAAGAGAACCATAACCAGCTGAAAGCATGAACCACAAAATTCAGGGCTGAGATCACAAACCAGTGGCAAGTGCTAAGGAAAGATATGGGAGTCCTTTGTAGTACCAATAAGGTGCAGCAAGCATTTCAGAGGAACACTTCACCTGTAAACTACTGAAGCAGGAGCTTCTTGCCAGGCTTGTTTACCCTTCCCATCCTCACACTCAGTATTTTTCCATTCTTACCCCACATATCGGTAAAGTTTGCTTTCTATGTCACACAGAAACTGGAGGCTCCTCCTAAGAGCATGATGATGTGATAGTATGAAATTCCATTAATTGTTTCAAATCAGAGCCACAAATACAGCATCCTTTCAGAAAGGTCTGTATGTGTAACAGAGCCAAATTTACCCCTTAACATCTACAAAATGCCCTGGAACATTCAAATAGAAGGCTTTAGAGAAGTTGACAGAGTAATAATTAAAGCTGACTGCTCCTATTTCAGCTGAAGAAACCCTGACCTTCAGTTCAGGCATGGAAAAGCTGATAGTGAAAGCATACCTAGATGGGTGCTGTGCTGACTGTGAAGCTGCATTAGAGCCCCCAGTGGAATTCCAGGGTTTTTCCTTCCAGTACGTTGTGCAGTGTAAAGGAAAACCAGCCACCGTGCTTGTGCTGAAGACCTAAAAGGTCAGTGACAAATCACCACGTAGGATACAGATCCTGTTTCTCCACTTTTGTTTTGTTTTCCCGAGCACACTGAAAAGAAATCAGTGAACCTACAAATGTGCTGCTCTGACCTCTAACATTGTTCTCTTGGGCTCAGACAGCAGTGCTGCTCTGAAGCAGCTCCAAGCTGGCATGGCATTGTGGCATTGACATGCAAATGAGCAAAACCCATGGAATATCTTCCAGTCCTTATGAATGCTTGATTTTTTTTTTTTGTGGTTTGTTTTTTTTTATAGGCTGTATTTACTTTTTGATGCTTTCATAGTCTCCCAGAATAACTTAGATGTATTCCTGCTTCAACTGCTACTTTTTTTTTTTCCCAGCAGACTTCGAGCCTTAGTATGTGTTTGTTTATATATACATATAGATGTGTGTAAATTCAGCTTACTTTAGGAACATGAATATTTGAAGCATTTCAACTACAAGAAAAAGCATATGATGATTCTTTGAAATTCCTCAGTGTAAAACAACTGCAGCTGCCCCTGTCTTGCTTTAAAATCATCAGAAAATCTGAGACCTAACACCCAGCAATGATTATTCAGCTTGGATGAACTGGCAGCCTGTGAAGCATACAGGAGGGAAAAAAAGAAATACATTTCCCCCTTCCTCTTTTGGCTCATCAGGGATGAGCCAAAAACTAAACAAGTAAAACTTGACTGAAACTTTTACAGCAAAATTGTTCCAGAAATGTACTTTTTGCATAGTTTAATTTGGTTTAGATCCCCCAGAGTCAAAAACAACTCCCCCGACCCCTTCTAGCAGCTTTCTAAAAGAAAAACTGAAATCTTCAGGGGGCTCAACTTGCAGTAAAGGTACAGGGCAGGCTTTATCCAATCTTCCAAATTCTTCATTCCAAAGTTCTGGGTGATGTCTGAGAAGACACTGAAGTTCTGTGCAGAGTTTACCTTGGAGATGCACATGGGGCAGCTGCACCTTTTGTGTACGGGCTGCAAGAGAATGGGAACACATTCATCTACTATGGTTGAGTCAAAAAACTTGAGCATATTTTTTCTCCCTGCGTTAGACATCAGGGGACATTATTAACAATGAAAGCAGTGGCAAAGCTCTTCTGCTCAAAGAGCTCACTGGTTTCAGACACCGTGGAGATGTAGGTTGCTGTAAAAGGTGCTGAATGCTGTTGTGTGCTGTTTCAAAGAGAAATGACATTTGTACCCTCCCAGATGCTTGCTGAGTGCCATTTCTACTTTCTTCTACCTATTCCTCCCCAAATTGTAACTTTTTTACATTTGTCCCAATTATCAAAAGTGAAACTTGACAAACATAGTAATGAACCCCAGGCCAGGTTTCTCATGTGATCTACCACTTTGTGCAAAGACAAGAAAGAATTTTTAGAATCTGACCAGCAAAAGGACCTCTATACTAAGACATGTATTTTAAGGCTTCTCTGTGTGTTTTTGTTGGCTTTTTTTTAATGTATATAGCAATAGATATTACAGCACTCAGAATAGCTGAAAATTCTAACATTGCTTAATAATAGCATTTATTTTAGCATCCTTGGCTATATATAGGATCTTGAGGTTCACGTCCAGAGGGAGGGCTTGTTTTGTTTGAACCACAGACCTGTGGTGCAATGGCCCAGACAGTCCTAATTTTATTTAGCTTAGGAAAAAACGGAGACAAAGTGTTTATATCTCCAAGTATCTTCAATAAATCCATGGCTTATTGCTAATACCAGACCTCTGTGAATCTCACCCCAGGCCCAGTATTGCCATTGATTACCCTGAGGTTTTCAGCAAGCTGCCAGTCCATCAATCCTCCAGAGGATGAGAACAGACTAAAATAAGTGGGTGGGGTAAAGAGGAAGGGGATGTTTCAATTCAGAGGATGCTCTACGAAGCATAAGTTGGCTTGAAAGGACAGGAACGTAAACAACACACCACCCTTGGCAATGACCAAGTTAGCAAACAAAAATATCCCAGGACTATTTGTAATGGTGCCTGATAAATATCAAAACAGTCCTAGATTTCATTTAAATGTTAAAACTGAATTTGGATCTGAAAACAAAGGATAAACATATTTCTTCTGACATTTAGTGATGTCTGATGACATGCAATTTCATTGCTTTTTCTTTATGATGCAATTTTTGTAAGTGATACCAGTTGTCATCAAACATCATAAAAGCCAGGCTTGCCTCAAATCATCAATATTTATTGTTCTCCTCCAAGAGAGGCTGTTTCGAGTTTGGTGTGCATGGCTTTAATTGTTTAACGGAAGAGTTAAGCCCAACCTTCCCTAGCATAAAACACCAGGCTGAGATGGATCTGCTGACATGATGCAATTGAGATCTTCTGGCAGCTGGTGCAGTAAATGCCCTTTAAAGGAAAAAAATTAAAAAGAGGGGCGAGATGGGGATCTATCTGGATGCTGGATTAGTAACAGGATACTGAGCTGTTTGCTTCTGGGTCAGTCATTCGAGTCCTCCCTGGGCTGGAGCAGCCAACACCTCCTGCCACTGCAGGGTCACTGGGTCCCCACAGACCAGGGGCAGGTGTCCCCAGCATTCCACATGGCATTAATTAATGCTGTGGTTCTCTGGAGAAGCCAGGAGAGAGCAGTGGTAAACAAACCTGCCCTGAAGGGCAAATATGTTGAGGCAGACCAATCTGAGCCCCTGCTATGCCTACCCTGGTCAAGGAGACACATCCAGCAGTGCCTGGAAAGACTTCTGCTCCTTTAGCCTCTGTTTTGGGCCGCAAATCCTATATGTTATGGGATCATGGGGAACAAAACCAACAAAAAACCCCAAACAGACCAGATCCCACACTCTCTCTTCTCTAGTGCTTGTTCTTCCACTGTTGTCCAAACCCTACCTGTTATAGGAAATCATGGCACCTCCCTCAGAGGCACTGTGAGGGATGCTCATCTGGAGGGACATCTTAACCCACAGACACCCATAGCATCAGCCTCTCACAGACCCATCCTGCCAGTTTATTCTCTCCTTTCAGGGGATTTCCAAGTCTCCATGACCCTCTTCTTTTGTCAAAGGGAAGCAGTTTAACTTCATGAGTGTTTCAGGTCTGACAGGAAGAAAAACTTTTGGCTGCCTACAGCTGCTAAAGCACAAAAATGAACAGGAAAGGCCCACTTAAAAGAGCTGGGGACTGGAGCAGTGAAGTTTGACAAGGAGAGGGATGCAACAAAGACAAAAAAGATGACATTTTGGGATGAAGCTCTCTAAGCCTGAGCCTCTCTGGAGAGCTGCATAAAATTCACTGGAGCAACTGAAAGCAAGGAATAAAATTCACCTGACTTGTCAGGAGAACATTGTTCACAAAACCCTGATAATTTGGCTTTTAAAGCACACAGACTAACTCACATATGAGGAGGCACTTCTGATTGCTTGCCACATTTCGTTTAACTGGGTGGGTTTTTTTGTTTTTTTTTTTCTTTTTGTCCACACAGCTGGTAGAGGGAGCCTGTACAGCTTCAGTTCACATTTGTCTTTGTGAATATTTTATGCTACCACCCAGGATATCAGCACTAGATCGCCAAACCTCAGCACAGCACAGGTGCTGTACAGCTCAGATGTGCCTAGGATTAGACAGCCTAAAAATCTCACGCCAAAAAAAAGGAAGTTTAAATTTCCAGACTTTACTTACAGTTTTAATTGGTTTTCCAAATCTCCTCACGCATGGCATGAGGCAGACTGCATTTTGCTCACAGGCCTGCAACACAGGGAGGTTTGGTCAGGATCTATTAAAACCTGTTTTCATCTCATGCTTGACTTCCTTTAGCAGTGCTCCGAGACTCCATGGTTTTCTTTATCTGTAATTTTGCATTTATCAAACCCTGGGTCCTTCGTGCACATTCATTAAGGAGATCTCACAGCTTGCCTGTGAAGTGGGTTGCTACTTCTGCTCGTTGCATTTCATATAAAGTAAAACCAAGCTGAGCAACAGCTTTGTGTGCCTCCAAGGGGGACAACAGGACACGGTGAGGAGTCCAGCCCTTTAGAGGAGGCTTTTGGGAGAACACTGCCCTAGGTGCCACTTTCCTAACTGTGCTCAGGGTGCTACCATGCCAGCAGGAATGAATTCAACCACTGTGCTTATTGTCACATTTCTCTGTGGCTGTAAATCCCAGTGGGGTGTGGTGGAGCAGGTTTGTCTTGACCTGACATGGGGACCACAGAGAGGGACCCCTGCCACCAGCCACCCACTGGAAAGGACATAGGGCTGAGCCAGGATGCCTGTGTGCTCATGGGCTGCAGGGCAGGCAGTGCCTGACTCGAACAGAACCAGCCTGCTGGCTTCTGCTGGTGCAGACATATGCAGACCAGCTGCTTTCATCAACACAGGCTGCTCTGTGCATGGGGAGGGAAGCCCAGAGCCCCAGAGAATGGAAGTAGGGTTGCCAGGCTGATTACTTAAAGTATCAGAGGTGGTTGCCCATCTCTACACCTGCATTGACACCTGCTGGGGTTTTGGTAGCCATCAGTGGTCTCTGCTCCAGTCTCACAAAGGCTGCCAGCTCAAGGCAGGGAGCACCAAGGCTCTGCTCCCTTAGCAAGGTTCCTGCACAGCAGGAGCAGCAGGACAAGTCCAGCAGAAGAAGGATAAAATGTGCTCTGCTTTAGACCATGCACCAGTACCTCATCTGGGGAACTCCCTTTCCTTGCCCAGTATGAGGCAAGATCCCAGCTCAAGATCCAAGACCACCAGCTCAGGATACAGCCTAGCATGTTTTCAGCAAAGTCTGCACTGGGAAATCCAAAGCCCCAAGCCATTGAGCCCAACATTTCTTACCCTCAGAAGTGATGCTCTTTGAAGCCTTCCTCCAGCAGCAGCTCAGCTTCCTGCCAGGCTCTCTCAAATGCGTTCTCTGGAGCTGTACCACATCCTATATGACAACCTCTGCCTGAGGATGCCATCCTGCTGCCTGGTGGTGCATCAGGAGATGGCCCAGGGGAACCTGCTGGACATCGGGGTGGTCTTTGATCATTTCTGTTTGTTTTATGCTACGTATGTTATGCTGCTGGGGAAAAATATCTTTCTCCATCCATGTCCTGCCTCTATGACAAGGGTTTGGCTCCAAGAAATTTGCAGGCAGCTGAGAACTGAGTGCAGAGGTGGTGATACTCTCACTTTTCAGGCTCTAAGCTATCATACAGTTTTTGCTCATCGTGAAGCCTGGGAGCAGTAAGCTTGCATTTGCTCTCAAAAACCATAAAATAGTCCTTCAATCTACTCTCATTTTCAAATTTCAATAAAGAAGTCAGTTTGGTTTTTCTTTTTCATTAAGAAATCCCCCTACAGAAGGTAATGTAAAATATGTATTTATGTTCTTGGCATATCAGGTCTTTTTTAACAGAAAGAGAAAGGACTGAGTAAAGAACACAGCCTTTGCTAGATCACCCAGTCCAGAAGACAGTGTAGCAACATTCTTCTTAAATGTTAGAAACCTTAAATATAGTTCCTAGAAGGAATTACTTTTTTGCTACAAATTATTTTAATTTTGGCTGAATTTTTCAATTTTCTGTTTCATTGCCAAACAGAATTTCTACTCTCCTAGAGGGAGAGAAAAATGGCCCCTTTCTGGTGCATAAGACTTTTTGGCAAATTTTCAAACTCTAGTGCAGCTCTGTTATCTTGGAGAATGCTTTCTCCATGCCTTTCTGGAGGATAGCCCATGGAGAAATTACTTCATAAATATCATGGAAGAGACTGAATAAAGAGTTGTAAACATGCAGGATGGCCTTAAATGTAAGTTTGAAGAAAAGCACGAATTACAGGACCATGTGCATACTGCCTGCTCTTTAACACAGTGCATGGGTCTCTCCTAATGCCACCATTCAGACTGGTTCCTGCTCAGTACGTCCAGTGGTGAAAGGTCATTATGCAGATTTCTGGTAGCTACTGAAGCATCATCCAGTAGAGGCAATATATGGTGATCTCTCATTTGCTATAAAGCTCTGGGAGTACTAATTTTTACAGAAGAGCACATCGAATTTTGGGTGAGTGTTATGTGATGTGAGGATTAATAGTGTAGACACTGAGAAATTGTGGAGCACACAGGGAAGAAAACTACATAGACTGCTTTTATTTGACAGTGGGTATCAATGTTTTGCTTCCTGTTAAGAAGGTGTGGGAGTGGAGGCCATGTAAGGAGATGTTATAAATGCATCCTGCACCCCCAACAGGTGTGCTCAGCCATTTGGAGTGGGCATGTATGGCAAATCTGTTCTCTGTAAGAAGAGAGGAAGAAAACTCACACCCTTCAACAAAACTCCTGGTAGGTACGAAGAAACCTGTTTTCAAATAGGTCTTCCATCTCTTGAAGCAGCGTTAGCTGTCGCCTGTTTGTGAAGAGACAGGTTGCCATGTCCATCGGGAGCTGACGAAATGGCTTGGGATAATAATTGGCCTTTACAAGAGCCTTTACTTAAAAAATTTATTTACCAATGTCAGTTTAACATTCCTTGCTTAAGAGTGCCTGGGTATCACCAAAGACAGTGGTGTTTAGTTGGGTTAAAGAGCTGTTCAAACACACTTGTGACTGGAGTGCAGTACAACGGGAGCAGCCAGCATGGGGCAGGCAGTGTGTTAAGAAGCAAACAGCCCCTTCTGCTGCACACCTGCAGTCTGGGGCTGAACGGGGACTCCCTTAGCTCCTGATCCAGCAGTGCTTTTAAAACTGGGTTCTGTGGGCTAATTCCCAACTGAACACTGGAAAGTTTAGTTTGTATTGGCAGATGCTGACTCCAAAAGGTAAACTGCATGCCCTGCCTGTTTTAACAAAACAGACCTGTCTATAGGCACGTAACCCTCCCAGCTTCTTCAGGCCCTTTCAGCTCTTTGGATGATGTTGGCTGAATGCCAGACCTTCACTGCCCAAACAGCACGTGGCTAAACCCACAGGAGAGGCTGGAGCACCTCACATTGTTTATAAAGGCAATTCTGCTGAAACACCCAGAATTTTATCTTTATCCAAAACGTCATTGAGCTGGGCCAAAAATACCATTAGCTCTTTCATACTTATCCCTCATGTTCGCACAATGGAAAAAAAAGGTTAAAAAAAGTTTTGGGTTTTTTCCAGACGTAAGAAAATGATTGCTCTGGGAAAGACTCATTCTTGTTGTCATATCCATCTTCTGTTTTGAGGACTTGATCCTACCGAGCTCCTGGCTCCACCTCTGACTGTCAAGAATTACATAATGAAATCGAAAAAAAAAAAAAAATCCCAGTTTTTCCTTAACCTTAAAGCCATTGATAACATGCAGTTACACATTCCCTTTGGAAAGACATGAGCTTGGGTGCTCCAGTGCTGGCCTGTAAATGTTACTCTGTCCAAGTCAGGCAGTGTGTGTGGAAGTGAGCACTGTGGCCTGTCAAAAAGGCTGCAGGACAGAGTTTACAATATGGATCCAGGAGCAAGTGGTTTACCATTATCCATTAATAATCTCCTTTGTTCCTCCACCCAATGGGGTGGAGTGTTCCAGCTGAATAAACTTCATGGCACTATCCACCTTGGACCAACAATGTGCAGTGTAGTGTTCCTGTAAACTCCTTGGCCAAATAATCACTGGGATTCTTGTCAGTGGTCTGAAGAGGGGGAAAAAGGTCTTTCATGGAGAGAATTAGGAGCCACTGACCTTCATGCAAATATTTCTTTCTTGTACTTCCTTTCTCCTCTCCTATTTTACAACAGTGTGACTGTTTTAGATGGCCAGGAAAGGAGTTGTTTGGGAATGGAGGTGCTGCATTTTGGTTTCTGGGTATTTTTTTGCTCGTTTAGTTGGTTGAATTTTTTTTTTTTTTTAAGTGTATGTAATTTCACAATTAGCCTACAGCAAAAATTAGCCCTTCATGTAGATTCACACACAAAAAAATAGACTTTTTGCTGGGACTGTAGTAAACATTTTAAAACAGATGTAGCCTGAGGTGAAGCTATTCTTGGTTTTGTGCTTAGAAAGTAAAGGATAAAAAAATTGTGAAATGGATCATTCCTGAGTGGATTAAAACTGTAAATGCCTGTTAAAAACACAATCTCCAATCATATGGGCAGATGGTGCCTCCTACTATATAATAATGTCTCTACCTGGAAAAAAGAAGGGCAATTTAATTGACAGACATTTTTAAATCCACAATAATATACCTTACAATGAGTAAGTCAGAGTTTGATGCTGTAGCCCCTATTCTTGGCAGTAATCTTTGCTCACCAGAGCAGTCTACTGGTTTCACCTTTTACCAGCACTAAACTGGGGGGAAAATAAAGAATATCCATGGATAAGTTTTTATCTTTGTTAAGATGACACATTCTCTTCAACCATTCAAGAAATATCATCCTTTCTTATCACCCTCTCAAGGTCTTCAACTACCTACATGGGGAAGAGGTTTCTGATGGAAGAAGAGTCTTTAATCTAGCAGAAAAAGGCATAATGAGATCCAGTGATTGAAAGCTGAAGTTAGACAAATTCAAACTATCTTATCTAGGAACGTGGTAGATTCCCCATCACTTTTGAAGTCTTTAAGAAGATATCCAGTCTTGATGTAAAAGATATGCTCTAGATCAAACAGAAGTTATGGGTTTGATGCGAAAATTATTGGGTGAGGTTCTGCAGTCTGTGTTATGCAGGAGGTCAGGCAAGGGAATCATAATAGTCCCTTCTGGCTTTAAAATCTGTGAAGCCCAAACACGACTTCAATAAGGAAAAAGCAAGCCACCCTGACGACCTCTTCTGCCCACAGAACTTTAATTTTGGAAACAGAAGCTGGTTAAAGCAGTTCATCAGCCTTACCTGGACTCTTCTTAACAGACTATTCGTAACACCTCGGGTTCTTTCAAAGAAAGAAATTTAAAAACAGTCTAGTTTCTCTTTAATAAAAGTAGTTGGAAAGCACTGACTGGTTTCCCAACCAGCATACAGCTATCTCTTTTCAAACTATAACAAATTTATTTTAAATTTTCACTGCAAGCGTTTTATGTTGTTTGTCATAATCGTCAACATCTATTTATTTGATACTCCTTATGACATATTCCTGCAAATGGAAAGGAGTAGAACTAATTAGGTAGGATTCCTACATTTAATAGCATTTATATAGCTGTTAAATGGGGAATAAATAATGTCTTTTAATCATATTATTTTTATTGCCTTTCTACTATGTAGCTAAGTTACGAAACAGCTTTCAAATCAAGTCCCAACAATACCAGCTTTCACAGTTTTATCTCGAGTCCTGGATAATTTTCCTTAAATTGCCAGCCCCAGCAGTCATGTGAAAGTATGAAAACCTTGACATTTCTTTTTTTAAAAAAAAATCATTCACAGTGGTTGCCAGTAAACTTTGAAAACATGATACTCACTCCTCAAAGGACCCAAGCAAGGAGCTAAGCAAATAAACACCCCCATTTCCTTTTTCATCCTATAATTTTAAAGCAAATCTCCTGATTCTGGAGTTTAAACATTTGAGGTTGGCAGTTCCCAGGTGTATGGAGACTTAACTTCTCCCATGGGGAAGGAAAATCTGACTGGGCTAGAAAGGGCCACCACAGTTTAACTGACCAGGCTCAAAAATACTTATTATTTTTCATAAATAAACAACATTCAAGAAAAATCAAAGACCTGAACACAAAGTGAAACCTTGGAGAAGCTGATGGCTTAGTCCAGACCAGGGACTTGGTGGAGCTTCTCTGACAGCACCTTTCCCTCCGGTTTGGTTTGGAGGGCAGCCACTCAGTTGGCCCTTTGAGCCATGATGACTATTTGGGCAAGGATGCAGCAACCCACACCACAGCCCTGCCCCGTTCCAGGTGCCCAGGTGTGTGTGAGGCACTTCAGAGTGTGCCCACAAAGTCTTGGGGGTCATCACTGGATGGGGAGGGGTCTGTGGGAAACAGGAGAGGCTGTAGGTTGCAGGAGAGGGTGGTAATGGGACTGTCTCCCCACATCAGGGCTACAGACACTACCACAGGATTTAGGCTATCAAATCTTTGTTTGAAGGGTAACAGCATGGATCAGCAGCAAGGTGGGCAGAAACTCAGGGCTTAAACACCTTCAATGGCCACGTGAACCTGCTCACACTGGCAGCAGCAGGGCCCCCGAATGGGCTGTGGTGCAGAAGGCATGTGAAAAATGGCAATAAATGTAAAAGGCTCTTTAAAATCTCCGGTCATAAAAGAGGCATGGACACCCTGCCAGCTCTCCAGCTCTTTTCTGTTGTCATCTCACTCCAAACTGTCACAAGATGTCAGTGTTTTCAGATACTCCTGCTATGGCTGAGCAAACAGCCGCTCCACACTGCCTGGCTGACTTTCAATGGCATAAAATTCATCCATAAAATTGAGCCATAAGGTTCTCAGCAGAGTGGCAGTGCCACAAAGAAACTTGGCGTAGGGACCACATCAGCCTCTGACAGTGGGATCAAGATGCAGCTGCAGTTTACCCTTGTCCCTGGAGTAGCTGAAAGGCACTTGGGTACCCAGGCTGAGGTGGGTGATGTTTATTAGGATCACTGAGATTAATGCAGCCCTGGTTTTGAACCAGAACTCTTTTTTTTCCTCCCCTTGAAAAATTCTTTTGGCATCTTCTGGGATGAGAAGTTTATTTTAGCTGGTAAATTCCTTAATCCCAGGTTTCCCTGCACAACACACCAGTCATGATGTCCTCTGGTGGGTAGTTCAAAATCCTGCCTATTGGCATTTTCCAAGTTCCTTTTACATCCAAAAACATTAATACGGACCCCCTCTCTTCACCCCTATATACATAGAAGGATTTTCAAGGACCCCAGGTCATCTACTCTTCCCAGAAAATATAGGATATGCAATTTCTTATCTACTGCTGACCCTGCTACTCTAAGGCAGGGGAGTTATAAAAAATAGTGAAGGTTTGTGTTGAGAGCCCTGGGCCTTATCCTCCCAGTGACTTGTTATTCCTACTACTGTTAAAAGTCCACTTGTGAAATTTAAGAGAAGTGCCTTAACACAAAAGGCATCCACAATTACAGTCCCTGTCCCTGTAAAACCAATGCATGGGTTATAAAATAAGTATGGGATCCTGCTTCGGAAGCTTTGAATTACCCTTTCAAGGAGTCATTCATTGCCATCATCTAAATAAGAATATTCCACTAGGCAACAGAGAGACTCCACCAGCTGGATAGCACTAATGTCCCCTTGTCACACCAGACCTTCCTGGCAGTATCTAGTGATCCCTGCAATGGGGACAAATGGTGCTGTATAAGAATTTTTTTCCCATCTTCTTTATGGGAGCTTTATCCCTTTCAAGACCCAGAGTTTGCTTGGTTTTTTTTTAAGAGGCCTTTGTGGAGATTGCCTGTGAGGCCATGAAATTTAGCATAATTTCAGATGGGGGTGCGTTACAGGGGAGAAAAACATTGCATAGAAAACTCCTAGGAAAAATGAATGGGTTACAGTAATGTTTGCAGCTCAAACAGATCCATCTGAGTCGAGCCTTTTGTGTTAATACCAAGGTGCATATTTCAGAGAGATGCTCTAGGTAGGCTGTCTCTGTATGAGACAGCTGATTTATGCTGTGATTGTTTGCCACCAGCGGTCCTGCTGCCTCGCAAGCCACACCCTTTGCTGCCATCCCGAGGTTTGGATTTGATTTCCCTTGAGAAAGAAGCTTGTGTTCACATTCCCATCCACCTGTGTTGCCTCAATATAGCATTGTATGTTTCCTGCTTTTTTTTACCCTCCCCTCCCCACCCCTGTGAATTTTCTCTCATTGAGTGGCATGAAGAAAAATAAAAATAAAAAAAAGCCCACCTCCTACTAAGAGGACTAAGACCTGGGGAGCCAGCGAAGAGGAGAGGCCGTTGCCTCTAAAGTTCAGAAATAAAAAAAAATGACTTGTTCTTTTGAGCTTGCTGTTCCCTGATGTGACACTGTGATCAGTATCAAATGCTTGGTGGCAAGGATTTTTGTCAAGCTTTCCCAGCTAAAATAGATTTAACCTACCAGTTGCTCTTTGTGGGTTTAACAATGCGTGTGACAATAAAGAGCTGCTGCCGCTGCATTGTTAATACATGAATAGTCCCGGTTCTCTGTATTTACTATTGTGCACTGCAGATTTCCAGGAAGGAGTGTTTGGCTCTGGCTATTGATACATGTCCTGTTTTGCAGAAGGAGCTGAATCAGCCCCTCGGTGATTAGTTGATGTGAAAGGGCAGTTAGGATTTAATTGAAATTAAGGAAAGCACCCGATCGCCTTTGAACTGCTCTCTGGGCTTTCTCCCCTGCTCAGAGGTGATGTGCCTGGGTTTCACACTTTGCTGTCACTGCCTCTGCATGTGAGGAGTTCACCCTGCGGGCAGGAAACTTGCAAAATGCCAAAATCAAGGAAGAAATCTATTCCTTGATAGCAGTTTGTAGTTTGTTCTTGGCTAGGGCTGGCCAGCAGTGCTTTGGACAAGAGGAAGAGGCAACAAGAAAGAAACTGATACACTCTGTTCCTCCAGGAAAAGCACTGGCAGACAGGTCTCAATGAGAGGGAAGCTGCAAGAACCCCCATGGATGCTTCTGGTGACTCCCATGCATGCAGCTTACTCTCATTTTATGTCACCCAGCACCACAAGCACCCAGCTGGGGCTGGGCTGCCTGGGTTGGAGAAGGATGGTGAAGGCAGGAGGGCTGTGTGAGATGAAGCAGGATGCTGGCAGCATCCCAGTGTGTCCGTCATGGGGTCACTGACTCCTGCACAACGGCGGGGGTGTGTTCCCACCACTGTGCCCTTCTTCAATCACCTGAAATACCTTCACAGTCACCACAGGGCAAGGGAACTGCCTGTGAACCCTGGCCAGCCCCATGAATACCCCACCAGGAGCAGATCTCAGCAATGCCTTTTCTCCATCCAGCCTAAGGGAGCCCTTGTGGGCAGTGCCCTCGATGGGAGCCACATCTGGCTCTCCCCTGGATGGCAAGAGCCAGATGCAGTCTCAGATGCAGGTGACCCCGAGTCAACTCTGGGCAGGAAAGGAAAGTTGCTCTCAGGTGCAGAGAAAAAAAAGGAAAATCCCCACAGGGTGAAACATCTCTCCATCCTGGAAGTGATCTTTGCCGGTGTTTCTCTCGGTTTCATTTCCGTAACAATCAGCCACTTATTATTAAATCAATGCTGCTGGGGAAATGGAGTTAAATTAAGGGAGATCAGAGGCAGGAACGGAAGCGACGTCTATATAAATATCTGCCTATATTATATAGAGTACTGTAGTTAATCAATCCTGAGAACAAAGAGCTTGGTTTGAGCTAAGGAACAGCCCCAGACAAGTGAAGGAGCCCTGCTGCGGTAAGCAAGCAAACAGCACTATCGACAAGGAAAATGTTTATAAAGACTTCTCTCCCACTGAAGGAGTTGAAAAACAAGGGTTTTCAGCCCCTGGGGCAAGCACTGGTCCCCTGGCTCTTTGGGCGAGCGCTCCTCTGAAGGTTAGTGAGCGCAGGAGCCAGATGAGGGGACAGCAGCTTCTCTTAACTGAGGCAAAAATCTTATTGATTATACGTTCAATAAAAGGTCAAAACTCCCTTTGAGGGTCACCACAGTTGCAGTAAAGCTCTTCCCAGCCCCAGCCGCTCTCCCTGTCTGAGGAGTGTTTCGTGCCAGTCTCTCCAGGTGGACACCTGGGGTAAAAGTGAGCTGCAAATGAGCTAATCATCATTAATGTGTCGGTAGAACCTGCCAGCCTGACATCCCTCCTAATGGCTGACAAATGTCAGGGTGACTTGTATGCTTTTTTTGTTAATTGAATTGGTTAATTAGGTCCCAGAGGCCTGGCTGCTAATTGTGAGCTGCAGTGAATATGGGTTTAAAAAAATGCCACAACAACAAAAAACCAAAAAAACCCCATAAAATCCGATGCAAGGAAGTTAAAACAAAAGGGAGTGATGGGGGGAAAAATAGCACCCCCCACTCACTCACTCACTCACATGCACACACAAAACCTCCTTTGTGTTCTTTACAATCTGTACAGTTACCTTCGCTTAATTTCTGACCTGCCACATGCTACTGCCTTCTTGATGTGTTTTTAAAAGGAGGGTTAGAGAAATTCCAAATCTGCCTTTTTTGACGAGAGCATCTGCTCAGTCAGAAACACAGTCATTAATTTTCTGCCAATTAGCAAAAAGAAAAAGAGAGAGAGAGAGGAAAAAAAAAAAGAAGAGGGGAAAAAACCCCTCCAGATTTGCATCTTAATTTGTTACTTTGTAAAGATGTTGGTTTTTTTAAAAGTTAAATACTCCCTCCGGTTTGCCAGCCATAGAAAGTGAAGAGATGATAGCAACTTCCCACCAAGAAAAGGCAATTAATCATTATATTTTGCACTTCTGTAGCAGCTTTCATCCCCTGATCTCAAAGCGCTTTGTGAAATTATTGTATTAAGTCTCCTGCCAAGCCCCCGGTGAGGGTGGCAGTGTACCAGCAAACTCCTTGGGGCCAAGGTGGTCTTAATCTGCGTCTGCTGAAATGTGCCAAGGACACTAATAAACTTTATAACAAATAATGACTAGTCGACCTGTTTCAGTGAGGTTTAAGCAGAAGCTTGGGGAGCACTTGGGGGCTTCCTGGAGCAATACAACCTTGAGCTGGAGGGAACATCTTGAACCACCTTCCTCTAGTCTCAGCATTCCCACTCCTTCTTTATTAACAGCCTCAACTGGCAGCTACAGGCAGAAAGATCTCTGGCATTGCAGGCATTAAAAGTATTAGAGCTAGAGCTGTTCAGGAACCAGCTTCTCCACTGAGCAGAATACCCCACAGACCATGAAAACTGAGTCCACTCTGTTCTGAAACAAAAAACTTTGGAATTCAACCATTTCCTTCCAGGCAAAAGTTAAAAAACTAATGCCCAATCACTTAAAATAGTTTTTTATAAATGATACCTCTTTGCACCATGTCTCAGCCTTGAAAACTTCTCTTTTCCTTTCCACCTTGCTGAAAGAAAATGTATTGTGTTTCAAAAATCAAAGCTATTTTTTCTGAATGAACGAAATGAGGGTATTGTTATTCATGGTATTTGTTTTGTTTTTGATCAGATGCTTCCCTCCATAACTGGTTTGTGCAATTTTAAAGCAACATGTCAAAATCCATAAATTTCTACAAAAAAGGAAAAAGGGTCTATTTATCATTGAATGATGATTGCTTCTACAATAGCCTTTTCCTGAGCCAGTACTGACATGGGAAACTTAGCTCTTTGCCTGTTTCCATGTGTCTTTTGGATTTCTGGGTATTTTTCTTCCTTCACACAACAGAGGGATCCCATTGACCCAGAAAATGGGAAATCAGGTGGTTGATCCCCGGTGCTATTCCCTGTGCAGACTTGTTGCAGCAGCACAAGTCAGTTTGCCTCAGTTTCCCCATTTCCCCCTTGGTCAGGGCTGGATGGTGTCCCCAGGTGCCTCCTCAGCCAGCGAGGCACATTCCCTTACTCGCCTCTCCCTCCTCACCCCAGACTCCCACGGGCACCTCAGGGCTCTCAGGAGGGGCAATTTGTGGATGCTGGCAGTGGACTCGCAGCCCTCAGGTGAAGATAAAATACGACGATTATCCTGCTCGCTTCCCCACCCCCCTTCCTGTCGGATGGCAAAGTTGCCTTACGAGTTAAAATAAATTGCCTCACGCTCCCCACTGAAAGCATTTTGACTTTGTCTTGAATCGCGTATTCCAGTAGTCATTATACTTCAGCTCCTTCTTCTTCTTCTTCTTAGCATATGACATACATAGCAGTTCAAAAGTTGCAGCGAGCTGCTGCCAGGTCACATTCAAAGGAAAGTATCTGGGAAGCTGGCAGCTAAAAGTATCTGATAAGTTGGCACTGTTACTGCTCAGCAGGAGGAGGGAGAAGTGAAGGAAGGAAGGGGAGGGGGAGCCAGGCATGGGGGAGCAGGGAAGGGGAGAGATTCAAAGGGCTTTTGTTTCTGGATCAGATTCTTCCAGACTCAGAAACTTTTGCAGAGATGTATGTGCCAGAGATTTTTTTTTTCCCCTTCTCTTCCTCCTCTCCATAGTTTAATGCATTAAAATAACCTATTAAAAGGCCTATATTTGCTTTCAAGCAGACTCTGAAAGGCGCTCAAGATGTCACTATTAAAACTGGCGCTGTGCTTTGCAGGCGAAGGTCTGTGGTGAGGAGAATAAAGCAGAATTGATTAGCTGCTCCGACTTTGCCAGCCTCACAAAGCCTGCGGTGTGCCACAAGTTGCTAGAGAACAGATCAGCAGCTTCTAACCAGCCCACCTGTACACAAGGGTGCATCACTTTGAAATCCAGCTTGGTTCTGCAAAGCCTGACGCTGCCCCGGCATTCCCACAGTGTCCCCACATTTCCCACTTCCTAATGTCCTATTTCCCCCCTTTTGTGAATCATTTGGGAAGAGTCCAAATTAAACCATCATGGCTTTGCCTCTGAACTCAGAGAACAAAATACTCTCCTGGGAGGCTGTGGAGGGTGTTCGATCCGAGGAAGCCACAGGACCCCAGTGCAAACACTGCGGCTGTTGCCCCAAGAGGCTTGTTCCTGGCTACTTAATTGACAATGAATATTAGAACAAACAGACTGGAAAATGTTGGAAAATGCTGCAAATGGCCAAAAGCATAAAGCCAAGGCACAAAGGTAACGAGGGGATCGGAGCCCTTGCGTTCTGCATAGAAATGATCTACTCCGCACCTTTGAAATTAGGGAATGGTGTTCATGTCATGCCGTGCATCAATCTGACAATCCACCCCTGAGTAGTCGTTGTCATTATACCACGGGTCACATTTGTTACAACTCTATTAATGTGTATGAAGTTACTTCTAGTCTAACACTGGTCTAAGAAAATCAGGCTTAATTAGATTCTCCTTGTAATTAAATGCAATTTATTCTTATGCTTTGTGTTATGCTTCTGGCTTGCCTGTGCTATTGTCTGCTGATTATCAGAAACGTACTTATGAAAGGTGTAACAACTGTGTAAGAGCTGTGTTTATAGCAAACATGCAATTAGCTTTGCTTGTACCATCCCCAGCACAGCAGGGCCTTGGCCCCTGAATACAGCTGGTGTTGGGAGTACTGTGCAAATGAAGAGAAGGCACAGGCAAGCCTGATCTCATTTGCCTTTTTGGTAGGTTAAGGTTGTATCAGATAAAATCAGGCTGAGGCTCTGTGTTCCCTGTCTAGGCCTATAACTCTTCCCAAGGAAAGCATTCACTAGCCCTGACTAGCAACTGAATAACTTCAGCTCTGCTTTTTCAGAGGGTTGCACACGATTGACCTGGCCTGTTAAAAAAGCCAAAAGCTGCCTGTACAAGCAGAACCGGTCCAAGGCTGCAGAAGCAGGTTCACATCAAGAGCTGCTCTTTCCATGCATCCCCTGACCAAAAATTGCCAGCCATTTGGGTTTTCATTCTTTGTTTTCAGGGAAGCTTTTGCTGAATGGTCCTTCCATGCCTACTGAAGTCAATAGAGTAAGTTGAAAATAATCCAATACCTTCAGTCATTTCCATTTAAATCAATGGTAAACTAGGTGAAGAGATCAAGCCAGGTTTCCCTTGCTGCTACTTAAAATAGTTTAATAGAGGGGTAACACCTTTGCAGGTGAGCTGGTTCAGGGAGAGTGAGTCTGAAGCAGATTGTGGGAACAGTTATTTCCCCACCACCACCTATGTTCTCAAATAACCCGATTATTCTCATTAGCGCTGCATTCGGATGGCTGCAAACGAATAAAAGAAAGCAGGGGCGGGAGCGGGGAGTAAATCCTTGATATATGAATATGATGAGGAGTTTAGGCAGCTCCCTCCCACTCCTGCTAAAAAAAGTTTTAATCTTGGCCACTCCATGCATATTGACTGGCTGCATATTGACACGCCACCTGCTAAGGCTGCTTCAGCTATTGATAACCAATGCCATCACGCCTAGAGTTCAAACACCGACCAGCAGCTTTCATGTTTGTAAACAGTATTGATCTGCATAAATCAGCTTGCCATTAGACTGCCGGATTAAACAAGGACGAAGACAGAACATTTGTGAGATTAAATCCGGAAACAGTTAATTAAAAGCTGAGCAATAAACCCAAGCTGTAAACAGCAGGCAATTAATTCAGGCATCTGTAGATCTGTGCGCACAGTGCTTTGCCACGTTCCTGGCTGTGCCCCACACTGGTCCCCTGTCACCCGCCACCTGTCCCCAGCAGCAGCATCCTGCCTCCTACACCCATCACCAAGGCCCATGCTGGGGTGCTCCCTCACCACACAGCTGCAGAAGGGGCTCTGAAAAGTAATCTTGAGATGTAGGGGCATTTTTTTGTGAGGAAGGGGAGAGGGAAGCCCTCCAGGCTTTCCTTGTGCACAGTGTGGTTTTGTTGCAGTAGAAAACCTCACATAGCTGCCTTGTGAGCAGCGATGGTCTAGGCCTGGGAGAGGAGCCAGGGATTCCTCTGGTCTAAATATCTTTTCTGACACTGACCTCCACCATGTGGCCTCAGTGTCATCACTCTGGTGTTTCACTGCAGTTTTCCCAACTGCGATGAAGAAGACAAGGCCTTGGCCTCTTCAATTCAGCTACACTTTCCAGTGACAAACAACCCATTTAATGAAACAGAAATTTGTGGCATTTACATAACTATTCATTTTTGAAACAAACAAACAAAAAAAACCCCATCCCAATTATCAAACCCCAAAGTTTGAAGATTTTCAGATTTTCACTCTTCCCTATTGATTTTCATCCCCTTCTTCGTTCTTTCTAATGAAAAAATGAGAAAGAGAAAAAAAGGAGAGAATAAGGCAGCTCAAAGGAGGAAGGAAAAGTTCACTTAACTAAAAGCGAAAAAGTAGATTTGGAAAAAAATGAATGCAAAGATTATTTTTAAATGTCCCTTAAAAAGTTTCCCACATTTTCTAGCCAGTTCTGTTAGTTACATGTCCTCAATCCATGCCTTATAGACTTACAGTTAAGTTGGCTTCATTACAGATGATTTAATGGTTGTTTTATACTGCATGTGGAGAACTTGTAGGCTCTAAAAACAGTGCAGTGTGACTGAGTCTATAACTCTGTGGGATTTATAGGGCCATACCACTCACAACATCCAAAAGGGATGTGCATTCCCCCACCAACTTTGCTTTCAGAAGTGGGGAATTAGGGCATAGAAATATTATGGAAAACTGGGAAAAGAACTCGGACCTCTGAAAACCTTGTCCAACAGCATGACCAATGAGCTAGCACTAGCAGCAAGCAGTGTGAACTGTCAGCAGATCTGCACTAGCCCCAGGGGCTGTTCCACTGGGCTTTTCCTGTCCTGATGCTTCCTACACAGTCTCATGCTGATTTTATAGAGGGGAATTGAATCCCGTTACTCATAGAAGGACAGATGAATGTTTCTTACAGGGGCTGGCTATACTCCTACAAATGGCCCCAGTGGATTGTAACTGACAATTGTGGATGACAGAAACACCTTACTTCTCCACAGGTGGATTTGTGATGGCACCAAAGCCAAGGCTTCCACCAGCTATGGCTCCAGGAACATGGTGTGCTCTGCTAGGAGAAATACCTGTATCTTAGAACCCCCCTCCATTTTCCAGGCATAATCTAAATCACAGCAAACTACTCCCGTTGAGGCTTCCCATTTACATAATTTTCTCTCTCATGGGAAGAGAGCAAGAAAAAATACCTAATGAGAAGCCCTTGAAAGTAAATGTCTTTTACTCAACTTTTTGCAATGGTGCTCTGAGATCATGTCCCAGGTCTTCTGCTCTGGACCATGGCAAGAAAATAGTAGACAAAATATTCTTTGTGCCAGCACTTTGTAGGGATTTCAGTTGACTATCAAGTGTGTATGCAAATAACGTGCAAAAGGAAGATTGCACAGAAGGGTGAGTGAGAATTCTTTCTCTGATACCCAGCATCAGGAATTGGTATTATCACATCAGTAATTTTAAAATGGTGAACAGGCTTCAAGGGCATAGTGGATATTATTTTTATAATAAATGTAAGATTTTCCCAGCCTGCAGAAATCACCCCACTTTAGTAAGCAATGCCTGTGCTACCAACATCTCACCAGGTTTCATGATAGGGACAAAAACCAAACCAACCCAACCCAACCCAAAAACCAGGAAAAAACCCAGAAACCAACTCAAAAAAAAATTCCTTCATTTTGAAAAGTTTAGAGTTGCTAACTGCAAAAACCCAGCTCGCAGCACACTGCCAGGATGCTTCATTGGTTAGTTGGAGAGCTGTGAGCAGGAAGGAGAGAAATGGTGCCGTGAAAAGCACAGAGTAATTCTGGTGGAGGAACAGGTAATGACTTCAACATTTTGAATATGAGTTTTGCTACTACTGATAGTTTGTGTGATGCCATAGCTGCTGCCCTAAACCTCTGGATATCAGCATTTATGTTCAGCATGGACAGCAGTAACTCCAGGGGACAATGTTACAAAGCACAGCACTCTGGAGCAATTACCAAAGCTAATGGCAAATGAACAGTAAAAAACATGTGACTTTTCTTACCATTTGAATTTGGTCTTTTTGATTTCCCCATTTTCCAGAAAGTATCTGGAGCTCTTATAAATCCTTCCCCACAATGACTCAGAGAATCAGTGATGGGAGCAGGCTGGCCAGTACAAAGGATGTGTTAGTTCTGCTCCACGGAGAGCAAAGCTCACCTGGAAGAACCTCGCTGGAAGTCAGAGGTTCAGCCAGCAGTGACTCCTTCCTTCAGTCAGCCCCCTGAAGGGTGTGTCCAGGCCATGCAGGAGTGTGAATCATTTGTTTAATGGACAGAAACCCCTGTGCTGGGAAATTAACTTTTACAAGTTGATGTGTTGACAAATGCAGTACAAATTGCTGTTGTCAGCAGTGATCAGTTCCTCTTGAGTGGCCCTGCCCAAGGCCTTCAGCTAAAGGGAAAAGACAGGTCAGGGCTGTGTTTGAGACCTAATAGGCCTCGACCAGTCACTGGCTCTCCTTTTGACACCCCTGACATGAGCAGCACTTGGGAAATGCAAGTATAATGCTAAATCATGAGATGATTTTAAAACAAACTCTGAAAGCCCTCAAACCAGTGACGAGACCTGGCACTGCTCTGGATGGTCAGAAGGACATTGTACTAGGCAGGAGGGGAAGGTGTAGGGGCTCAGCAAGGCACAGACCTTTCTCCCTCCTCATCCCATCCCCAGGTGCTGTGACTACACACTAAGCAAGAGACTTGTTTCTTTGACACCACTTCACTTAGGGTTGAAGACCATGTACAGTTCAGGATCAAGAGTAGCAGGGGGCAGCCCAGCCTTTGAAGATCCTTCTACTTGGCCTCCCTCCAAGGTTTTATTACTATTTGTTACCTCATGATGTTATTACTGGCATTTAATGATATTATTTTGGCACTATAGTTGTATGTCAGACATCTGTCCTGAACCAGAACCTGAGTGTATGAGATGCTGTACAAGTCCATGGGAAAAATAAATGCAGCACTTGTCCCCAGAGCTCACAGACTAAATAGAGTTCAGCATTACAGCCTTTTGCCTTCATTAGGAGCCTTGTTTTTATCCACTGGATTCAGCTTGCAAATCCAGGTGGAAGGACTGGGTTTTTCTTATAAGGACTCAAGTACCACCAGTGATGTCCAGGAATGATTTTGCTGGTATTACCAGCCTGCTGCCTGCAATGTGCAGTGGAGCTCAGCCATGTTCACCCACAGCAGAGCAGGACCTCTGAAATCAATAGGTGTTCTTACCTGGGTGGGGTCAGGCTCAGGATAAGACAGTTCAGGGAAATTTCAGACACCAGGTGTTGGAGGAGACAGCAGAGAGTTAAGGATGCTGCTGCTCCCCAAAGGACATGAGTAAACGAATTCCTCTCCAGCTGAAGACTCTTATAAATGGCCTTCAGTCCGAAGAACCAGATCTATTTAAGCTACAATGTATGTGTCACAGTATGTAAGAACGTGCTCAAATCATATGGAAATAACTATTCCTGGAACACCCAGGTCTCCTGACATCACTTCCTTGAGAAATAGATCAAATTAATTCCACTGAGACACCAAGAAAATGGATGGGGAAAAGGAGGAAAGGAAAAGAAAAGCCCAGACAGTAGACGGTCAGAGATGTCTGCAGGTGGAGACCTTCTTTTTCTTTTTTCTTTCTTTTTTTATTTTCTTTTTTTTCTTTCTTTTTTTTTTTTTTTTTCCCTTTTCAGAATTGTTTCAACTCTTCAGCATAGAGGAAGGAAGGATGGTCTGGTGGATAAAGGTAGAAGAACTGTTGACAGTTCAGAGCTGGCCCCTGTTCCACTCTGCTGCAGACATCCTGTGCAACCCTGAACAAGATATCACCTCCCAGTGCCCTTCCTCCTCCCCTCCAAAATGGGTTAGAACCATGTTTACTTGTTTCTGGGAAGGACACATGGCTTGGGGCTTCTTCCTCTCAAAGTTTGGAAGGGTCTTGCAGAGAGGGGAGGCAAAAAGCACCAGGATCCAAACTGACAGCCAGCAAATGTTGGAGCTGCCTTGTGTCCTGCAAGGGAAGGAGATCTGAGGAGCTGAGCTCGCTCTTTCAACCCCATATCCTGATGTTCAGCCTGCTCTAGGGGTGCTTGTGAGCAGAGGCGATGCAACGTGACTTTGCTTTTGGTAGTTGTATTCAGCAAGATAAAAGATGGATTGAGACAAAATTTGTTCAGCAAAAACTGTATGCCTGAGCAGCATCGGGGCACAAAACTTTCTGAGCAAGACAGGATTCTGTGTACCTCTCCACAAAGTAAATACTACCATATGTGCATTAAAAGCCTCCCATTATTTACAGAGTGCTGACATGAAACCCCCTGAAAGAGTTAGTATTTTGTTAGGTAAACGTTTTTCCCTCTGAGCATTTTCCTCTTGTCCCTCTCCCCTCCCCCTTGCCCAATAACTTACAGATGTTAGAACAATAAATTGAATGAATAGTTTCCCACACTGGAATGCCTGCATGCTGAAGAATGCAGAAATGATTTCTGGCCAGTTTCTGACACTGATCTACAACTACGCTGCATATATTCTGTTGCTCTTGTATCAAGTCTTGAGCTGCTCCCTGCCAAGAATTAAGTGCTTGTTCCATAAACCTGGTGTAGATTATCACTTAGCTGTATAGATGTATCTAATAGAATTAAATAGTTTGGCTCCTGACCAGTAACAGATGTGCTACATATAATGCAATAATAATGAGACTGAAAGCACCGTGTTATGCCAAGGGAACATTGTGAGATAGCTCACATTTCTTCTGTTGCCCAGTCCAAGCTCTGTGAAAAGTAAATCGAAAGTCCCATGTTTATAAGAACAAACAAGCTTTGGCTTTCCTTCTTTTTTCATTTTAATCTTACAATGGGTTTGTTATCCAGCCCATGCACAAAGGCAAGCGAGGGGTCAACTTTCATTTCGATGGAGCAATGGATTTGCTTTACCATAGTTTTATTTTTCACTGAGGTTCTCCTGTAACTTAAATGGTTATAATAAAATAACACTGAATCAAGACATAACTATCTGCCTGGGACATGTGAGCCCATATAACTTGGTCCACTGGGGACAGAACAGGCTGGGTAGGAGGAAGAAGAGCTCAGCTGACTTTTTATTTTCTAAAATAAAATCTAAAAAATAATTAACAAGTCCGACCATAATCCTGGGATGACCTGTGTGTTTCCTACAAGGCACCTGAGTTCCTTCTGATTGCTATTGCAAGGGAGGTTCTGAGTACTCCAGCAATGAGATTCTTCCTGTCTTCTGCAGGGAAGGCAAGGGAGGAAATGCCCTGGAGGCCAAGTGCTCATGTGGAGAGCCTTGCCAGAACACAGCAGGGGGGCCATGGCCACATCCACCTTCCCACACCGCCACTGCCTCCTTGCAGGTCGTGGCAGAGGCTCAAAGACGAGCAGTGGCACTGGTGGCAGGGATGTGACCTGCCCACCAGCTGAAATGAACTTGCATTGTCCACCACAGCTTTTGATCAGCATTGCAGATACCTGGTGGCAGGGCTGAAGGAAGAAACTGCCCCACCTGAAACCGTGACAGGGTGGGTGGAAGATATCTCTGGAAAGTGCAGAGAAGGTGCCAAACAAGCTATTGCTGGATGCTGGTGATGGGGCTGTGTTGTTTCTGTTCTTCAAGTGTGGGCATGGTTAATGAGAAAGTTGTGAAGGGAAGCAAATTCCCCGAGTGCCTGACTGTTTCAGCCTTTCTTGACCCGTGTCGGTCTGGGTACAGACAGAGTAGAGCACAGAGACTGCACTGCACGGGCAGTCCAGGTTACAGATGAATATCAGGGCTCCAAGATGTTATTGTTAGATCTATCAGCTGTCTTTGATGCCCTGAGGTATTGTTGAGTTGCTTTTGATCCTCGGCAAGAATAGATGGGACTGTGCTCTGCTCACTTTTCCCTTAGCTTTCAGAGAGATCTCAGAAGGTAATTTTGGATAACTGCCCCAGTTTATTGACCTTCAGGGAACACTGCCTGATGTTTCATCAGTAATGTACACAAAAACAGTGGGGGTGATTAATGAATTGATACTTTTTTTGTAATTCTCTTGGACAGACAGAGCTACTATTAGCACTGGACAGGTACCTCTGATTATATTCTGTGACCATCCATTCAAATGCAACATGGAAAGGCCAGGCTGTCATGGCGATATTCAGACAAAACCAGTCTCTCCAGCTTCAGTGGCAAGACCACATAGGAGTGTGTTAAGAGGGCTGGTGCTGTAACAGAGAGGAGCTGGCCCCTTGGGAGAAGAAGTTGAGTTGGCATTTGCTTATTGCTGGAGCCTGTATTCAAGCCCTGGAGATGATGATCCAGATGAACAGATGTAACTGCTCTTTCTCCCTGCTTTCCCCCTTTGAAAGGAAACACTCCGGGTGACAGAAACATGACTGTGACTACTTTTTAAAGAAACAGTTATAGAAAATTCATGCAAAACTGGATCCCCAGAGTTATGACTGACAGCAACAGTGGGGCCGGGGCCATGAGACTCCACTGCATGCCTGATTAAAGTGAAACCACCCTGCTTGATTTTTCAGGATCAAATGGCTGTAATGCATTGTACAGACCAAGAACCAATATTCTGTGATGAGAAATTCTGGACCAAGCATCAGATTCAAACTATGATAGTTCCAAGGGACAAGAAGCAGCAGGAGCAGCAGCAACTAAATTTGGCAAATAAATTATTCACCCAGCTCCACTAAAAGCAAAAGAAAGGGATAGAAAATAGCCATCTGGCAAGCAAGGAAAAGCTCAAGATAATTATCCTCCTCGCTGTATATCATCCTTGCAATCATACTCAGGGAGAATGTGACAATTGATTAAAACTAATTGGAGGTTAAATTAAATGATAATTAGCATTAATCAATAGTAGTGTTGGCATGCCAGTGCATCCCTCCTTTAGGCAATTCACCTCCAGTCCCCAACACACCAATAAGGCTGGTGATCTGCGAGCCCAGCATGAGCTCTTGCCATCAGTAAAGAAGCAAGTCCCAGCAGCATTGACCTGGAGGGTTGGAGGGAAGAAAGCATTTCAGTGAAAGGCAGCCTTGCCAGGACCAGGGATGGTGCCGCACCTCTCCCGCAGCTAATTGCAGCCAACATCAAAGGCTAGGGTGCCCTCAAATGATGGAGGCTGGTAACGACAGCTCAATGCAAGCCTGCTTTCAAACAGCACATCACAAAGAGCCTTGCCTTAGCATATTATTATGTTTTTGTTAAGAATGCTCATTTTTCTTCCTCTCTCCACTTACGTGGGTTTTTTTGTGCTATGTCATTGTGTGGCCAGTGCACAAGGAACAGCCTTGACTTTACAGCCCCCAGTGAGGCAGTGTTGCCTCCTCGCAAAGGGCTGGGTGAGCTGGGAGCTTGGGGAGGTTTCTCCAGGGGTGGTGTCATGTGCACACGAGTCAGTGAACTTTTTGCTCTGTTTTTAATGTTAAGTCACAATTTGTGGTTGTGTTTAAGGGGAGAGGAAGAGCCATTTTGTCATCTGCCCAGCACCGTCGTCAGCTTGAATAAATAAAATGCAGGCACCTTTTAGGAGCACTTGAACAGCCTGTGCACCCATGAGCTTGTGTACTCAATGCCCACCAGCTCTCAGGAACCCGGCTGGCAACAGATGGTAGAGACTTCCAATCTGAGGCAGGAGACTTTAGGACCACGTCACATGTCCACTGAACTTCCACCTGCCTCTTATCCAAGGGCTGCCAGTTTCCACCTCAGTGTTGAAAATAAATCCCTCTCAGGAGGCTTTGAGCAAGGATTTGTCTAAACACTGTCAACATTTTGATGCCAAATTAAACGGTTCTTGGGAGACTTTTTGGCCTCTCATGTTTCCCCAGGTATCTCCAGTTCAGACCCTGGAAGCACACAGTTATGCCGAGTGGACCCTTGCAGGAAAATGAAAGAGGAAAGTGTTTTAATGCTGCTCACATCTCATGCAGGGCTTTGGGGTGAGCAAAGGGAAAGAAAGCACAACTGCTTCCTCTGCCTTTCCATGACTTGTCCCTGCCAGGAGCAGGTCTGGAGGGCAACAGCCCATGCAGAGCCTCCAGAGAATATCTCCACTATCAGCTA
Source organism: Corvus hawaiiensis (assembly GCF_020740725.1). NCBI lineage: Eukaryota > Metazoa > Chordata > Aves > Passeriformes > Corvidae > Corvus > Corvus hawaiiensis. The sequence continues at coordinate 8,849,859 of NC_063220.1, forward strand.
CCTTTATTTTCTCACATAAACAATGAACAAAGAACATGCATCTGAGCTCAACTAGCTTCTTGTCTCCATCCCCAAAGCACGGGAACCAGGAGAATGAAAGAAAAGCTTACCTGCCTTTCGAAGTTTCATCAGCACAGCTCATAGAAATGTAGTTTTGTACCCAGTGTAAGAAATGCCAATATCAGCATTTTTATGCCAATGCTGGGGAATTTTGTTGATTTCATATTGCAAAACTTTTGTTCGGGACGTTTGCCAATCCAGATGATGTAAGGTGGGAAAAAATCCTAATTTTAGCTGATTCCACTATGCTGTGAGAAATCCTGATGCTACTTAGTAATGGAACACGCTATCCTGCTGGTAGGTGTGGCTCATTCCTACACTTCTAGTCCTTGCATATCTGTCAACTACTCAGCTTTCCTGTAGACCACCACATGGTCCTGTCCTTGAGTAGTCACACAAAAGAACTGCACACATGACTGTGCCATGGTTTTGGGGACCATCTTTAGCCCACCTGCCCCAGTTTGGGGACTGTTGGGAATGGATATGCTATGTCATCAGAAGAATGCTGTTGCCTATAAAAAGACCATTTACCCTAGGTGGAATTGCCAGTGCAATGGTCCTAATATTAGCTTTTAGGTGCACTTAAATATGAAGACATTTATGGCTATAACCCTTGGCGGTAACCCTTGTCCTCTCCTTGTGTCATGCACGCTGTTGCCCAATGTCTCCCAAATGAAGGCCATAAACTTTCATTTTCTGGTGTGTTGTGGAATGAACCAGATGTTGGAATGCATCTCTAGGCAGCACACCTTGGCAAACTCTTCCCAAGGCCTGAATGCCTGGAGGAACCAATTCTGCTCCAAAAGCTGGGCATCTACTTCACTACACAGCAACCCTTGAGCCAGTAAGTCACCTGATGAGAACAGATTTACCAGCTCCAGAGAAATCCTGTGTTACACACTCAGCTTCCAGTTCAGAGCTGTCCTGCACCTGAGCTGCTCATAGGACACACACAGCAAGTGTAAATTTCTCTGCAAAATGCAGTGGTCGACCTACAGAGACAGCAATCTCAGCTCTACTGCTCCATCAGCATGAAAAGGAAGGGGCTGTGTAAGTAACCAGATATTTAGATTGCACTCAAGATAATGGGAAGAGGACAAAGAGAAACATCTCTCCAGCCTAGAGAAAAACATGGCTTTCTTTGCACTGACCACACACGTTAAGCATCTTTGATCAGGGGAAAAGCAGGTGGTAAAAGACAGTATATAAAAAGCTTGGTCATGCCTAACATCCCTTTGCAGATCAATATGTACTTGTGAAGATATAATCTTCCTGCTGTAATGCTGACAGGTTAATGACAGCATGAGTTATCCACTATCTAAATGCCTGAATCAGTACCTGAGTTAGATTAACCCCCGACAGACTTAAGTGCTTGTGCATGCAACTCCATAGCCTGTCATCACAACACCCTCACCTGTGACTTTTCCTGCCTTTTACTTATTAAACCATCATGCTGCAGGCCCTCACCTCTCCTGTCTGTGTGTTGATGGGTGATGAGGGTGGCCATCTCCTCTGAGCTGCAGGCTGGGCAGGTCTGTCTGTAAGATGACTGTCTCCAGCAAGGACATTGCCAGTGTAGGCAAACCCCCACATGGGAAGGACCCTCTTTGCCATGGGGAGGAATGGAAAAGTGGAGATACCTGCTCTGTCAGTGCATCTGAGATGTGGAATAAGAAGCTGAGACCTGTTCCTATAATTTCCCCAGCACGTGGATCTTGTAAATTTGAGTGGATCTTTTATTTTAAAAATTAAGACTCAAATTTCTGTCTGTGTATTTTACTGGGTTTGGGTTTCGAGTACAATCCAGTCCTTCTCTCCCCCCCCAAGAACTCCAGACAGCATGCTGTAACATTGCAGCAGGTTGGAAGAGACATAGCTGGGCAGCATCCCCAGGATCCTGCCCTGGCTTTAGCCCAGAATTTGCAAAGTGGATTACTACAACACATAGCTGGGGTCAGGATCCAGTAACATTTGCAATGAGTGGTCTGCACTGTTGCTGGCTTGGGACTCAGGGGATTTAGGCTTTAATCCTGCTTCTGGTCTTGACCTCCCGGATAATGTGGGAGAGAAAGGCAGAAGGTGCAAAGATTTAACAAGGTAATTGAAATCTATTGGTTTAAATCTCATTGGAATAGCCCTGCCCCACTCCCATCAGCTGCCAGAGAAATGCCACTGTTAACTTCCAAATTGCCTCATGCTCCATTTATAAAGCAGAGGCAAATGTAGCGAGCTCCTGGCTGCTGGAGCTCTGGACCTGAGCGTGCCCATCACACTCCTACACCCCAAAAAGACAAAGAGGGCAAGCTGGGATGAGCAGGGTGCAAACATCTGCTCCGCCCACCTGCCGTGTTTGGGCTGGAAAGCTTTTGCACTCTTGCCTGGGAATATTGGTAGTCCAACACGTAACTGAATTAGCAGTGAGAGAAAACAAATCACATGTGACTGAGTCTTCTGACAGAAGCAGCTTTGATGTCCTTCTGGTCGGGCTCGCCTGCTTCTGAGCCCAGCCACCCCCCACCTGCACCCCACCCCACCCCGTCAATAAACTGTTTGTTTAGCCTTGCACAGATTATTCATTTCTTGGCACGGAGATCTCAGCTCCAAAGAATTAACATTTGGATTGTATTTGCTGGCTAGTAAAATGCCAGCAATACAGCTGGGATTCATTGCACAAACTATTTTTATGGGGGAAATCAATGACAAACTGAGAAGAGGAGGATCAAACCGCGAACCCTTTTGCAATCCTTGTTTGAAAACATCATGTTGATATTTGGAGTTTCTAAATGTGGAGTGGGTGGCAAATAGGGTGTGGCAACCTTCTGCCAGGTCATCTTGCTGACTCCCACACGCAACAAACTGACCCCAGCCCGGTCCTAGAATAGAATAATCACAGGATATTTCATTTTAAACCCAAGCTCATAAGTTTTTTTCCTACAGAAGAGGACACTCTCTGAATGTTTATTGCTGTTTTGCTGGAATTTCTTTTTTGGTCAGAGAGGGATTTGAAAACTAAATACATTTCCTGTTGGAGGCCAAGGGCTGTGAGCTGCAAGGAGAAGCAAGCCAAAGGCTATAAGGCTTTTCAGCAGTAAATAATCACTTGTGTTCCAAAAAGTCATTCATATTGGCAAGGACTCCCAGCACCTGCAGATAGAAGTGCCGGGGGCAAGTCCAAGCACTTCATTTAGATTGTCCCTTATTATGATCTATCAGACCCCATTCCTTGTAGCCACAGGAAATTCTAGGCTTAACACACATGCGTTTTAAAATTAAAAAGGTGGAAAGATGTGCAGTTAAAGACACAGAAAAAGATATGGGAACCGAGGAGTGGTTTTCTATGTTTGCATGAGAAACTTTCTTTTTTTACTTCAACTCTCCATGTGAATTGTAAGCACACAAAACCATCTTGTCAGTATTTTGAGCTTTGGAGAAGTCTAGTAGCTTGCCTTCATTCCCATTCTACCTTTATGTTTTTTGTGTCACCTTGTTTTCCATAATACAGGCACAGAGAGGATATTTTATCTCTTCGTCTTCCTACTTTTTTCTGTTAAACTTTTGATGCTGCCTGGGTTAGCCCTTTTGGCAAGTTCTCAGTACAAGTGGTGTCAGAGCCCACCAGGCATTGTGTTTGACCCTAACTTTCTGGTGAAAGGCTAACACAGCAGGACTATGCTTTACTGGGGAAAAAATAGTTAAAAATCAAATAGTTAAAACCAACAAACAAAACAAAAAAAATCAAACAGCTGAAGTCCTTTATATCTCAAACCTACAGCAGTACACTGACTGACTTCTCCTCAGGATCAGGACCTGACAGCAAATGTGTGAGATGTGTGTGTGTGGATTACTGCACGAGCGGGGTCGGGGGTCACATCTGGCTGCGCTCAGGATACTCTCCCACTTCCTCGCATCCGAACGGAATTCAGTTTCACACAATGTATTTCCTAGCCTAGGTGTCACAAAACAGTAAGTGCTGCCAGCAGTCACTTTGGGCTCTGCTATAGCTCCTTCTAATTTCAAAGCTGGTGCCAGAAGAGACAGTATTTTTTGAGGCAACAGAGTGAATTTTTTGCATGAAAAGCCCTGGAGTTTTCACCACTGCAAGTCTGAACCATCTTCTTCTCCTGGCCACAGTGCTGCAGAGTGCAAACTGGGTGTGGGCTGCTCTCTGTCACAGATGGAGCTCTGACCAGCCCAGGAGCTTTCAGTTCTGGCTGTGCCAGGGACACTTGGTGCATCCTGGTGCTATTTTTACCAGTACTAGGAACACCGAGTTCAGGCTTGCCCTGGCACCAGCCAAAGAAGAGCTGGCAACACCTTTGGGAATGTGACTCAAAGTACCTATCTCAGCACTGTGGTGTCCCTGAGTGCCAAAATAACCGTGGATGCAGGAACACCCCAGGCAGAGACAGGGGGGCTGTGACTCACTGAGATCACACAGTGTCAGGTTGCTTCGCTGTACGGAGACAGTTCACAGCATGACAAAGCAGCATCTGCTCCTCCCCACTCCAGAGATGCTAAAGGTCTGTAGCCCCAGGACTCCAGCCTCGCTGAATCTGCTGCTGGATTTCCTACTAATGCAAACCTGTCACTGCCCGGTTGTGCATGTACTGCATCACAGCAGAAGTTCCCTTCAGCAGGCTGCTGCAGGCAATTACTGTGGAGCAAAGCTCAGCCTCTGCCTGAAACGCAATGAAAACACCGGAAAGGCAGCGCTGGGTCCCACTTGGGCAGACTCCACAGGTTCTTCTTTAACCAAAGCCACGTAAGTGGAGGCTGCCACCACCCCTGCTGCTCTGTGGTTGTCGGGGGCACTGTCCATCAAAGCAACACCTGAAGAACAGCCCTGTGTCAGCGCCAGCTGCCAGGACAAGGCAAACTCTCGTCCGCTGCTCAACAATACAAAGGGCTTCTTTCCTCCTCCTCCACTAAGTAAACTGTTAAAGACCATGACCCCTGGAAAACATAACAAGAGCAGAGGAATTTACAGTCGCATGTTACAGGTCAAGGCATCGAGCACTTCACAACCTTGTGATTCCAGCTAAAAGCTCCTCTGTCTGTCTGCTCTGTGCAGAGGCAACTCCCATCCCCACAGACACACATACATACGGATCCACATGGTAAAAAGTGTAAATGAAGGCCCAGATTTTATTTTTTAAACTTCCTGCCATAATAAACAGTGGCAAAGACATGAACAGCAGGACAACTTCTTCACAGAGACCTGAAAAACATCCAGTGAGTATTTGCAGCTGTGAACATACATGTCCCATCATATAGAAAGATGAGGTATTTGCAACACTGAGAGAGCAAAACAGTGAATTGCAAATCTCCCCTTGAAGGAATAAAACTTTGTTATCTTTCTATGCAGTGAAAAAAAGAAAAATACTTAACGTATCAATTAAAAAATATGTATATATAAAGTAAGTCCTACTCGCTGACCTTCTAGGGTTCCTCTAGAGTGCTGCTGTATGATCTTGTCAAACCATTGTGGAAATCTTGTAGCGAAATTGAATATTTAAGACACGGTTATGTTTGGATTTCAGACTGAGAACTGGACTCAGGTACATCTAGGTGAGCAGGGATATGTTTATAATATATTTATTTTGTATTTATATTTGTTATAGGAGTGTGCAGATGACTAAACGTAACATAAGATTTGATGTATAGGCCCAAGGATGCACAAACCAGGATCAACAGATTCTTAAATCCAAATTAGCCAACTCCCTTTGCTCAGGCCTCTCACAACAAACAAATGCAGGCTGGCAGCAGGAGCCCATGTTTTCATCCTTCTTACATCTCCAACTTCTCCATCCAACAGTTACTAGTAATAACAATTCTAGCCACAGCCAAACAGGAGGCCATTGCTGACATAAAGCAAAGAGGAAGCAGAGCCTGTTCTCACAGTACAGAGTCTGCAGCAACATTTGCCAAAGTCCTCACAGGAAATGGGCTGGCAGCATTTCAAGGGCAGAAAACACCTCCACGTTGTACCTGCTTCCCACCTTCCCTGCAGGCACTTTCACACACACACAGAGCTGGAAAGAAAGAGGCAAATTTAAAGGGAACTGAAAACCTCCAATTTTTTTAACATTTTTTATGCAACTGCCCAATGCCTTGGAATATCTTTGGATACCTTCTACTTTGGGATCCCAGAGTTCAGTGAGGAACACACCACCTGAAAAATCACTAGTGCAAACTCAGCATTATATCTCAGCTATAAGGTAAAACTCCCTTCTCAGTATTTGTTAAAGTTTGCCTCCAGATTGAATTTTCCTCTAATTTCACCCACTCCTTGCCCCAAACCTTTTAACATGAGTTGTAACCCAAAACCCAACAGAAGAAGAGAGAGCCAGAAGCAACCTTCTGGATGGTGAGAGGTGTCATGTTTGATTTTTCCAGCTAACAGGAAAGTGAAATATTTAACGGTCCCTTTTGGATCCTTTTCTCTGTTTCTCTGCCTTTATAAAACACTGCTGCGTGGGGAAGAGGCCAAAAGAAGAAAATCAATTGTCTTTCTCAGTGCAGAGACCTTTTCAAAAATGGTGCCCTGTTCTGCAGGAGCCCGAATGTTTTTTTCAAATGCTTCTGGCAGAAGAGCACAGAATCCTTCCAGGACTGCGCTTTGTCTGGTGAGATAGCTGTCTGTGGGGTTGGGGCAGGGAAGGCTGCTGTTAAAGTTTCTTCTTTTCTTTCCTTTTCTATGACTTTTCTACAAGAGAAATAGCTATGGGGGGAAAAAAGAGAAAGAAACAAAATACTGCTCCAAAACAAAAAAGTGAGAGCATGCTGTAATGCAATCATGGGATTCCTGCTCTAAAACTTTCTGGAGGTCTTCCTCTTCCAGGCCACTTTGGAATGCAGTTGGAACTACCTCTATGAATTTTCAAAGAGTTTTGGTGCAACAGGGTTTTTCCCTCCCTATAGAAAAGAATTAACTAGTCTCTTCATGAAATTGTCTAAGAAACAAAGAAAAAATCTGAGAAGGATACTTCTGGCAATATATTACAAGCAAGGTCTGTCACAGGCCCTTGGTCTCCCAGTGATAGTTCTGTCATTATAAATAACACAGGTTTCTGTTTTATGGTTAGGTATTTTCAAGGCAATTCAGGTGATTTGATTTTACTCTCAACACAGGCTACAGCTGCAGCTGCATTTTTAGGTCAATCCAGGGCAGTCTGCCACTAAAAGAAGCAATCCTGCCCTTACTCCTGCTGTTTTCTTCAAGAATGATCTGATGCCAGTAAATAAAAACGAATCCTCCATGAGAAATTACTGTTTTCTGATGGATCACAAGCTGCAGGACAGTGTTGTGTTTTCCCCCATGCAGTTGTGCATATGGAGCTGCTGCAGGTGGGTGGCCCTGAGGCCGTGGCCTGTCAGGGGACTTTTCACCTGCTGTGGGATGACATGGCAGAGAACTGCACCTTGGACATCTACACTGCAGATTGTGTCTGCGAGCACTGAGATTTGCAGCTGAAATTGCTGACGTGTCTTTAAACGTCCTTTTGTCAGCCTGAGAGATTTTATTCGTTGGTGGTCTTCATTTATAGGGCAGGCTAGCAGTGGTGTGGGGCTCGAGTGTGGAGAGAAGAGAAGAGCAAGGGGAAGCTCTTCCAACTCCAAAAGATTCTCCTCTTTGGTTTAGGGTGAACAGAGGCCAACGTGAGTCTTTCTCTGGATTTCAGGGAGCTTTGGATCAAGCCCAAGGTGCCTCATTATCCCATGACAGAATAAAGACACATACTCATTTTTATGAGTGAAAACTATTCTTTCTCTCCAGTGAATGGCTGAGATCTGAACACAGCTGCTATTTTGCTCTGTGCACTGAATCACTTCTGATTCTTAAGTATTGAAACAGTGACATGCATTCCCCCCCCCAACATGGGACCTTTCTCCATTATTGTACCATGAGAAGAATATAGTAATTCATGCTGCCTTTATTTTTTAGCTTTATTATTGCTGGGACTCCTTTCACTTCAGGCTGAAAAAGCAGGCAACTGGGGCAGAGAAGAATGCTGACGTTATGTCAAAATATGAAATTTCTGAGAATGGGAGATCTCCAAAACTACTGGATTATTCAAGCATCTCAGCACTTAAGCAGGAAATGCAGGAGTGGTTTTATGTGAACTAACACAGATATATGGAAAAAGCCATCCACTTTTTATTAATTGTGGTAGGTTTTGCTCTAAGGATAAGTTTGGGTGTTTTTCTGGCACAAGGGGCTGTGCAGAGGAGCCTTCATCCTCCTCCTCTCTCTGGCACATGCCAGGGATTTGAGAGCATCTACCTGATAATTCTTAATATCACACTGCAAGAAGGGAGTGTGGCAACTGTAAAGCATTTAGGAGAGATAAACAGGAGTGATCAGAGACCTGGGTAACAGAAGATATGAGGAGAGACAGAAAGAACGAAGCTTTTTCTGTCTAGGGAACAGGAAGTTTACAGGAGACAACCACAGAAAAATAAGGCGAAGGGGGATCTTTGGAGGTCATCCAATCCATTCCTCTCCCCTGAAACAATCTCAGCAATATCTAAATCACTGCTGATAGGCATTGCTTTGACCTGTTCATAGAGATCTCCAGTGGTGCACAGTCTACAAGCTCCCAAGACAGCCTGGCTTACTGCTTCATGAGTGACACTACTAAAGTATTTTCTTATCAGCTCATTCTGAATCGTTCTTTCTTCAGTTTAAGGCCTATCATTTTATCAGCTATTGTCAATTCCTAAACAAAATCAAACTTTCATTTCTGTGCACCACTCCTGTGTAAAAGGAAATAAGATTACATGATTTTTTCTTGACAAACCCACACTGTCTGTTATTCTTCTTTTCCCAGATGCGTCCAAACAACTAAATTGCTTGATATTTGCTGGAGCTGAAAATATAGATGAGCTGGTCTGTAATTCCCATGTTCCTCTGTTTTCCCTTCCTCTCTATGAAGATAGGCTCGCCCTTTTCCAGTTTTCTGGTATCTTACTTAGCTTTTCCTGGCTTCTCAAAGATAACCACAGGTATCTAAGATCTTTTCAGTCCACTTTCAAAATATTTTAGGATGAAGATCATCAGGTTCAGCCAATTATAAAACATGAAGCTTATCTAATTTTCTCACTTCTTTCGTTATTCTGTGATGAACTCCCATCCTTTTCCAATTCATTTTCCAATCCTGTCAGCCTCCTGCTCTCAACTGATCTTTTAAATGAACACTGATACAAAAAAAGGCTTTAAACACTTCACCCCCTTGGGTATCATCTGGCGATACCTCTCTCTTTTCATCTTATGATAAATGTATTTGTAGAACAATTTCTTGGTGCTCACTCTTCATATATGTAAAAGATCTCTGCAAAGAGAAAAGGAACATGCTATTCCTCACAGCCACCAAGGACAGGACAAGAAATAATGATCTTCAAGAAAAGGTTAGACATTAGGGAGAGTATTTTACCTGTTAAAAGAGAAAAGGCCAGGAATGCATTATCTTGGGAGCTTGCTAAATTTCATATCATAGGCGGTCTTTAAGCACAGGTTTCACAATTAATTTGTAGCCTTTTGCAGTCTGTGAACTCCTAACATTGCACCTCACAGGGCTTCACATACAGTTGGCACAGCCCAGTGTTGATGGGATTTCTCATGTTTTGGTTTGCCTGAGACACACCCCCATATGCACCTTCTCCTGGAAATGCTCTACAGAAGAACAAGAATCTGTGGGTTGCACTTTAGGAATCCATGGATTAGATAAACTTTTGTCGTGAGCTGGGTCAAGGATTCCTGCCCATCTGCTTTTCTACAATTCAGCAATCCCAAAAATCCCAGGTATTATAACTGCATAATTTGTGATGTCTCAGAAGTGAAACAAATGTTTGCAGTTTCATTGGTTCCCTTCACTGAACAGAAGCTCTGAAGTGGACTGTACTTTTTTAAAAAGTCGATTATAATTGTTTTATCTGCCTTACAGATGAGTTAATTGGTGACCATCAATGTCCAGCCTATTAAATCCACTTTATAGTGCTGCAGGTCACAGAATGATGCTGTAGCAGAGCAGAGACAGATCTTCTGAACTGCCTTCTCATCCTCCAATCTCCAGATAATTTTCTTTAAATCTCATTCTTTCATATAACTGAACTAATGTTTGGATAATTTGCATACGTAAATCTGAACTAAAGAGAAACTCTCACGGCTGCTGCAGAGAGGTGCCTGTTAAATGTTGTAAATTGAAATGCTTTCCTCCCCAAGCTAAAATAAAAAGTGCCCTGGACAGTAAATTTCTGAAGGGTTTGTGACTAACCTGATTAGTCACTCTAAATTGTGATAGATGGAAGGAAAAAGCAGTTGTCAAACAAGGAGGAAATTCCAATAGAAGAGTAAATTTCAGGATGACAGTGATGATAAATTCTTACAAGCCTTAGAAAAGATCAGCCTTTTGTGTAGCTCTCATAAGGACCATTGAGTACTCACTATATAATGGGCTGCTGTTTGGATAACTGTGGGAATATGGTGGTGATTGGTTTTAAAAAGAAAAAGAGCACCTCAAGTCCAGGCTAATCTGCATTTTAAGGCACCTGTAACTAGATTTGTAAGAGCTCCTCTTCCTTGCTGCTCTTGCAGGTGAGCTTGAGACTGCTAGGCCAGGGGATGTGCCGCAAGAAAGGATAGTGTTCAGGGTTAAATAATTTCAGATGAAAGCCAGGTATACATTTTTATCTGTCAGTATTGGGAAAACCCAGCAAAGTTTCTGATTCATTTTTTGTCAGTAATCATTTCTAAATGCAAGTCAGACGTTTTCTAGTGGATGTGTTCTATTTGCAACGGGAACTGGATCTGTGAAGAACAGAGAAGATTGAACAGTGAACTCTTCTAGGTTGATTATTGCTACATGCTTTCTTCCTTTCTGAAATAAATAAAAAATTATCATCTTAAAACCAATATAAATAGTTTTCTGTTCCACTCTGAACAAAATCCATCCTCTGGAATTAGTTTAACAGGACATGGAAGAAAGGAAAACAAAATATTTCCCCTCTGTCCAGAAATGCCTAGTAATTTTTTAGCTGGCTGAAAACTAAAGGGAAAACACCAATGAATTTCACTGACTTTTTTCCAGCATTTCAAATTTTTAAGTATTGCTAAAACTTAACAATTCCAGCCAATTCTCAGATCAATATCACATGGTGAATAGAAGGGTCTGATATTGCTAGAGTTGATAGCAATCAATTAGTTTGGGACATATATACAGAAGAATTGCATGGAGAATTGATCTGTTCTGTTTTCCAATTAATTTAGTTGCTTCAGCATTTAAATTCTTACCAATACATGCACATTAATAGCACCCAGGAGCTTCAGTCATGGGACAGAACAGCGTTGTGCTAAGATTATACATTACAAAAAGGCAGCCCATGAGCCTGCCTGGCTGTCACTCAACTTGGCACCAACCTTTAATGGATCTGCCTAGTTCCTGGCCAAGAATTATGTGAAGTTTCAGCCACAGAAAGCCTGAAGTTTTGTTCAGTCACAAGTCTTTCCCTCAGCACTTGAACTCTATATCTTTAGCAATGTGATCATTTCTAATCAGTGAGGTCAGAAGTAGTGACTTCTCCCATCCATGACAATGAGTTTTATTTTGTGCAAGCCATGGTTTCTTTTTGGGGGACGTAAAGATTTCAAACTGTAGAAGTGAAATTGTAGCAAGATCATAAATGAATGATGCTGTTCCAGGGCTTGGAGTTTGTGTTTCCCAGCACCTGAACACCTCAACCACCTGCTGTTCCCTCAATTGGGTTTTTTCCCTGTTTTGGGAAAAAAAACGTATCGTTCTATACTATAAAACTGCTACAGTGTGCTCAACACACAAAAGTTGTGGACACTTGTCATGATGGGCAAAATGCTTCAAGCACCTCTTTGAAGATCAGGAACACCACTACAGCCCAAACACAAGGATTCTCTATCATCTTGCTGACTTAGTCTGAAGCAGGAAGCAGATCAAATGTCACAAGAAAAGCCTGGTTTTGTGAGATTTCAAGCAAAAAAAAGCATTTTTGATAGGTATGTGTGTATTCAGTTCCACTTTCTGTTATGCTCGCCACAATTTCAGCCATTGGCTGGATAAACTGGCAATTCTAGAGGGTTCTTTCTGCTAAGCCTGGCTCCTGGTTAGATGGGATAAGTGCTCTATTCCTGCTACGCATGTATGTTTTTGAGCAGAGAATTAAAACAGCATGAATTTCACTCCATCCAAGGCTTGGCACAATCCCTCCAGAACAGTAGATTTAATCAGGATTTCCCAGACTTCCGGCTAGATGTATCCTTCTCTAATAAAAGCTCTTTTTATATGTTTATTGCTTTAGCTCATTTCCACGAAGAAAACGTTGCTTTTGCCTAACCATAAATCTTTCGGGACTGCAGTCTGAGGATCCTATCTATACACTGATAGACTATAGGAGAGAATTTTCTCACATTTTCTGTGGTAACATTTAACACAAATTATAAAACTGAATCCATGGGATTTCCTCTAACTTTCAAGGACTTACTGTATGTGTCTTTTCCCAAGAATAATTCCCACTGAAGAAAAAAAAATAGCAAGAAAACAAATGAAAGCCAATGGCATCTTGGTTTATGTGAGAACTATGATATCAGATACAGGGGTGGCCATCCTGGGTAAAACCTCATTGCAGATGTTATCTGTAGAAATGTGTATAGATCTCACCATCAGCATATGCTTTTTGTTGCTTCTGAACTGAATGGCCAGGAAAATTTCCAAGTGGTGTCTACTTTAGAAGGAGGAAGAACCAACAAAGTTTGAAGAACATTTAGAATCCCAGTCCTCTAAACAGAAGGGATATTAAAAGAACAAATGGTAGCTCATGAATTCAAAAGCAAGCCCTTTTCGTCATCATCTGACCTGAAAACTCTTGATATTTCTGTTGTGAATAGGTGAAGCTATTGGCACCACTGGGTTTCTTTCTGATTCTTGTTCTCCAATGCAGACATGCTCCTCTCCACTATGGACTGGTCAGTGACTTTTTCACTCCCCTGATTCAAATACCTGTGCAGCAGCAAAAAATCCCGGGTTTTGGCTGAATTCCTGTTGTTTCCACTGGTCCACAAGTGACTTTTTTCAGCTCTGTGAGTGGAGTGGTGCTGGTTGCATTCTGCAGAAAACGTTCTGAGGTGTGACCCATCTAGTGATAATATCAATTATTTCCCCATCTAGTTAGATTTCCCATTACTCCAAGGGCATGACAAAGTTTGTCATGTAGTCACATAAAGTCATGTGGAGTTTCACTACTGATGAATGCAGTGCCAGGCACAGTGGGAGGCATCCTTCCAGCTCCTCACGTACATGGCTGGTTTCTAAATTAACTGTGACCACTTTGGAAGATGACCAGGGCATCACTGCACGAAGTTAAGTGGAAACTTCTGCTCCCTGTACAGGAGAGAGAAGAAAATGCACTCTTTACAAATAGAAGCCATGAATTCTTAACTTGTAAACACATGACAAAATTGTCAACAGGGAAATTCAGGTGTTTCAGGCTTGCTGGATTAGCAACCATGTTTTTTTAATCACGGGATACCCCTCTCAACTTTCATGCATCTTTTCTAAGCTATGAAACATCCTCCTCCCAGAAGAGTAGAGCATGGATTGAACATGATGGCAGACAAAACAGCAGTAATCATGTCTTTGGTAAGTGCCCAGAATATTCCCATCTGTTCTCAAAAGTCAGAATCTTGCTTTTGCTAAAAGCCTTGATTCCAACATGTTTGTAAGCCATTCCCTGGAAGATAATTGGACATGGACAGGGAGGATTGCTGCATGTGCTGACCTCAGGGGTTCCCGCAGTCAGACCTAAGACCTCTGGATAGATCTTTGACAAAAAATTCATCGTCCTTACTGAGCGTGCAGAAGAGATGATACATTCTTGAACAGCACTTTGTTACAACAACGTGTCACAAGAGCTAATATTGCCTTTAGCAGTGCATGCATTAGAAGTATGATAGTTGATATGCTAAGTGATTTTTTTTAATAGACCTTGTTAAACGTGTTAGCTTCAGACACCTCAAGCTATCTATCACTAGGGTGAGCCTTCTTTTTTTTGTCTTTTCTTAGCAAAGTGAGCTAATTTTTTCCTGTAGTTTTTCCCTACACATTTATTTTCAATAATATCAGGCTCTCCAAGAGGATGTCCTCCCCACAGCCCTCCTCTGCATGGCAGTGGGAACTGCCAAACACATCACCTGCAATTGTAACTGCAGCCATGAAGGGAGATGTGGCAATGGATGGAAGGTGCCAGCTTAATTAGGGAAACTAAACCTAGGAAATAACAAGAAAATTCAGAGAGGTAGGAGATTTCCAGCAGCTGGAACAACTGAAAGAGGAAAATGCAGTCTGCTTTCCATCTTGTGGATGAATAACACTGCCTCCTTCACCATTCATGCCTTGGTTTAAAGACTCCTTTAGTGTCTCTTAAGAGCACACCACTCTACCAAGGCTGCAGCTCACCCCTATAAGGATCAGCACAGGCTGGGAATATGCCTGTCCTCCCTACTTCCAAAGCTGGCAGTGTTGCTGGAAGCATGGTGGGGTGAGTGAAATTGTATTTACACTGAGGTTTACAACTAAACTCAACATTGAATTCCAGTGTGGAAAAGTTCTGAGACAATAGAAGACTCTTCATAAGGGGAGGAGGTAGCCAAGAAATTCAGGATACTTCTTCTCAAGGGGCAGCTGCATTGGTGGTGTCTAGGGCAAACCAGCCCCTAAAGTAAAGGATTTCTGGCTTTTCTAGCAATAAGCCAAAGCAAAGGACTTAGAAACAGAAGTGAGAACTGTCTTTAAAGCAAACAAATAGCCTGGATCCCAGTACAAAGGGTCAGGAAAGAGGGTTTACTTCTTGTCTCTGGAAATGACAAAATACCCTGAAACTACATCATGAAATGAGAGGAAAAGATACCATTTCCCTGTTGCTACTGACACACAATTAATATAAAATAAGGAGGCTGTTTGGTGTTGGTTCGCAGTGATCCATCCCCACCGACACAATGAGGGCTAATGAACTAAATCTGAAAGCATCAGCATAAGATTTTGACAAATGCATTGTTTGCCTATTGAGAGGGTGGAAAATGATTATAAATGACAAGCTGGGCTTGTTTTCAGGCATGGACACTCCAGGAGCAGCGGCATTATGGCCTCAGTTGGCTGTTCTCTGTGTAAATGATTTCACACTTCTACTACTGAATCAATTGGGTGTTTCTCCATTTAAGAATTGCCAAAATAAAATATCTCCTGCTCCACAGTCAAGGCATGTTCTTGGCCCCCAGGGAGGAAGAAGAGTTTTAACATATCTGGATTTTTTGTTTAAAAATAAAGTGTTAGTCACAATGCAGTGCACTCTCACTGCTCAAGATTCATGGGGATATTGAAAATTTGAAGCAATTATTAACAAACATGATGGAAACACAGAACATTGTACTACAAAGTTGAGTAGAAAGTCATATTTCATGTCTTTTTGTTCTGGAAGAAAAAGAGAGGATGTATACTTAAATATTTTAGCTACAATAATTCCAGACATCAAACTAAAGCGAGGGTTCTGGTACAAACCATGGATCATATAATAGTCAAGTGTAATTTAAATTCTAAAATCTCTTATTCCAGCATTTCTCTTAAAGAAGATAATGACCTGCAGAGATATCTCACAACCTAACTTTGCTTCTTGTTTCTCTGGTCTGCCAGTTCTTGGGCAGAAACTCTGTAACAGCTAAAATTCCCCAATGAGGTAGAAAATGTTATAGAAAGAGCAAGAATGAGAAGAGTTTTGGCTGATTTACCGCTCCCCATTGCTCAGTTCTGCACACATCTGTGCCATTATAAACATAATGAATAATAAATCCAAGCTCATTTTTAGGTCTGCATCCATTGCAAGTATAAATACACAAAGGCAAAGGATTTCTCCTTGGAAAGTCAGCGAGAGGGAGTTTTATGTAATTCTTATGAGACTTAATGAAACCATGAAGATGAAACAATTTCCATTTTGCCTTCATGGGAGCAGACTTAAGTGAAACGGTACCTTTCATTCCTCTTTACAGAAGGAGGTTCAGAGCATCAGCAGGTGGGCAGGTTTAAATCAGCAAAGTGCAAACCTCGCAAAGACTGGTGTCTAGGCTCAGTGCAGGGAGCCACATGAATTTTGGATGCTCTGAATTGCCTATCATGAAGCAAGGAGGTGTCCTACATGCTTGGCCAACCTCCAGACTCCCAGAGGCCGGATTCCAGTGTGGGGACTCTGGCTTGTGCTGGCTGACTCAGAGAAGCCAACCCACAGCTCTAACCCCAGGCATGGGGTTGTTGCATTTGTGGTCTCAAAGCAGTCTGCTCATTAAGGTTATCAGCACTATTCTTCATGCAAGGAAGCAGAGCAGAGACCCAAGAAGTAGAGATCCACTTTTTCTGAACCCCAGTCCTGATTTCTGCTGAATTCTTCTGCCCACTGATTTCCCATCACTGGCAACTCTTGCCATATGCTTATCAAGAAGACTTGTCACTGCAGCTACTCTTCCCTAATTTCCCACCAGGGAATGCATTTCCAAAACTTCTGTACCTGTTTGCTCAGGATTAGGTTAAACAGAAACAAGCAGGGCTTTACTGGCTATTGTACAGGGGGAGGAGGGTCTTTGGAAGAGGAAGTCCATGTGATGTTGAAGGCATCCAATGATGGCTACCAAATGCTCATTCACACTTGGAAAAATCTCTCTCAAAAACCCTTCCTAATTAATCATGCACTCTGCAAGCCACAGGTGAAGCAGGCCTGGGGAAGAGGTGTGCTGATCCTTCCTCCAGCAGTCCCTCTAAATCAGGATGCTGAGTTGCATAAGGAACATCCTTCTTCACACTTCTACTTGGCACTCTGTTTCTGGCAAACGCAGTTTGTTTCCCTGAACCAGCACACAGTAACACCCAACATGCAAACTAAAAAGTACTGGCTTTGCTTAACTTTAGGTAGTGCAAATCCAAACATAGTTACTACTATGTCATTTGTGGAAGAATTAGGAGCATAACCTACTAAAAGAGTTTGTCAGGACATTTGCACATTCCAGGAATCCAGTGAGGTTGAAATGAGTTCTCCTCCTCCCTGCAGTGTGTTCTCGAAGCACTGGTGTCACCCAGAAGAGCAGAGGTGGAAACCTCTTGGCTTGACCCTCAGGCATAATCCTACAGTCCCCAGGCCAAACTCTATCCTGACAAAGATAAAATGGAGGAAAGAATTTTTTCCTACAAACTTCAGGCTGTTTCCAACTGTTGTCTATTGTCTCAGGTTCTGACACAGAGTCCATTTTCTTACCCCCTCTTTCAGCCATGCAAATCAGGCAAAGCAGAACGCACAATGGAACTTTAGCATCTTTTCAGATCAGTGGTTCTGAGCCCCCTTGAGAAATCCATAAAGGCCCTCCCTGGAGTATTTAGCAGATAATGCTCCCTCTTTCCGCCTGCAGTGTTTTGAAAAATGTAGCCCATAAAATGTGTCTGACATTGTACAGCAAGCCCAGCTTCCCTGCGAATGCCGTGGCCTCCTCGGGACGAACACGGTTCCCATTGTTAGCCCTGACTTGCTGAATGCAGCGAGGCCAGGGGAGATTTCTATGCCTTGCACAGCAATAGCACATGACTTGGAAGGAAACTTCTCAAGGAAAGTATATTTGATCAGTCATAAAAACCTTCCCAGAGATGCATGCTGAACTCTGTGTGTGTGTATTATAGCTGGCACTGTTAACAACACCTATTGCTAAGCTTGCATGAGATTTTTCCACACAAGACCTGGTTTGGTTGCTTATAACCTACTTGGTCAGGCTTTAACAGTTTGGACTGATTTTTTTTCCATGCAGAATAGTTGCTTCAGGAAGAATATATATTGGAAATTTCTGCCAAGACAGACTGGTCTTTTTTTCAGAGTGAGTTTACAGCAAAATACATTATTTTTGCCCCTGTTAAATCTTACAAAGATTTTATTGAAAAAAACTTTTTCTACCTCATTTCTTTGGTATTTGTAGGGAAGGTTTATATTCTCAAGATATTATTGTTAACCCTCTCTTCTTCCCTGTTATACTTGGGTCAAACTGGGAGCTTACTAAAAAAGAGCAATCTCTTCAGACGTGCTAGAGATTGGTAAAGAGTATCTCAGAGGTTGGACAGGATTTTACCTATAAACATACTGCCTGAGGTGTTCCTGCACACTGAAACAGAGAGTTGGGAAGAACAAAGTTCCTCTTTCTGCTGCCCAGGCAAGGACAGTGCCCAAAGAAGAGCTGGAGAGGTGCTTCGGGAAGAAACTGCAGGTTTCACTCAAAGAAATCCTCCTCTGAGATGGAGTATGTCCACCTCCACACACAACACCTCCCCTCACCCATCCCCAATTCTCAAACAGAACACGCAGGAGCATAAGATGAGCTCAGGAGGGTCAGGGATAGGCTTCTTTTCACATCCCGTCCATTACTTTGCCTCCCCCATATCCCAAGTCCATAACCTTTATCAACCACGGAACAAATCGCATGAGAGCATGCAGGGGGTGGCAGGAACATCTGGGCCACATACTGCACATGCCACTGCAAGTTAACCTCTCGCACGCTGTCGGATGCTGTGCGAAAGTATGTCAGGAACACAGCTGTGCTTCACACGCACAGCTCAGCGGGCAGGACCCACCTCAGGGTGGAAAGGAGAAGAGGAAAGAGAGAGAAAATGAAGAAAAAGATGGGGATGGGAGATGGAAGATGGGAGGAAGGCAAGGCAAGGCATGGCATGATGAATCTTTTTGGCTAAGGGGTGGTACATCACAGCCAAGTGATGCAGCAAATCCTTGGAGAAACACCCCTTGCACACCCTGCAAGTGTAGTGCACCAGCAGTGCTCTGCATGAGCCAGATGTGGTTTAAATGGAGGCAAAAGGGGCAGGATGCAGTGGAAAACAGGAAGGAGGGAAGGGAAGGTGCAAAGGGAAAGCAACTCTCAGAGCACTGAGTTTTTGCAGGCTCTCCTCGACCCAGATAATCAGCAGAGCTCAAGCTGACAGCAGGGGATTTAAACACTTATAGGGGGAGCTCAGCTGGATGTCTCAAGGGAAAAAGGGTTGGGAAATGCAGTTCTGTAGAAAAGACAGCGAGAAAGAAAAGAGCTGTTAAGCAGTGAGAGAGACATCTGCAGCATAGCTGTTCGTTTTGGTTACTCTCTGCTCTGAGCTGGCAATGGGAATGCATGAGAAAACACCTTCAGCATTCTGATTCTTTTGAGAAGAGGCAAAGGAAAGGGCCCATGCAGAAAGCCAAGTTGGACAGGCATCAGCAGCCCAAGTCCTGGGCTAATCTTAGGTAGCAGAGATGACACCTTGTAGCAAGTGGCCTCCCAAGCTCTGCAAACTGATTAAAGATGATGCCTGCAGGCCATTGTCCCTGCTTTATTCTTCCATACCCATATGGGCCAACATGCAAGGCCAGGAGGCGTACAGAGGGGTAAAATCCAGGGCACAGTGCCTTAGGAGGAACTCTAAAACAAGCCACTTGTGAAATAAGTTCATCACTAGGATGAGAAATGGTCCTTCTTCCAGCCACCATCTGACGAGAGGGCTTTCAGTGGCGGAGCTCCATAATGAAAGTCATGTAAATTTGGACAGTTAAATGGTTGTTTACTTAGAGATGGGATTAATGTCCTAATTGATTAATAGGCATACAGACATGTTCTGAACAGACATGTTCTGAACAATGTCTGCAAGGAAGAGAGAATACTTGCAGAACCTCTGAAGGCTGTTTACCCTCTGAAACTGCACCCTGGTGAGAGGAAATTCTCTGTTCTCTTGGTAGCAATGGCAATGGGGGATTTTCATCCTGCTCCCGCCCTGCCCACTACCATTTATGTACTATTGAATATCCTCTGATGTCTTCTGGAATCATTTATTTTGCAAAAATCAATGGGGTTGAAGAACAGGTTTAAAATAGAGACACCAATCCTAGGATATTTTTTGAAACAACCAACTTTGTATTTCAAAAAGACTTTGGGTTTTAGGGACCCTCAGTCTTTTAAAACTATGTATCACTTAGAACATATTAAAAGATTTTTAGGTATTTTATTACCTCCTGAAGCATATCTTAAAAAGCATATGCCCTTACAAGAATACAGGTTTATATATCTGGCATTCAGGATGTGCTATGCAAGTGGATCCAGATACAGTATTTTTCTGACACTTCTCTGCTGCAACAATAATATACAACTCATATGTGTTGTAGAGACAAAGACAAACTTTGCAGAAGCACTAGACAAAGGCAGCACCAGAAGAATTTACACACACACATGCACAGTTAATTTTCTGCTTATAAAGCAAATGAATACTTTATTACTTGTCCTTTCTCTAGGTCAAATTACCCCACAATGCTCATTAAAATGGACTTTTTCTACCTAGAGTGTTTTAAGGAAGCCAAACAAAAACACATAGTGACCACAGTCTGTTAGAGAGTTACAGAAGCATTTGGAAACAGCAGCTGAGATTTGCAGAAGAGTTGCTGGGCACACAGGGGCTAGGGCATCCCAAACTCTTTCCAGTTTTCCAGGATTGGAGCCTGCAGTAGGGGTGAGGTTCCTCTCCACCCCTGCAGCCTGCTTTCTCTGAAGGGTGTGTGGCTCACCCTCAGGGCTTGTGGGACACCCTGTAAATGTGACCTACAGTGCTGTTCTTTACAGACGCATTTATAAAGTACAAATTTGCCTAAATGCTTTTGCAAACAAGACTTCCACCTGCCCAAAGCACCATGGATCAGGCCTCACTCTCCTCCCAACACCAGCTGTGACCTAGCCCAGCCTTTGCTGGCTACCTGTTAGGCTCAGTCACTCACTACCACTGTAAATGTGTTTTGCCTGTCAGTGGGGTCAGCCAGTTTTCATGCCACAAGAAGGGAAGTAATCCATTTAGCAAAAGCAACACATTTTTATAGCTTCTGGAAACACTTCTGTTGCAAAAACAATAAGGTGAAGGAGCAGAACGGGGCAGTTTTAAGACATTTTTCAAACAATGGGCCTGTTCTTTTAATAGGCGTTTACAGAACCCCAATCTTTCAACACTGTGTATCCCAAAATGTATTAAAATGCATTGCATTGCAGCTAGTTAGGATTTATAATTTCTACTTGCTTAAGTTATTTACACTGGTGCCTATCGATACAATGTGAATGCATCAGGTGCAGACTCCATTCCCCATCCCCAAAAGGCCTTGGCACTGCTCTTCCCTGCTCAGTTCCTTTTCAAGGACTAGGTTTGGTTGGGATAATATCATGCAGATTACCTTCTTGGCTTAAGAATTGTTTTATATTATAATGATTGAGGCAATATATCCCTTGGACTCTGGTGTCCATCTAAGGCTTCTCCTGGCTATACTCCATGTAGGCATGGCAGCATCCATGCCAGCAGTGAGTGAGCTACAAAGTGCATTTTGCCAAATAGTTTAAACCAGATTAAACACATATTGCCCAATCCTACAATAAAGGATTACCACTATTCCTCTTACCACTGACTTTAAAACCTTTTACTCTAAAACTGCACTATCTAGGGTAGCAGATTTGGAAAAACACACTCTTATTTTGGAATATAAGAGCACAGACACAAGGAATTAATTCATCAGTAGTTAATCTGGAATGATGTCATGTGTAGGCAACTCCCATTTCCAGGACTGTGACAAATATGGGGGAGAGGGGAGAAGAGACTGTGAAGTATCTTTAATTCCTTTCTCTCCTGCTCCCTGTGTCCTGCAGCAGCCCTATCCCATCCTTCACTCAAATGAAAGGGAGCTTTAACCACAGCTGTTTCCTCCAGCACCCAACGTGCTCTACAAAAAGGACAAACCAAATTGCCTGGCAATCTGGGGACAAGGAGGAGGAGGGTTAATGTGGGGGTCTTGCAGGGAAAACCCTGCAGTGAGTGGGGAGGTTGAAGGGCAACCTTTGCAAGAAGCTTGCTCAAGGGCCACTTTCCACTGCTGGAGTGCTCCAGGGAGGGCTCCAGAGTAACCAAGAGCTGCCTCTGACTCTCCAGGCGAGTGGTGAAATGGCCACTGAAGCCAGGAACAAGCCAGTTGTTAAAGGGAGAGTTTTTTCTAGTGTTTGAAGCATGCTGGGTTCATCTGCTCCTGGATAGTGGTGCTTGGGAGACTGGTTTTATTCCTCCCCTGCCCTGTGTGCTTTGGAAGAGCCCCAGGAAGAAACAAAACTGCTGGTGTGGAGGCAGCTGGCTCTATCTCTGTTTACAAGTCGAGGGGGACTTTTGTGCGCAGCTACCTACCTCCCTGCAAGGGAAGGCTGCTCACACAATGGGGACCTAACAGACTGCATCTGTTTTGTCTTAGTCTAAAGCATTCCTTTCTGGTACTAACTGGGAACAATTTAGCTGGAATTTCCAACTGAAACGAGCTTTTTAACTTCTATATTGACAATTTAAGTTCTTCTCAGGCAGAGGATCTCCCGTGTATTTTACAAATAGGCCAAACCAAATTTCAGTATTTTTACGTTTTTACTCAGACCAAATCTACTTTTCTAAAGTACTGTTCTTTTACTCAAATATGGATTTCAATGCATTGCCACAGAGGGCACCCAGTAACAACCCATCCTGCAGGATTTTAGATTTCAACCAACTTGAAGAGATTGAGGAGGTGGGTAAAGGAATAGTCCTGGAAAATCCTTCTTGAGGAAATTTTTTAGATGCACCTGCAGTTACGTGCAATACAGCCTACACAAAGGCAGAATTTTACTTTCATTTATGTAAGAACAACCAGACTAAAGGTCCAGCACTGTGTCTAGCAAGGAGTCTCATTCTCTGGGAAAGCATGAGTGTAACAGGGCAGGATTTCTCCTATCATTTCTCCTATCCTCTCTAGTCTTTTCCAAAAGTCACTGATTGTGGCATGTCTAGGCATTGGATCCTTCTCCTAAAATGTCTTAATCTCATCCCCTTTTCCAACCCATCTCACCTCACCACACCCTACAGAAGATGCTTGTGTACCCCACCATATGGCCCACCACCCAAAGACCTTTCCATCCGAAATCCCAGGGACTTGCAGGGCTGCATTGCAGGGATCTAACTGGGGTGGAGCAGAGGGAAGACCCCTCTGAACATTGCCTATTCCTGTCATCTCAGGAGAGAAACAAACACTGCAGAACACCACATCTTCTTTGAGCCTCTCTGCAGAATCAGTGAGAGAACACTGGCCTTGGAGATGAATTGAGGCAAAATATGTTTTGAAAATTATAGACAATTACTGAACTTTGCTGATGATGTAAGTTCAGTAAACTTCTTTAAAATTAGGCAAGCCAGTAAGCCTTGGCAGGTGGATGGCTAAGAATATGGGGCAATTTTTTTGTGACAAACAAGGAATGCACACAGCAAAAGGAAGCCATGCTTGTGGCTAGGGCACCGCTGAGATACAATTTGACCCACATTTCCTAAACTCCATCCCAAGCTGAAAGTGATCTGTGATGCTTCAGTCTGGGTAAAAAAGAGATATAGCAGTCTTGTAAGAATACATATGTCAAAGAAATAGAGGTGCTTGGGGACAGGTGACTTAGAAAAATAATATGAGCACAGAAGAAAAGATAAAAGCTCCTGTGCAGTAGAGGAACAAAAGGAGAAAATTGACTACAGAGACAAGAGGAATAAAGAGTGAGGGGGAGGGAGGTCTTCCATTAACTGATTCATAAAACTTTGGAGGTCCTTCATGACATGGAGCCTGCAGATGCAAATCTAGTCTTCCTCCTGGAGCAGGATCTGATGACACTCTAAAAAGTCTTTGCTTGTTCATTAAGGGTCCCTTTGTCCAGGACTTGGTAAAGCTGTTCCTCAAAAGCAGAGAAATCAAATATCTCGAACTGCTTCCTTCTCCCTGCTCTGCAGCATTTATCTGTCCATGTAAATATCTTTATTGATGATCTGGATGAGGGGATTGAGTGTCCCCTCAGCAAGTCCAAAGACGACACCCAGTTGGGTGGGAGTGTTGATCTGTTGGAGGACAGGAAAGCTCTGCAGAGCTGGATTGATGGGATGGGGCCACTTGTATGGGGCTCATCAAGACGGGCTGAAGCCACTTGTATGGGATTCAACACAGCCAAGTGGGTCCTGCACTTGGGACACAGCAGTGAAGTGCTACAGGCTGGGCGCAGAGTGGCTGGAAGGTGATCCACCAGAAAAGGATCTGTGTTGGCAGTGGCTGAACATGAGCCAGGTGTGCCCAGATAGGCAAGATGGTCAATGGCACCTGGCCTGGATCAGCAGCCATGTGGCCAGCAGGACCAGGGAAGTGACTGCCCCCCATACTCTGCCCTAAGAAGGCCACACCTTGAATCATGTGTAGTTTTGGGTCCCTCACTACAGGAAAGACATTAAAGTGGTGGAGCATGTCCAGAGAAGGGCAAGGGAGCTGGGGAAGGGTCTGGAGCACAAGCCTTATGAAGAACAGCTTAAGGGAACTGGAGCTGTTTAGCCTGGAGAAAAAGAGGCTCAGGAGGACCTTATTGCTCTCTACAACTACCTGAAAAGAGCTTGTAGCTAGGTGGGGGTTTAGACTGGATATTAGGATCCATTTTGTCCTCACTGAAAGGGTTGCCACACATTGGAATGGGCTGCCCAGGAAAGCAGTGGAGTCACCGCCCTGGTAGTGTTCAAAAGGCGTGTGGATGTGGCACTCAGGGACGTGGTTTAGTAGTGCTGGGTTAATGGCTGGACTCGATTGTATTAAAAGTCCTTCACCACCTAGATGATTCTATGATTCTCTGAAACTTACAGTTCTCTCCTCCCTGTTTTCAGGCTGACTTTGCTACACAAGGAACACGGCTGCTGCTCTGCCACTGCCTGCCCTGCCTTCAGTGCAGATTGTTTGCAGTTGGGATCTCTGCTTAAAACCGGTGGGCCTGAAGGGTCATGTTCCCCTCAAGTCTTGCACTGGGACCTCACTCCAATGTATTCTGCAGCTGTGCCAGAGAGTCCCAGGCTCCTGCCTAATTCACTACCCACATGTGCAGGGAGAAAAAAATGAACTACTTCCCCTTGCCAAAAAAATTAAATAAGTCATAGGCATCAATCACTCCCTAACATGCACATTTTTATTCTCAAACAGCTTCATTTAGAATGTTTTAATATAGAACAGCCTGACAGAAACAATGCCTCCTAAATAGCTGTATGGGACTCTTTAGTCAATAGTACATACAGTAAATATTTATTATAACGTAACACAGGTTCTGTTTGTTTCTGCTTGTTTTTGCTTTTTATACTTTGCATTTGATGTGAGTGGGAGACACACCACATATTGTAAATATTTATAAAGTATTCAGATTTGATATTATTTGCTCAGGTACAAATGGCTCCAGTTACTAGACTGTCACAAATGAGAAAACCACAAATACAGAGCAACACTGAATGAAAACACAGTGGAAACACGACATAACCACATCTACGGACTGCAGTAAACATTCCTCACAAGGAGGAACTAAATAAAGGTGCAAATATCTTTTTAAAGAGCTGTTTTGGCAGACATTTTAGAGACATCAGCTTAGTGACAGGGGTTTTGTTCCTCACCTTCTGAGTGTCACTAAAATATCTTAAGTCTGAACTTACATGCAATTAGCTTTTGGCTATTTTGTTTTTAAAGAAAACCTCACCCTGGAGAGTGTAGATAGATGGATGAGGTGGGGCTCTTTTTTTAAGACATTCAGTCTTGCTTTGCAAAATAAACATACCCGTAGATAAGTTGCCTGAGGAGCCTTGAAGTTTTGGGTTTTTTTGTATGACAGATGATCTGGAGGGTCACAGACCTGCTGCCATTCCCAATTCAGTTGTGGGGACACTACTAGACACGTCCTGTAAGTCAACATGTTATGGCTATCTTAGCGACTTAGTCCATCTCCGATGCCCGTAAATCTTCTACCATTTCAGCTGAAACCTCCTTAGGTTGGGGATGAATCAAGGACCTGGCACTCAGCTGTCTTGTGCAACAGCAGTTTAGCCATGCCAGGAGGGATCCCTCTCCAATGTCCTTGGAGTCAGCACAGCATTGTTGCCTCCTGGCCCTCCCCAGCTTCCCAGCACTGGGCTCCAAGCACGCTGACCCCAGCAAAGGTGAGGCCCTTGTCCCTCCCCATATGACAGGACACAGCAGGTTCACGCGGGCGTTTCACCGCCTTGCTCCGGCTGGGGGGATTCCCACTGTTGGGGTCTTGGTTTCCCAATCCATCACAATTATTTGTGTCTACAGTTTTTATCAACCATGATTCAGAATGATTTTTCTAAGGCTGGTTGGTCTCAGTTATAACCAAGGATCGGAACTGCAGACAAAATTTCTGGCTGGTTTATGTTTTATCCTGAGCTATTTCCCCAGTGCTACTTTGTCTTTTATACTTGCACAATCAATAATTTTCCTCACTGATCATACTTAGTATATAATTTATTTCTGTTGAATAACCCCTCTGGATAAGGCATGATGAAGTAAATACTGGAGACAAACACAGAAAACATCTGGAATATGTTTTTCTCTCCAGCCGATTCATCATTTCAAAATGTACTGTAGGCTGAACTGGTAGCTCAAACAAGACTAGGTATTGATAATATTTTTCTGCCATTTTTATTATTCTTTATTATAATAAAGTTCTGGTTTTTCCCTCACTGGGAGCTCTTCTGTTTTACAGTTTTTCCCATGGTATAGTAGCAGTAATGTATTATTGGCATGGCCTGTAGTTCAAGGTCTTTGACATTTCTTTTTTCAGATGTATCCCTTACAAGGGCCAAAAAAGAAGTTAATAAAAGCATTAAAACCACCTGTGAATGGTCATTTAAATGCCACATTTAAATTAACGATAAGTAATCTACACCTTCAAAAAATCCTGACTGACATGTAGGTTTGCTTTCTCCCCTTCCAAACTATGGACTAAGTACTAAAAATAAAGTGAAATAGCACTCAGGTGCTAAACAGATTATGACTCACAGCTGGAGGCAAAGAAATTGCAACTCTATCCCAATTACACTAATTTAATTGGGTGTTAAAAAAATGCTGGGTTCCCAACAGTAGTAGTCAAGGCAAGGTTGTAGGCATCTAACAGGTAAGGGAGCCATCTCTAATTTTTTGTTTTGTTTTGAATGGTTCTTCCAGTGCTGGTAGAAAGGCATGTCCAGGCAGGAATTTTTTCATGTGAAATTAGAATATAGCAATAATGCTTGTGTGAGCAGCAGAGCAATACCTTCATGTGGGAAGTGAACTCACAGCCGTCTGATGCTGCTACTGCTGTGGGCAGAGGCTCTGTGCTAGAAGAGAAGGGTTCAGGATACCCCCAGTTTATCCCCTCCACCCCCCAGGCCTCTGATGCTGAAACCAACCCCTGGAATGAAGGAAAAGGGCTTTGTGCTAGTCTTTGCCATCTTTGGGCACAGGGACATTGATGCTTTCTTTTCCTGCTCAGAAAATGAGGATGATGACACTGGACAGGGTCCCAGCACCCAAAGCAGGCATGTACTCATCCCCAGCCCATCCCATAGAGTCTGCAGCGGGTGACGAGCCTTGTCAAAGCCCCAAAGGAGCTGTGAGGACCTTTAAAACCACCCAGCATGGAGGCATTCTGTGGTGGTGTGGGCAGAACCAGCAGCACATAACCCCGCTGGCCTGGGAAGCCAGGGGGCAGAGAGCTGAAGGCAGGATGCAACCTCCTGCTGGGTGGAAGAAAAGGGAATTACTTCCTCCCTGGGAATACCCTCCTGAGGCTTTTTCCTTCCCCTTTGGTAAAGATAAAAGAAACACGGTCCACCTCCTGTGCTGAAGAGTTCCCATTCCTCCCCAGCCTTCCTCTCCTTCTCCTTCCTCTCAGCCTCCCTAAAGCAAAGAGCCACTGGCAAGAAGAGTCAATAAGTAAATAGGAAAGGCTGTGGAGAGGAGGACTGTGTTTTTGCTGAGCACCTGGAGCGAGGCTGTCAGAGGGATCAGCCAGGAGCCACGATAGCAGCCCACAAGGAGCCACCTCCTGGTCCAGCACCCCTCCTTGCTGAGCACTTCCCCATCACGAGACATCACCTGGGGAGCCCCCACAAGCACCACCTGCCTTGGACTTGAGGGGGGAGTGTGTTTAAGGGATTTCTTCTCAAAATATAATAAGCAAAGGTTGCTCTGGCCATGCACATAATGAGTTTGGCGCCAGGGGAGTGTGTTTCTCTTTGCCTTTGGTTCCCGCAGACTGAGGCTCCTCATCGCCCACAAGAGCATGGCTGTGCCTGTGCCTTGTAGCTGCAGGGTCCTTTCAAATAGTCTCCTCTCTGTGATCTGCACTTCCAAGGGGAGCCTTCTCTCACCAGTCGAAGTTGCAGCCTTGTGTTGTGACAGTTTCCATTGTGCCAGATGCTTCTCCTTCAGTTTGGGATTGGGCTGCAGTGAAAGGGAACAGCCTGAAACACATTAATTCTTTCAGAATATAAATAGCAGCAATCACACTTTCTGTATCGCTCTCTGAAAGGAATAAATGCTTCAGGGCCAAATGTTTTTAAAACTCTGAAAATAAGAATTACTTTAAAATAATAATAACAATAATAATAATTAACAAAACACGAAAAAACCACCTAAAACCCATGATACCACTAATGCAGAGATTCTGCTTACAAATTGTATAGAAAGGACCTGTCAGTACAGAAGCAGAATTATGGAAATGAAAGCTCTTGAAGACCTCCGAATCCATCGGTGCCCGACCCGGCGGGAGCGGCGGGGCCGGGCGGCGGCGGCCGGGGCCGGGGGACGGAAGGTGGCAGTGCAGCATAACGAGAGCCGAGCGTGTCTGCCTGCATAAAGCGCCGCGCTCACCATTTGTTTATCATTCCCGAGCTACAGGGCTAACAAGTTTAACCATAAAAAAAAACAACACCTCTTTGGGTTTGGGTTTTTGGTTTTTTTTTGGGTTTTTTTTTTTTTTTTGTTGTTGTCTCTTTGTTGGGTTTTTTTGGTTGTGTGTTTTTTTGTTTGTTTTTTTTTTAAATGCACAGATCAAGCTAAAATTAAGGGGAAAGCAGGCGAATCATTTAAGAAAACAAGAGCGAGAAATACAAATAGAAATCTGGTCTGGTTTATGCACACACACAAAACCTAAACAAACATGAAACCATTCGTTGAGACGAGCAGAAAATCTACGAATTACAGCATATTCTCACAGCCACTCACATATCTCTATGCGCACGATTTTTTCTGAACAACTATCATAAAAAAATAGTTTTAAAAATCGGAGTAAAGATTTCCCATAGGTTACATTTATATTGATATATTCCTTTCAGATTTGTCTTTATTTTCAAACGTTATTCTACATTTTCCCCCAAATACTTTGTTACAGCATCCTTATCTTTTCTTTCACAAATAAGGGACAGTAGACATTCAGGGTAATGAAGAAAAACACTCTTGACTCCGTTTACCTCCCACTGAGAGCCAACTGAATACATGACCCACCAGAAAATAAATATTTTTCATTAGTTTTCAACTTCCTAAAACTGAAATAACTCCAGTGTTCAAAAAAATCCTTACCCTTCACCAAAACCAGAACAAATGAAGTCTGGCTTTTGCTTTGTGTTTGGTTTACAGCATTCAATATTCATAAAAATGGCATTAAAAAAAAATCCTGAAGGACACTAACTTTCTAAACTTAAAAACATGTATCTATTTTAAAATTATTTTCTCACATTTTCCATTGTTTGATATATGAGATATCAGGAGAATAATAATTTAGGACCTGATCCCATTAGCCTTTCCTCAGAGAAATACTATTCTTCATCATATTTTTATTTTTTCTCTGGGTCTCAGGTGTTTACCAGGTGGAGTATTTCAGGGACAGGGTAGTTGGGGTCAGAGCCAGCATCCCTTGAGCACTGAGCCCACTGAATTGGAGAGTCCCTGAGTCCAGCTGAGTGTTACAAGGTGGGTTCTTCATTTCCTGCTCAGACAAGGCTCCATCAGAGACACTGTGGTTTCCTCTGCAGCATCTGTGGCCTTGGAAAAGGGGACAGACTCTGACTTGGGACCACTGGGGCCAATGCTGGAGTGAACATTCCCAGCTTCCCTGACCTGCCTCAGGAGCCTCTACACTGAGTCACCCAGGAGCTGGATCCCAGTTTCTAAAAAATACACGGCACAGCTTAGCATTAAAGATACTCTCCAGAACATTTAAAAATAAAAAGGGAAAGTATTAAACATGGCTTTTTTAAGGGAAATTATAAGCTTACATAAAAATGCTTCATACAGTAGGGGGGGGGGGGAGAGGAAAGTCTTGAGTGTGAATGTTTCTCCAAAGCTTAAAATAAGCTGATTCTACTTTAGAAACTGCACCCTTTTGGCTGAGGATGTTATTTGTTTTAGGTTTTTTTTACACAGTTTTGTGGAAATATACAGGCTGCAGAAGGGAGGAGAAAACATCAAGAAATGTGTGTGCAGTGGAGGGGGAGGAAGGGAAGGCTGACAATAAAATAGATCTCCCGCTAAATGCATATTCTTCTATTTATGTATTTGATAATGAGACAGAAATGCCCTTGGCACTCGATAAACAACAGCTCCATAACCAGGAGGGAAGGGCAGAATAATGCATAGCTACATTTCAGATCACAAACTATTTCAAGCGCTATTAACATGCCGGCCTGTTAGATTATTGGGGATTTTCATTTTATTTTAAGCTAATGTTTACCATTCTTAAGCAATTTTAATGTCTTACCTAATTGCTGTTTTTGCAGATTTACAGCAGATCATTACTTGCGAAGCTCCTCTCCCACAAGAAGGTCCTGAGAAGAGATAGTTGATTTAACTCTGATACCCATAAGAACATTTTTAGCTTTGTATCAATACAGCAAAATGTTTATATAAATGGTTTTTTATAATATAAGGCTAAATTTACGGTTTATTCACCATTACGAATTGGCAACGCAATTCAGAGCTCCATAACTTTCATAAAAGGAGATAGGAGAAGTTCATATTCATAATAAAAATAGATTTTTTTCCTTTGCTTTTAAAGATACTTTTTGCATTTTCAAGCAGCACTCCCTCACGATAACGAAACGTGTTTGTGTGTAATGCTTGCAGACTCAGATGGTATTACTATCGTATGATTTAAAATTAAACAATATAATTACCATTTGGCAACCAATATTTAAAGCTGTAGCAACTATTTCTTCAGACATTATTTAGACTGTATTTAAAAATACAGATGAAAGCTGCATTTTTCCTGTACATTCATTTCAAAACCTTGGAGCTGGAGTGCTTCCTTCTTTCCTTTCTCTTTTTTTTTTTTTTTTCCTCAAAACCCACCAAACTATTTCTGTTTAAGAAAATTGGGTTTGTGATGTCTTGAATAACAAGCTTTTCTACAGCTGTTTGAGAATCCTGCTACACTGAGACAGTGAGTGGAGAGATGCAGGAGAATGTGGAATATCTTTGACTGGATTTTATTATTGAGTTTGTTCCTGTGTTCTGATCACTGGATATGGGGATGGGAGCTGGGGATGGCTGGTAACCATTTGGAAAGAGCATTTCTTCAGTCATCTGATTCAGGGTGTTTAACAGTTTCTAAAATTAACACCAACAACGATAAAAAAACCACTCATTTGTATTACAAGATGCATATAGGCATCTGGTTTCTTTGAAAGTGGCTCATTACCAGAATTTACCACAGCTTTATCTTGGTCCTGTGTTTATTCCAATAAATAACCAAGTCATCATTATCTGTTAGTTACAACCAATTTTTCCAGGATTATGGATATGTTGAATTTTACACATTTATTTTTAGAAGCCCATCACATCTATTGGAGAGAGATAAATAGGATTCAGAATTTCTCCTTGTAGCTGCAATTCTTTTCTGAAGCTCAGGCTACAGAAAAAAAAGCCATTATATTTCCACGAATCTACTACAGCCAAACTAGGAATCAGAAAGGTATTTCACTTCAAAATATCTGCATGAAATTTGAAAGTGATTTTCCACTGGATATGTAGAAATGCCCATTCTTCTCTTTTCTTGGTAAGTATTGTGTTTATTTAACTCATCAGGTTTTTTTCTCTCTCTCTCTCTGTGATAAAATATCATTTTTCTCATTCATTTCTGAGCAGTTTAATTTTGTTAAAATAAAAGAATACAAATCTTCCACTGTGGTGAGAGGCAGAACTTTTCCTCCCTGTGTTTCTGGAGCTATTTCAATCTATAATGTGTATCAATAAACAGAGCAAAAGCCAGCAGAGAGACAGTCCCTGGCAGCAAAAGCAGCTCTCCGACCCTGCCTCGCTCCCCAGTGCACGCACAAGCTCCAGCCCCAGCACAACTCCCCGAGCTAAAACCACATTTCTTCCAATGCCTGTCTCACATGGTAATTTAGGATAGAAAAACACTTCTAAAAACATCTCATTAAGGGCTGAGAGGAAAACAATTTTTATAAGGCGTACAAAAAAAGACAATAAAAGGGACATTCTTACAATTCTTCTAGATGCTTGAAGACAGAGACATTTTTGTTTTATTTTGTTAAGCTTTTCTCCAATGTTCAGATTTTTCCAGCCCAAGCAAACGATTTTATTTCTATTTTATATTTTTACTGCCTCATTGTGCCTGTAAATGTTGACTTTCAGGGATTTCATAATAATAAAAATATCAGCCAGACACATCAGCACTGTGGAAATTATGCAAGTAGTGGATTGAAATCTTCTGATGCAGACATTAAAATCAAACAAGTTAAATTATGTCAAGCAATGTCACTTGCATGCTAACTTACCTAATGGGGAAGACTCAGTGCACTCGCACTGTAAAGATCTCGGCTCAAGAACTTCTCTTGCTAACTGCAGTGAGAAATAACCAACCCTGAGCCATTTATATGACCAATTTGTGTTCTCTCTGCTAATAGTCAGCCGCATGTATGCCAAGGTGGCACGAAGCATTGTTATCTCGTAAAACACCGCGGAGCTATCAGCTTTCCAGCGAGTGTGTGAATTACAGGGCTGCCTTAGCATGAATGCATTTAATTGTGTGAAGAGGGTATTTCCCAGCATTTGCTTAAACCTCCGAAAAACAGCTTTGCTTGTCAATTGTCACTCAAGTTCTTACTGGGAACAAACAGGGAGCAGCAGCACAAGAGAGGAGTGTTGTGGGAAAGGGTCTGGGGGTAGATTCAGCAGTAAAACTCCAGAAAAATGCTGGGAGTGTTTTCTTGTGGTTTAATTTCTCATTCCCCAAAGCTCTCTACTCGTTTTAAGTTGTTGGTCTCAGGCCGGAGGCCAAACAAGCCTTTGAGCCATGGGTGGAAAGAAGGAGCTCCTCCTGGTCACCAACACGACGTTGCAACCTGCCCGGGTTGGGGCAAAAAGAAGTGGACTTTTGTGTCAGTGAACCCTGCTGGGTTCATAGGGTGTCCATGGCACACAGCCCAACAAGGTGGGCACCTACAACCAACTTTGCTCAGGGGACTTTCACAGCTCATACAGCGTTCAGGACCCCTCTCTCCTCACCCCTAGAGCTATCACAAGGACATCACACTGTCCCCTTGTCACCCCAAGCAGGACTTGTCCCTCCACAGGGACACTGCGCTGATGGGTCAGGACACAGCAAAGCCCACGCCAGAGTGCGTCCTTGCTGCCCCTGATGCAGGTGGTGGCTGCGTGTTGTGCCAGGAAGAGAAACGTGGGCTTCCGCAGCCGCTGCCTCGCGTGCACCAAATGAGAGATGCTTTTCCCCTTTTCATTACATGGGTTTCTTAATAAAAACTGAAAGAGCTTTTTTTTTCAGAAAACGAACCCCAGGGGCCCAATCAGTGAAATACATTAACCTTTCAACTGTCAGGCCCCCTCCCTTGGAATTAAGCAATACCAGCCCTTGAAACGGCTAAATTACCTTCTTATTTTTTAATTGTGTAATGATGGTCCAACAAAAAAAGAGCAACTCAGGACTAGTAAATATTCAATGAAGAAATTTATTGTAGTTCTTATAAAGGGAATACCCACAGCTTTCTTCACATGGACTTAAATCAGGCAGAAACTGGAGCGATAGGCATAAAATGAAATAACGGATGCACTGTTTCTAGTGGGATTTACATCACCATTTGGTCTAATTATTCCTGATATTTCACCCATCATATTAGAAGCTTCTTCAGGGAAAGAAATAACAGTTTGTCTCCTTGAGAACAAAGAACAAAGTGTCTCTTTGCTCTCAAGAAACTCAGCTATCATTATGAAGAGAAAGAATCTGTCCATTATCAAGAAATCCCACTAGAAATCTTGAATATCTTACCAAATAATTCCTGAGCACACTAAAAATACCAGAAAATGAAAGAAGGAGAAACTATGGGACCTTGGAAAATAAATAAATAAAGGAGGCATCATGGATGCTCCACAACCCACTCATTTCTTTCTCACAGAATGATATTAATCCAATAACCAAACTGTGCCTGGCATGTACAGTTAATCTAAGCAAGACAGCCACCACCCCTTTATATTCCTTGTTCAGCAAGGCACACTTCAGCTCTATCTGTGGTCCTGGATTAAGTGGTGGGAATGCATTTGCATACATTTGCACGGTGAGTAATTCACCATGAGTGATTATGTATGGGACCCACTTCCAGAATGCATGAACTTTTTGAGATTGGATTTCATGAGGACTGGATAGTAAGCTTTAGGAGGAATTAAATACAGACCTAGGACCATGCACAGCATTCAGGAAAGTAATTTCTTAGGACATACGTAAGAGTTCTTTGTTCTGGGTCTTGTATTTAATACTGCAGTATCTAGTAAAAAAGCATTTTAAATGAGCACATGGAGCCATGGGGTTCAGGTGAACTAATTTGACAACTTCCTAAACAGGATCTTGCTGGGTCAACTTGTGAACTGGGAATATCCCCAGGTCCGAGAGAAAGAGCAAGCGTTTCCCAGCATCCTGCCGTGATCCTGCACCTCTATAGGCAGTCACACTTTGAAAAATGAAAGAAAATAAAACCTCAGCATGCAGAGATAAGAGGGCTGAAAATATCAGCTTCGTGAAGAAAATATTTTGCCTTTTTCCTAAAATACAGGAACTTCTCCAAGTCTTTCCAGAGGCCTTTTCCAGTCCCTAAACACAGACAAATGCTGCTCAGTCACTGCCAAAGGGGATATTGAATGTGTTTGACCTTGTACGTAGATGTTGTTTAAATACATTCAGCTTTATTGCTTGTGAAAATCATTGGTCCTTGAAAATAGAGTTCTTAAGTTTAGCAGCAGTGGCACAATTTATACTGGTACACGGTGCTGAACGTCTGGGAAACTCCACCAGGTAATCAGGGGTGAAGTGTGCAACTGCAACTCTCTGGTTCAGCCTGGGGGAGTGGGGTTCTTCCCCAGTAAGGAGTTTCATGGCAACACGCTGTTATGTTATGTTATGTTATGTTATGTTATGTTATGTTATGTTATGTAGAATTAAATACTCCCTCAGATAGTTTGCACAGTTCTTGTTGAAATCAGTAACAAATCTGCTCCGAACTGTGGGAGAAAATAGCATGGAGTTTGGATGAGGACTTTCTGTGGTTACTGTGGTCCTATAAAGCATCTGTAAAGGATTGAGTATCTCAAGGAACTATCTGCCTTTGCCTTCTATTGAAAGCAATTGCAAGTGGGATGCATGCCCTAAATTGTGATGTTAGTGAAAGATGAGCACAGTCCCAGATTGCAAAATCAGGCCAGAATGATGAAAACATTTGTATATGTGCTACCCTTTTATTTTCTTTGGCATGCTCTGAGTAACCTCTGACCTTTTCTTTCCCTGGGTAAAGCTGCTCTTTGTTTGAATGGAAACAGAATGTGAAAATGATGACAAAGGGATTTTTGAAACAAATACAATAGCAAAAAAACAAAGGCAAATGAACTTTCCCTGAAATCTAGTACCCCATCAAACTCTTATAAGAATATGAAAAGAGCAAGTTTCAGGACTATGAGATAATTTTATACAAGAAAAATGATAGGCTGAGAAATAAAACTGCAATTGCATGGGATGTAAAGGAGCCGTGCCAGTCTGTGGTGGGCACACACAGGCCCTGCCTGTTTTGTTCAGAAGGCAACGGAGCACCCCCAGGCTGAGCTGTGTCTCTGGGAAGTGGTGTCATTGTCACCAAGAAACACTTCTTGGATTGATAAATGTGAATGTAAATTATCAACAGGCAAAAGGAGCTGCTTTATTAAGAAGATTCTGTGCTTTAACCCCAGACAGCAGCTCAGCCCCATGCAACCAACTCACTCCTCTCCAAGTGGGATGGGGGAGAGAAAAGTAAAAGAAAAATTGTGGGTTGAGATAAAGAAGTTTAATAGAGAAAGCAAAAGCCACATACACAAATGAAGCATAACCAGGAATTTGTTTCCTATTTCCTGTGGTCAGGCATTCAGCCACACTCAGGAAAGCAGGGCTCCATCACACTGAAAGGTTACTTGGGAAGACAAACATCATCACTCCCAGCATCCCCTCTTCCTTCTTCTTCCCCCAGTTTTAACACACTAAGCATGACACTGCATGGTCTGGACTATCCCTGTGGTCAGTTGGGGTCAGCTGTCCTGGCAGTGTCCCCTCCAGCTCCTTGTTCAGCCTCAGGCACATTGGTGGGGGGGGGGGGTGAGGAGCAGAAAAGTCCTTGGCTCTGTGTAGGCACTGCTCAGCTGTAACAACAACGTCTCTCTGTTATCAACACTGCTTCCAGGACAAATCCAGGACACAGCCCCCTACCAGGTACTACAAAGAAAATTAACTCCAGGCCAGTTATACCCATTGTTTCCTGGGATGTCTCCCAAGCTCTACCTGCAATACACACATCAAGAAGTATAAAAACAAAATTCCTCCCAATTTAGTTAAGACAGCTTTAGAAGAAGGAGAGTTGTTCACAACTAGTTGGAGGTACAGGACATCATCCTATGGGAAGCAAGAGATTGGTGGCATCTTCCTGTGGGAAATGCACAGAGGAGCACCATCTCCAGTGTTGGGTAAGGAGAAGGCCATGGGATTTCTCCAATGGGGTACACCGCTCTGCTAGCAGTCACAGTTTACCAGCTGTCAAGAAGAAACTCAATACTTGCAGGCATGAAACATCTTACCAGGCCATCAAGGTGATGATTCCTCCTCTTTCCACACAAGGAAATGTAATATCATGATTCTTCAGTTTATAGTTTCTGCTCCAAAGCCAACTTCTCCTGGCTCTGTCTCTACCCTCTATCTCACTCCCCTTGCAGCCTCCCCTCCTCAGTCTATCTCTTTTTAAGGGAGCAGACACAATAACTTTGCTTTCTCATTCCTCTTCTAGAAAGATTCCCTAGCCAAAAAGGGTGTTTGAAAAACACCTGGATCAACAGGACCCTTTTAGCTGACACTCTTCTCTTGAGCAGATGTGTTTAGCCAGACTCATTAAAGTATTAGGAACTCCCTTGCTTGGTGATACAGCTTCTTGCAGGCAAGGCACAGGACATGTTATGGTCCTTATCAGCTGATGGCTGGGGGGCTTCTGCACTTGGTGAATGTGATCAGAGTTCATTGATGTGTGTCCAAATCACCATCAGTTTGAACAGCCCCCATGTTCTGTTTCAAATGCCTTAGGTACTAGATGAGTCTGTCAATAGTTAATATTCCAAAATCAAGGGGTCAGAATCACCTCGCCTCAGTTACTCTGATGTGGTTTTTTCCATGGGATGGGTTGCTGGGTGAGCCTTGTTTCTCTCATATTTAACCATTTAAGAAATTTTACTTTCTTGCTTCCAGGACCTGTTAGAAAAAAAATTAGGGGATGATATTCCACAGATCAATGTGGAGTACTGCCAAACTTCTATCTCCAAATACATGCATTGTTGCTCTCAAAAAGATTTTGTACAGGAAGTATACAGTGTCTTTTAAACGTGTTTATTGAAAATTGAATTACTGTATGCAACACGTTTACTAAGAAGTTTTATTATGTTGGTGGAGCAAGGTCATATATGCATATCTGTGTCAGCACTGCCTCTCACTTCCTCTGTTCAAAAAGATATTTAAGAGTGAATAAGGAATCTAATTCTATAGTTGTATATTCAACATACACTTAAAAAATCTATCCCAAGTTCCAGATGCTCTGGGAAATTTAAAAAAAACTCTTCAGTGTTCAAGCCCAAAAAAGGTAGAACAAAAATAGCCAGTTGCTTGGACCCAATTACTTTTTGTGAACCACAGATAGTCAGGATTAAAGGCATTAGATGTGGAGGAGTCTTTTTCAAACTAGAGGTGAGTGGCATACTCAGAATGAGCAGTCTGTAGGTCAGCAACAAATTTTACTGCAAAATCACTGATAATCACTAAGTTAGGGCAGGTGTGAACCAACTCTTTAGGAAACAAAAGAGGTAAACATTAATGTAAGTATATTATCTCCAGCCAAGAAAGGGAGGTGCAGTTGTTAGATGCTGACTGACTCCTTTAAGTAACATGCTTCTATTTCTTAGATTTAAAAAGCCAGGAAAGCTTGGTAAAAGCTGAAAAATTTCCTTTAGTAGGAAGTTTGTTGCTTTCTAGACGGGGTGAAGGAATCTGGAATTCAAACCAACAGTGCTAAGAGCTCCCAGTGCTTCAGGAACTAGGGATTTTGTTTTGGCATCCTGAGAACTAGACACAAAGGTTAAAGGTGTTTAATACAGATGCAAAAATGTAGGCTGAATTTCCAGGAAAACTGACTGTACTGGGGAGGTTGATACCTGCAATACACTTTGGAAAGCTGAGCATTTTGGGTAGTTTTCCATCACATATCACAGACAACCATGGGATCTTCCTGTAGATGGGTGAGCTTGTCTAGTCACAGCATGGACTGAAGAGCCACATGAGAAAGTGTCCTTTCCATAGAACCCTGCGATCAGACATTGCCATGCCTGGAAGCAAGGCTGGAGTGATGCTCCAACAGTTGCAGCAGCAGCTCCCCATTGCTGCCCCTCTCATGGTGGTAAAACAGGAAATCATAGTGGAAAACTGAGCCATGTAAGACCTCACATCTCCACAGTTTGTAAAAAAGAAACTGTTGTAACTAAGAAATGACTGTTATTTTTTGGGAATGGCATACTTAACTAGTGTGGTACCATGAGCTTAAAATACAGCCTTTCTTGAAATACAGAGAGCTGACACAGTGCCATAGGCACAGGTACCCTTTCCAGAAGTACCCCTAAAATAAACATTTCTCTTTGGAAGAGGGAAGTCAGAGGACATTCAAATTCAAATACAGCTGTCAACACATAGATGAGTAGAAATTACTGCACAGGTGTTCATGGTTACACTGCAAGAACATTAAGCCACAAACTTTCCCTTGGATTGCAACCCTATTTTTGGCTACAAGCTACGACTGCCGCTGGCAGAGGGCACATTGAAATGTGGTGCACCATCGCCCATCTTTCACGGCTTTTCATTTGCCAGTGTCTCAATTAAGCATATTTGAGAGATAATCCTCCTCAAAGGGCTGCAAACTTCGTGGTACCACAGTCCCAACAAGTAACTACTGCTCTTCATATACAGGAGCCACAGGGCCCCCTGCAATCCCCTACAGCTGTATCCAGCCAAGCGGTGACTAATTACCTCATTTTCATAGTTAATACATGTAGGGAGGAAGGAGTAGTGAAGACTTTGAAGGAGAGTTCCTGATGGCTGGACTTTGATTTCTCCACTCAGAACAGAGCAGGGAGCCTGGGAGTGTGTCTACTTCGAAAATAGTTATTTTAGGGGGAAGTGGGTAGGAAGAAGTGTGTTTCCACTGACAGTGCTGTACTACCTGAGGTGCTGGAGGTCCCAGATGGAGGCTACTGGAGCAGAGATTGATCCTTAGCACATATCCCTATGTCCTGTGGGTTTTCTCAGTTTCACATACTCAACCATCCTTTTCCACTCCTGTGTCACTGCAGGCAGTGGCAGAGGGACACCCAGCAGATGATGCAAACCTGAATGTAATTTTGGAACACTTGATATCATTTTAGGTGTCTGCAGCTACTTGTGCACCTAAGTTCCATGCAATAAATACCTAGAAAGGTTCATGGAAGGAGTGATCAATCAAATCCCATCTGAGTTGTCTCTTGGTCTCTCTGTTTCCCTTGTTCCTTTGTTAGGCTTGTTGCATTTGTATACAGACAACTCAGAAACTTTCTTAGGTGACCTTTGAATGTCTGCCTTTTTTCCTTTGTTCCATTTCCTGAGTTTTTCACTTAATGTTCTCTCTGCACTTTTTTCCTTTTCTGTGGATCTTGCACTCTCTGTATCATCACTTAAGAGTTTTTTCTCTGTGCAGGTATTTACTTCAGCAGCCTCTTTTCGTGGTCTCTGTCCTTGCTGTAATCTTGGCCTCACCCTTCAGCCCATTTATTTAAATGCTTCAGTTTCGCTACGGGGCTGTCTTGAGTTTTCTTCCTGTTCAAATTAATTCCATCCTCTTACCTCTTACTGACATGTTCCAAAATAAGCCTTAAATGTCCAATAAAAGTAAAAACCTCTTACCTTAGGTCCTGCTCCAAACGTGATGAAGTCAATGGAAAGACTCCATCAGCTTCCAAAGAGTGGGTCTCATCTGCACAACTTTCTGATTCTCTCTTGTGCTCATGGGCACTGTTGCTATTTATAAACCATGGTTTTCACATTGCAAAATATTTGTGACTCTGCTCTCACAGCCTTGGAGAATTACAAAAAGGAAAAAAAAAGCAATGGAATATTTTAGGATCAAAATTAAATTGGAACTAAAAATAGAACAGGGTTGTTAGCCAAGAATTTAACCTCGGATGCAAGTATTTTTGTCCTTCAAAACAGACTAGGTTTGGAAGGTTTCTGCCATTGGGTCTTTTCTCCTCCACATTTAATGGCATCATGCATTTATTTTTCACATTCTTAACATATTTGGAAGCATCCCAAGTGACTTCTGAAAGGTGTAAGATATCCGCAAAGGCCAAGCACTCTCAACGTATGCTGAATGAATATCTTCGTGCCCTAAACTGAAAGGATCCAAATCGCTAATTGGTTTTGCATCTTTACACCAATGCATTTTGTTCTTTAGTTCAAAATTAACGGAGATGTAAAGAAAATAAAAAATATTCTCATTATTAAAGTTTCCAAAACAGCTTCAGAAACATTTGAGAAAGTCCAAAAAATTTCAGTCTGTGGTGACAAAGTCACTTGACACCTCTTTGCAGCCGAGCAGTTCTGGTTACCCCTTGGAGAGGCTTTGATTCAGATTCAGCATTTTGGTCTCTGCAGAAAGTAGAAGTCCAAAACTGATGAAACACAGAAGTTAAAGAACATGAAGCTCTCCTAAGATAGCCAGAGAAAATTTTAACTGCCCAATAGAGGCAGTGAGTTTTGTCATAGTAGTAGTGAAATATTCTTAATATCAAAAAAAGAAAAAAGAATGTGGCATCTGAGTTACTGCAGAAATTTTACTTGCAAAGCAGAAATCTAAAGAGTCAAAGGAAATGTCATATTCTTGCAGTGTGGCCTTTCTGCCACCATCTATTCCGTTAACTACTTTGTTAGTGACACCTGTATTATTACCTGATAAGAGCTGAATCCTTCAACTTTAATGAAGGCCCTGGAATAAATTCCCATTTGGAGAGAAAAGGTGTTTCAGCATAAGGTATCTTAACCTCCTCAAGCTCTTAGGTAAAGATTCTTCAAGATTAGGATGTGGTACACCTCACAGAGATTTCTGTATTTTGTTCTTCTAAAGTGTAGAACTAAATAACAAAAAAGGGGTTTCTATTTCTTGCCAAAGACCAAATTCATTCTTTTATGACAATCTGAGCACATTTTAGTGTCTGATTCCAGCCAAAGTGGAAGTTGAATCAAGTCTATGTGGTTATATTGATTTTAAGGTCTGATTAACAAGGTACTTCAACCTGGGTTTAATTTTACGTCTGTGAACAGTCACTGGACTGAGCAGGGGAACTCATGGCCACAATCTGATGTGTATTCATGAGCATTTTTAAGGTCCCAGTAAAGGGCAAACACCTCAACTTATTTTGAAACGTAGGCTCAGGCACAGTAGGCAGTATTGCTGTTACACTAAATAAGAACACGCCTTCCACTGGTACAGCAGTGAGCAGGTTCACTGAAGTCAAAGATAACAGGTTTATGAGATTTGCACACCTGTCCTGCTGCTATCACAAAGTTACTAAGAGTATCTGGACAAAAAATGTAAAAAAATTATTTCATCCTCCAAAATCTGTTGGCACTGTTCTTATTCCTTAGAGCTTGATTTGAAAGAGAAATGTTAACTGTCCAAAAGCCCTGTTTTGTCATATTTTGTTTCAGAGCTGAAAAGATGACCCTCAGAGGTCCCTTCCAACCTCAACCATTCAGTCCTTCTGTTTTCTTCCTCTTAACACTTTTTTAACTTTTAAAAGAGATTTCTCTGCCAGGTAAACACCAGAAAAAAAATTCAAAGGAAAATGGGAGATGCTAGGGAGACTATAGCCACTACCACAGCAATGATAACATAAAACTGTACTGGCTGGTAGTAAGCAAAAAAAAAACCCATAAGAAAAGTGGCAAAAATCAAAATCCCAGGTGTTTGAAATGTTCTGACTCTCAAGAAACAAAAGCAGCATTATTTCTGTTGCATTTCACTTGCGACAGTTTTTTGGGGAAAAAGAAATTTAAAATAAAATATTAGAAATATTTAAAGCCTATTTTTAAAAACATGGTTTTTAAAAGAACCCAGTTTTTGTCAGGAAAATTGTGAAGTAGTCTCTGACATATCTAATGTCAGTATCTGTGTTTTCTCTCATTTTTCTAATCAGGATCAGAAACAAAACCAAACAAAACGGAACAAATGTTAAAATCTGTAATCTTTCTGACAACCTCTGACAGCTTGAAAGAGAGATGTAAGAACTCTCCCACTACTGAATACCTCATTTTGGTAAGGGAGCTTAAAACTGGACTTGAGGATCCTCATCTTGTGAACATAGCTCAGCATCATCCCTATAGAATGGTGCCTATAGAAATCACACTCGGGGACCAGCTAATAAAATGTGCAGGCAACTGAGCCAGTAATAGAGAAAGGAAAGAGATTGAAAAAGGGAGTGGAAGAAAAGGGAATATTTTGTTGCATCTCCCTCTCCAGCCCCCTTTGTCTGCTTTGTCCCTCAAGGTTCAGCTACGTGGGCCTCATTGTGTGAACTCGTCTTTGATATCAGTGGGGACATCTACTTAAAAATTGATGCCATGATATGGCCCCAGGTATTTAAATTAACAAGATGTTAAATACTCTGTAGTTTTATCTGTAATTAGATGACATTGATGCAACTTGATCCCAAGAGTGATTTGTAATATTATGATTGTCCACTTAAGGCTTGGGGCCTGATCCACAGTCTGCTGACATCTATAAGAGTCTTTCCTTTGTCATTTTTGGAAGCAAGACTCATGGATCACTCTCACACAGCTCTCATTTATTTTTCTATCTGTTTATCAACATCTGTATGCAGATGTCTGATCCCTCCTTACCCCATCTCCAAACATTTGGGTTTGAATGTCCTTAATTTGGGGGTAATTTCAATTAATTTTTAACTGCTTTTTCCTTTGTAACTATATTTTGCCTTTTCATTCCTGGCTAATTGTCAGTTTTTGTTCAATATTTACAAGTTTTACATTGAGTCATATTTCTTATGCTAATCCTCTTCATTTAATATGCTCACTAGAGAAGGTTGAAAAAATTTGGAATTTTTTTTTAGAGAAAAAAGGTATCAGTAACACTTGAAGTCCTTTTAGGCAATTTTTTACTCCAAATCTTCCATTGTTATTTTTCTTCTGCCCAGCACAAGACAATTCCAGTCTCAGGATATATTCTTATATTACCCACATGACTACAAGTATTTAAACACATCCTGTTCAGTGCTGCCTGTGCCTGGCAGCATCCTTGGCAGCACTTTGAGGGATGCAGTTCCAGGAGAACCCATGGCATGGGTCTATTGGTCAAACAAGAGTCAGTGTTGATGTCAAGCATGGGAACCCTCTTAGAAACTCCATCCCTCCTTGAATTAGACCCTCTGGAGATAAAAAGGCAAAAAGTCAACGCTGTTCCCATCACCTCATGTTGAACTTCACATTTGTCTCAGGCTGCTACCATCTCTCCCATGGCATTGAGAGCAGAATTGATGGGGCTTGGGAGGGTGAGAGTTCCCTGGCTGGGTGCAAAGGTCCTTCAGAGCACATAAAAGGCATTTGAATTTTAGTATTAAAAAGCTTCAAATTATGTAAGCACTCTGAGTAAACAAGCAAAAAGCCAACTAAGATGGGGAGAGAAACAAAAGGCAGGAGTGTGAATGACTTGCTGATGCACCCAGGGCTTTGCCAGGATTTCTCGCTCTGGGAATTTCATCATGCTCAGCTCAGCTCCACTTGAACATCCCGAACAGAGGACTTTCTGCAGCTTCTTTGAGGAGGCTGTTCCAGGGCTCACTGTTCTTTCACAGCCAAACCCAGAAGCTCCTGAGGTTTCACTTTTGTCTCCCTTCTGCTCTTTATCACCCCATTTCTCCACAGCAGAATCCCTCAGGCTTCCTGCAAAGGACTCCCCTCCCTCTGGTGCGTGCGGAGCTGGGCTGCCCCGTCACTTGCCCTGTCTATACATATTTCAGTCTTTTAATCTTTCTTCTCAAGCCAGTTCTAGTGGCCCCTTCATTGTGCTCTCAGCTATCCCTGGCTCCTCCAATTTGCCTGTGGTAATGAGGTGCCCAGTGCCGAGCGCCGTGCTCCAGGTCCCGCCTACACGTGCTCCGCATGAGGGGACCACGGTCTTGCTGACACATCCCGTCTTTTCTGTTCCCTTTTTTTTTTCCCTTCAGTGATCATCATTCAAAATTAAAATAACATGGAAAGGCAAAG
Source organism: Corvus hawaiiensis (assembly GCF_020740725.1). Lineage (NCBI taxonomy): Eukaryota > Metazoa > Chordata > Aves > Passeriformes > Corvidae > Corvus > Corvus hawaiiensis. The sequence goes on from NC_063220.1 coordinate 8,894,752, forward strand.
CAACTGAAATCAAAATCTAATGCATAATTAGATACAGCATGAGACAACAAACACGTCTTTGCTATCTGCCTCTGTATTGTAAACAATGATTACTTTACATGTTCAATGTGCCATGAAAGAAGAAAGAGCCTCTTGTGATGTTTTGTGAGAGCTTTGACTACATTTGCCCACTTTTCAAACAACAAAAAAATAAACTCACACTAACAAGGTGTATGTTTTCAGTCCTAAAATATGGGGTCACTCTCTGTTAAGGGGTCCATTCAATGATGAAATGAGATCAAAATGGTTGAGGCCACTGAAAGAAAGCAAGAAGGATTTGTCTGAAGTTCTGGTATACTGGCTATTATTTCAACCAAATAAGGATGCCTGGCTTTATTCTTCATGCTCCCTTGCCCCTTTTGAAAAACTGAAAAGAGAAAGGAAATGGCTAAGTTGTATCATGTATTACCTTGATGAGTGCTTCTAACTCTTCATTCAGAGTTAATCATTAACCCAGGTTTTTGTGGTGATTGTTTTAACTATGAAGTTTCTACATGAAATTTGTGCAGTACATCACCATGAAAAAGAAAAAGCCAAACTGCAAAAATCAAATGAAGAGATTTTATGAGAGGGTGGATGTGCATGTGTGTATAGATCTATATATGCCACTGGTTTTATTTTAATACACATGTGAATATTTGTATATCTCTGTCAAAACTGCTGACCCTTAAATTGGAAGTGCTTTCTTGCTCAAAACCAGATTGCTTTGATCTATTATTTTTAATGTATTTATTCATTTATTCTGTCCAGCCTCTGATATTCCTGTTTAGCCTGAGCAGTACTCTCAAACTGGGCAAAATACTGTCCTCCTAATCTCTTGTGTATTTAAAAAAATACATTTTTTGCTCATTTTGACAAACAATGAAAGGCCTGAAAACTTCTGTAAAGAGAAAAAATTATATCACCTCAGGGCTGTAGAAACCTGTTTGTGTTTTGATCATTCTGAGACATTTCATTTTAGTACTGGGATTGTTATTTTTGTATGCTAATTAACGTACATTTCAAACAATCTTGTTTTGAACTGAAAATCTGGAATTTTTTTGTTTTGAAACTTATGTTCCAACAATTAAAAAAAACCTATTTAATTAAAAATGCAAAACCATAAACATTTTCCATAGAAAGCCTTGATGCCAAGAAATCAGCATTTTCTGACAAAAGGCTTGTTTTGTGCAGTTTTTTTTTAGAAAAAGTCATTACTATCTCTAGCAATAAAAATGTGATATGGAAAAGGGGTGATGTTTATTTGTTCCTGATGTAGCATAACCTAATCTGTCACCCACTAAAACGCAACAAAATTTCATGCAAGGTTAAACTATGATTAAATGCTAGATTATTCCAGCCTGACCCTTGGAGTGCAATAAAGTATACACTTGAAAAATACACTTTATATAAATGTATGTGCATGAGTGTGGGCACGTGTGTTTGTCCGTGTGCACCTCGTATATAAATTATCTCTCGACCCATCCATCCATCCATTCATCCATTCATCCACTCACACATGATCTTTACTCAAGCACAAATAGTTCAAATTCCTCTCGGAAGGATCTGCTCATCGTATTTGTTTAAGGGAATAATGAACTGTTGTTGACTTGTTTGTGCTCCATCCATGCACACAGCTATTAATTTATTAATTAATCCTCCTCAAAAGTCTTCTTTCTATATTAGTTGTCCTCATTTTCTATTATTTGACATCAATCCCACTAAACCATCACATCTTGTTTTACTGACTCAGATCCTGAATCAAACAGCTATTTCTTAAGGGTTTTCCAGCGAGTATATTTCATCTGTGCACTAAACTCTTGTGGTTAGATTTAGGTCTTGAATGATTATTATTCAGAAACAGCAAACTATTCAGCTTGAAACAAGAGCATGACTTTTTTTAGGTTTATTAAAATTGCATTAAGAAGTTTGGATTTTTTCTAAAGCCAGTACTTAGAATGGCCGGAATTGTAATGTTTTTATATAAACTGTGTTTCTGCAACTGTTGACCCGGGTAATAAATAGTTTATTCAGTATTTCTTTAAATGCTATTTTGTTTGGTTTAAACTCAAGGTTAAGCATATATATTTGCGAGTATTGTCTTCCTCTGCCTTTATATATATAGACAATAAATATTTAAAGGGTCATTATGGTAAAGATAGCTGAAAAACTTTGATTTTTTATCTCTGCCAGCTCATATGCTGTGGCCATTCTGGTGGCTCCAAAAATCTATTTTGTGCTGTAGATTTTTCATAGGAAATTAAAAATTGATAGCTTAATAGATCATTATACTTATTTTATGCAACTCCTTTCACAAAGTAAACAAATGGATTTAAGGGAACACAGAAATGGGCTGAGTGCAACATGTGCACTCTGAATAAAACACAGGGGGAAGTTGTAATAGCTCTAATTTGTTTATTTCTGTTAAAGGTGAGGTGAAGCCACTCACGTGGGACTGGGCAGAGCAGTAGGAGAGGGTGGGATGGGAGCCAGCCTTGGGTCACCCACGTGCCTGACAGAAGCTCTCTGGTACCTGCACATCCATGGCATGGTCGCTGCAAGGGCATTTTCTGCAAGAATACCATAGCTTTTTAAAAAAACCCCAATCTCTTCAGAGACCTTTCCTTCTCCTGGACCGTGGCCTTTCTTCCTCCTCCTTGCACAAGCATGCAGATGCACACACACACACACACACACACTCTTGTGGCCCTGCCCTAACCCCTCAGCACTCCCTGCCTCCTTTCAACTACCTCTGCTATCCTCTGCCCCCATCTGAATAGCACAGTCGATTAAGAGGAATTGATGGATCAAGGCAAAATGCCCAGCAGCTATAATTTTCCCATCCCACCCCAGGCAAAATTTTTCCTATGTGAATGAAGCTGGGAAAAAAGGAGAGAGAAAAAAAAAAAAGGGTTTTGACAACAGCCCCCAAAGATAACTCGAAGAAGCTGGTACATCCATTTGATTAAACCTCACAGACAGCACCAGCTCCAGGGTTTTCCTAGATCTGAATCCTCTAGTACTTCCCATCGGATTTAAAGCCCCCATCCCTCAACATCTCTTTGCGCTGAGCGCAACAGAAGTGAAAAAAAGAAACAACCAAGCCATGCCTTGAAACAGTTTCTAATCCCTCTTGCTTCTTTCTGCCTCTGTCCTAGAAGATGCTTTTTCCCCGTGGGGCCTGGAGGTTTGGTTTGGCCCCAGCCAGGGGAGACAGTGCTCTGGGGGGGCGAGGGGCCAGGGCTGCCCCCGCTGCCGCAGCCCCGCCGGCAGCCCCGCTCCCGCCGTGCCGAGTGGCAGAGCGGCTCTCTCCTGCTGCTTTCACATGTCACAAACAATTGCTCTCATCGCTCATCATATTGAAGTTGTCAGGGCTCTCTGACGCCGATAATTTGTGTGAGTTGATCATACTTTGGTAAATCAGCAGGTCACGACCCTTGACCCATCAGCCTGGTGGCTGGCGGAGAGCCACCTACAAATCTTCTGGCGGGGACAACAGAGAGGCTGTGAACTGTTCAAGTGCTCCTGTCTATCAGCTGCCACCAGAGAAGCCAGTCCCCTCTGCCCTGCGCCGCTGGAGATGTGCTTTACTGTGAGCACAACCTCCTCTGCAAATCCATCTTAATTTCTTCCCATCTGTTTGGGTATGTACACGTGAGCACGTGAGCATTTCTTTAAAATTTTTATTTTCACTGCAGTCGCTCGTAACGAACTTTAGCCTCCTCCATATGTTTTAAATAGAGGATCCCAGCATGGGAGATAAGAGGAACACTACTCAAGGTCCTACTCCAGCACCAATGAATTGCTCTCACCCTAGATGCATGCAATGGTTAAGTTTCCATGGCAGCTTTATGTGCTTCTTTTATAAAACTTTATTGACTCACATGTTCTCAAGTGGTGGCTCTGACTCTTTCTTTTCCTTTAGTTACAGTGTGTATGTTCAAGATGCCTTTGGTTCTTTGCTTCCCTGTTTTTCTAATGTGTAGGATTCCTGACCGAAACCTTGAAGTACAGACCATGCAAGGGAGGGTAACACAGGCGTCTTTCATTACCCATGGTCTTCAATAACTCAGCAGCTAAACCAGCCAGAGGAGAAGAGAGACCTCTGAACTCGAGCACGAAGGATACTGTGCGGATCAGCTGGAGGGAAGTCAGGAATGAAGTGGGTTCAACTTCCAAACTGCAAAGTTGTTGGAAGTTGCATGCCCTGCAGAAAAGACACAGACAGAATTCTGTAGCAAATGGGAGTTGCAGGCACAGCTGGCTTAAATCTATCGCTTCTTATAGGAAAAGGCAAGGAGAGTTTCTTTTTTTAGCAGATAGCCCAAACATTGTCTTTGGCTGCTGCTTCTCAAGCATAGGCACCCAGAGCTAACTCCTCTGCTTTCATGAGTGGTGTGGGTATGGTAGAGAGAGGACGGATGGTGTGAATTTGTAATTCCAATTACAAAGGCAACAGCTGGCTCTCCCTGCTTTGATTGCCAGGTGTTCATCTGATGCCACATGTTCATTTCTGGGCCTTTTATAAATATGCTGAACAAATGAAAGTACCCATACTCCCCTCTCCTGCACTTGAATTTAAATGCAGTGATGTGAAAAATAAATAGTATAATCTTAGTTTTTGTGGGGAGCCAGCAGAAAGCCCAGCTGATTAGTCATGCAAATAAAGGAATTGAGAGGTTTCCACTGCCCTACACATTTTCCACAGAACTTTGCTTTTCTTCCCACACTTGAGTTCTCCTGCTTCACTGTTGGCTAATCCCCTGCTGTGGAGCAGGCAGAGCCCTGGCACACGATATGCTCCAACCTTGGGCCTGGATTCCTGGTTCAGTGATCCTCCAAAATAAGCAGAGGTAGCAATGGCAAACTCCAAGTTTCCCTCAGTCATTGCCAGAGATGCTGTGGGCACAGAAGCCATTGAGAAATGGTTTCCCACCTGAAAATGCCCATTTTTCTTTGATGCATTGCACAGGTTTTTGTTTGTCTCTTTAGAATAAATTTTGGACTAACCAGAAGCATCTGCTTTTTCATTGATTTTATAATAGTGCCTAGAGATCCCCAGGTGCCCTGTGGAAACGGAGTGTGAGCCATGTGAGAGAGCAGTTTGCTGCTGCACTGGAGGACTAAGCTTTTCCCCATGGCAGAAGAAGGAGGAGCAGAGCAAGACTGTGAAGGAAGAGAAGAAAAACGGACAGTGAAATTCATCTGCCCTGCTCTGAAGCTGGTGTGATCCAGGAGCTCATGCTCAGGAGCCACTTCACTCTGGCAAGCCCTACCAGTGCACAGGAGGGAACATGAGCAGTCCCCTTGTGCAGTCCTTTGCATGCACATGGCTGTGAAGAGGACCTTCCAGCCTGTGTTTTCCCAGTTATAACCATGGCAGAAATCCAGGATATGCATAAATTTCCAACTCCCAGGTCATAGATACATAGCTAGGTCTCCACCATATCAAGCCACCGTATCTGTATATGCATCCTGCAGGTTTACTGCTGTCCCAAACTTTCCCCATATTCTCCTAAAAATGCAAATCACTGTGTTCTCTCCACCCATCCTGAAATGTCAACATCTGTGAGTTCCTTCCCAGTGCTTGTGAGACTGGACACAGCCTTCAGGATGGGGTGATGTCTGCAGCTGCTGCATCCCAACATCTGAACTTCTTCTGCCTGAGCGGGAGTGCCCATCAGAGAATGGCTACAGCAGGTCCAGCAGGATCTATGCAAGCCCAGCCCCCAAAACCAGAGACTGGTCACAGAGAAAGACATCAGTGACATTCTAAACTGGCAGCAAGGCTCCTCTCCTCTGCCCTGGGTGAATGTGAAGTGTTCCAGAGAGCAGAACAGGCTGGGGTGATGAAATGCACACTTACCATGTCACATTAAAATCACAGCAAAAGGAAAAGCCTGACCTGCAGCCATCCATGCAAAGATTATTTTACACTCAAAATAGCGCTGAACACAATTGTTTTTCAGCTTGATAAAAACCAAACAGAGGTAGGAGAAAGGCAGAGTAATCCTGCATGTTAACTGGCACAGCCACTGGAAAAACATACAGAGTGCAGATTGTCTCCTCTGAGGCAGAAATGAAACGTAATTGGCTCTACCACACTATAACAGATGCTCAAAAAACTATTCACAGAATAAATATACGTGTGTATGTATATGTGTACACTTGTGCACAGAAAACTCTGTCTATAACCCAAAGCTCTTTCTTTTGCCCTGTGAAAATTTGATGTTTTTGACCGAAATTACGGTTTGAGGCTGGAACTATTTGTATTAAAACCTCAGGTTTTTAAATGCTAAACTAACAAAAACATTGCATATTTGAGCTTCCCCTTTAGCTCATCTTAATTAATGTGAAGCTTAGATTGAAACTTTTTTTTTAATTGCTTGAAAAAAAGGACTTTTTCAGCAGTATTTTTCCACTTTTTTACCAGTCCATTTTCATTGTTAGTTATTGCCAATGCAAAGTGGCTGAGCAGTTGTACCAAATGAAAATGTATAATGGTTATTTGATAGCAGAAATGAACAGAGTTATCAATAAAACAAAACCAATTTCATCCTGTGAACAGAGGAAATTGTCTCTTTGTCAAGCCAAATATTAAAACCACAACAAAATTAGATTCAAGTAGAAGAAATGCAAGATCTGAGAGAAAAAATATTCCAGTGCTAGTAATATTTAATGGAAAGATGAAGCCAAGAGAGATAAAAGAAGTCTAGGAGTGATAATAGGCAGAAAACTAAGAATTGTTGCCACAGAACATGGCACTGAATAAAAAATTGGCAAATAGACATTGGAAAGATAAATGCAAGGAAATCATTTCACTGTGAAGAAGTTCTAATCCTTGACCAGCCTGATCACAACCACATTACACATTTATTTTAGGGTGTCATGTTGGCAGGGAGAGCCTGCAGACCTAGTGGAAATAAGATGAAAAGCGATGACAATAGCAACTTAAGCTTTCCGTAGCTGTGGAAACCCATTTTCTAAATGAAGTGTAAGGGATTACCATTTGTGTTTCTCTTGGCTAAAAGGAGGTGGGTTACAGATACTGAAGGAAACTCTCTTCTCTCCCTGCCTGCCCCAATATTCACATCAATTTGAGCAGAGCTTGCTGGGGGTATACAAGAAAGGAGAGACTGGAGTTAAGAGCCTCTTCTTTCTGGAGAGTAGACTCTTGTGGAGTCATAGGAAATGAGAAAAGGAAAGTTTCAAGCAGATTTTAGCCTGACTTATTAGGAGCTTGACTGGACCAGAACCAGTAAGTCTGTTCCAGGCTACGTGCAGTGCTCTCAGGAAGCTGGGAGAGATGTTTGTGTCACAGAGAACAAGCTGGAGCTTTTCAAAAGAAAACCTCTTACCTGTTCTGTTGGGGTTTTTTTCAGAAAGAGAACTTTTTCCTTTTTTGATCCTTTCCCCCTGTTTTAGTAGATTCCACACACCTATATAATCTTGGCATGTTCTCTTTTTCCAGCTGGTAATTGTATCTGGCTGTAATTAGAGCATTTTGGGCTTCTGCCTGACTTCTGGGAGCCATCAGACCCAGCTGGAGCAGTGGCTTCTGAGGTAGGTAGGATCCTCTAAACTGACATTTTGCAGCAGGAGCTTTCTCTCACTCTGTCTCTCTCTGGGTTCAATTACGAGTTCTTAGTACTACTGCTAATACAGTAATTCCCTTTAACAAAAATATAACATGAAACCTTAGCAATAAGGATAGTGTGGACCTCCATGGGTGCCAGCATTAGTCGAGTGCATCCCCTTGTATAAATCCTGATTGAGAGATGCAGGGGCTGCCCCAGCCACCTCATCTTTGCATTACCCATGCCTAATCCACCTCAGGCTCTTCTCGCTGCCTTGCTTAAGGTTTTGCAAAGTCAGAGCCAAAATGGTCTTCCCATCACAAGTCAAAGGCAAGAGCCACGGGGAACCTGGGAGGGTGGATTCCCAGAGTCCTGCCTCAGCCATTAGCCAACACAGCCTCTCTCCTGATAAGAACAATCAGAATTTGGCTGCCCTTTATCCTGTTGTGGGTAACACTCGGTGGTTTTGAGGAGATACAGCCAGTCTTTTTCTTGTTTGCTTAATCAAATATATCTGATTTTTATGCAAGTTGCCCTGAACAAGGGAAATATTCTTTGTATCAGCTCCTGTTAGCCTGGAGCAAAATAGCCATTAATTTTTTTAAGATGAGTTATTTTGAAAAGTTGGGAATCCAGTTGCAAGTGGAATGGCACCAAGTGGAATTCCAGTATGAGTGAACTGTGAATCTTAGTGCTGATTTTGTACTACATGAGAGGGAAAACTGAGAACTCTGAGGAAATGTAGTCTTTGTTATTGAGCTATACAATTAATTAAGGACAAGACATTTATAATCTTTTATTCTTTTATCAGTGATTCTCTAGAGTGTCTTGATATAACACAGTTTCATTTTTTCTGTAGTCTGGCCTGCAAATCCCCAATTAGGTTATACTTTCTGTCTTCACCCCTCCTTATGTCCTTTACTGCTTTTAGGAAAGCAAGAGTTTTCTGTGGTTTATTTTTTGGTAAGATGTTACATTCTGTTCTCTGCACTCCACAGTGACTTCCCGGACATCAGCCTGGGTCAGGATGAGCAAGAGAGGAGCTCCAGGACTGCACAGCTGAGATCAGTGAAGGCCCACCTTCAAAAGCAAAGTGGACAAACCAGGTCATCTCAGACTCTGTCCACCTCCTGCTTCTCTCTGACCGGTTAGAAAATAACATGGATTTCATCTCACTTTCTTCCTGTCTTCATTCCTCCTTCAAACAAAAGCAGGAGTTCTTCCTGACAGCTGATGAAACAAAGTCTGCTTCATCCCAAGTGAGCTATTTTTCCCCCCTTGAAATTTCTCCCTGTATTGAGAGCTGACCTGGGAGGGTTTTTGATGTTCACCGGGTGGGCTGGGTAAACCAATTAGGAGGGGTAGGAGGAAGGACAGGCTGTATGTGGCTACAGGTCAAGGCTGGGATTTGAGACGGAGGTTCAGTTCTCAGCCCTCTGGCAGACTTCACTCACCTTGGTGAGCGTATTTATAGCCTCTCCACGCCAGCAAAGGAAGAGGATCACGCTCCCTTTTTACTCCTGCTTCCTTTCTCTGTTGGAGCAGAGATCATCTCTTGCTGTGCTTACATTCTCTGGCACTATTAACTGGCCCAATTTGGCTTGAGAGCTGTAAATGCTAAAATTTATCAGATGCTTATACACAATTAGGTGAATCAGATGCCCAAACATTCTGATATATCTGTGGTCAGACACTGGTACCAGGGGAACATCTTCTGCCCTGATTGTTACCTGTTGCCTTCCCAACATCACAGAACAATGAGGTGGCTGCCTGGCCTAGCAAAAAATGATGCCAGTTCTCACTAATTTTCCTGATCCATATTTCCTAACTACAACCCTTGACAGATGGTTTAGTTGCTCTATTTTCCTAAGCTTATCTCAATACTGGAGGAAAATAAGAAACCTATATTCATTGCCTTATTATTATTTTTATAATGACAGCTGCCCCAAATGGTAAACCGAACAAAAATGGAAGAGCACAAGAGTCCCAAGTCTTTCAGAAAAATCAGGATATCAATACTGTATGTGATAGTCTGAACATACTAGGTACATTTCACTGTCACTCTGAAAAACTTCTAGAAATGCAGCCTGACAATAAAATTAGAGGCTAAGAAAGAAGCAAATTCTTCACTTCTAGAGAGATAAAGAATGTTTGCCTTGAATCCCTAACCCCTCTGAAGTTTCCCTAGCAGGTTTAATTTGATTAGCAAATACAACTCTGGACCATAATGTTATTAACCTTTGGCTGTTTTCAAGGAAACAGACTTTTCTTGTCACATTCTGTGAGTCTTGCACAAATGATGTCACCTTTATGCATCATTAGTTTCCCCACATGTAAAATGGCATGAACCAAAGAATCAGGAAGCAAAATCTTAACATACCAAATGGCATTTGGTGCCTAAATTCTGTCAATGAGATGCTCTGCATTTGTAAGGCACCTCTCATGAAGTATTTATACTAATGATAGCGAAAAGTCAAACAATGGGAAAGGTGGTCCTTCTTGCTGTAGGGACTATTCCTGGGAAGCAATGTAACTCAAAAGCTTTACAGACTGAATTAGGTGTAATCCTTACGGGATCACTAGCAGCTCATAAATAACTTTTAATGAGATTTCCAGCAAGTAAAATTGCACATGGGAGGGGAAAAACAGAGAAAGCAAGGGAAAGAGAGGGGAAAAAATGCAAGAGACAATGTCAATGAAAAATTAAAATGTTCATGCTATCCCCCTGTTGTTTCATATGTGTACACAAAAAGAAAGCAGGGATGGTTTCAGTAAGGCATTATTAGTACCTAAACTATTTAATTAACTGATCCAAAAGGGGAAAGACTTGCTAAAGGTCACTGCAAATTCAGTGACACTGGCCACTAATCTATTCAAACTTATAGAGCTAAATCTAAGGCATGTTCCAGAGTTAAGCAGGGAAATAAATCAAGGTTTGCAAATGTCATTTAAGTTTTCACCTGTCCCAAGATTCAAAATTATTGGCTTCACAATGAAAAGCATATGTTGCACCCCTTGCCTAGGGAATAGTAATGAAGTGAGGCAGACACTCTCCAGTTCTACACTACCATCTCTCCCCTCTTTATTTCCCATCGAGTAAAAATAATTACTGTATACTTGAGGGAGCATTTCTCTCAGTCTGCCGATAACTGCTGCCATGTTGGCTCTTCACGAGCTGCTCTTCTTCCTTGTGGGACTATGATTTGATTTATGAGAAAATAGTTGGCAAATTGCGATGTCCATCTTGATGGATGACATCATTTGGGCCATTTTGCTGATCATGTATGACTAACTTTTTTTTTCTAGTACTGTTGCAATTGATCAAGTGCTGCAGCACAGCTGAGTTAAGGAAAGAAGCAGGATGGGGGGGGATGAGGAGAGAGGGGAGGAAAGAGGTGACAATCGCCTGTGCTCTGTAAGAACTGGAATGGCATTCACAGAGCAGAATCCCCTCTTTCTTGGTTCAGCTCTAATCTAATTGAAGAGGAATATAAATTTTATAGACTGAAAATAACACAATGTATACGCAACAACAGGATTAAATACAAATGCCCCAGCCCACCACACTAAAATTAAAGGTAAAAAAAAAAGAATAAACCCTGAGTATCATATTTTATGCTGAACCCTCTATGTCTAATCCTTTTGGCACTCAAGTTATATTACCACTCATTACAGTTAACTGCTACTGTATATTATGTAGGAAGGGAGGTGGATGCATGTCCTCTAGGCCAGATTTGACATCTATAGGTTTACATGACTTACAGATGCCTGCTTCAAATTTAAGGAGATTTTGATCATGGTAGGTCCCTGTTTTTTAAGTTGAGATCTCTGCAATCCTGGGACTAGTAAGTGGTCCCTGAAAAATGACCAGGAAACCAACCCCAATCCCAGTGAGCCAATCAGACAGCCCTTCCCAACACCCACAGGGCAGTCAGCAAGGGCTGGCAGCTGTGGTTACCTTAGACAGACTCAGCCAGGAACCTCTGCAGGGACTGTTGAAGAACATGCAATGTCCTTTTCAACTGTGGATGGATCCATAGGAACTTGGCTGGTGTATGGCAGTGGACACTCCAGCTTGACCACAAAAAGGATCTGTGTGGGAAGCAGAAAGAAAAACTTGCCACACTTTTGGGGAGGACAGTTTTGCTTTAGTGCATTTGCAGAGGTTCCCAGTAGACTTCGATTAGTTTTTCAGTTATCCCAGCCATGTACATGTGTGTGAAATCAATCTACACCCTCCAGGATTGTTTAGCCTCTTCTAGTAACTAAGAGGCTGATACTGATAAGACAAAATCAGAGATTCAGAGACCTTACATCAGTAAGAGCCACTGCAGGATGACAGGAGACAACTAACACTATTTGAAAGAAGAAACTTTTTCATCACGAAAACAATCAAGCTGTGGGATGTCCAGGGGGACAGAGCTGTCTCCATCCTTGGAAGTTTTGGGAATACAACTGGATAAAGCCATGATCAATCTACTCCAACCTCATTACTGAACATTCTTTGAGGAGAAGGTTGGACTAGAGACATGCTGACACTGTTTCCTACCTGAGTTATCCTGTGATCCTACATGGTAGCTTTACAGAGCAGGGACTGTTTGAAAGCACTCTGCATGGCCAGCAAAACAGGGAATCAGGCAGCCAGTCTGCAGTTTCCTCATTCCAGTCCTGATCAAGGATAACTGCTCCTCAGAGATGAATGTGCTTTAATATCTGGGAGATCTTGGTAGGAAGGTGCCAACACATAGTTTGGCCTTGCATGTTTCAGATCATTTCAACCAGCCAAAGGTTTAAGGACGTTGCAGGCAGCAGTGCTCAAGCCAGAGCCTGAAGTTGGATGGTGCTTCATCCTCTACCAAGCACACTGGAGGGCAGCCAGCCTCAGGGACAGTCTTGCCTGGAGAAAGGAAGGATGGCTGCTTGAAACCAGCTATGGTCCTCTAAAAGTTCATCAGTCAAAGAGACTGCTTCTTTACGTATAAACGGTGTCAATGGTGCTAATGATTAGGAGAAAAAAAAATTAAAAAAATAAAGTATTTGATAGATTTTAAAAGAGCTTCATATCCTGCAAAATTACCTCTCAGACCAATAGATTCATAAGTTGGAATGTATTAGCATTGCCTCTGCACAACACATGTGCTTTTAAATCAGTTTATCCAGCTGTTGCCTCAGTTTTAAAAGCACTCTCTTGTCTATCCTGAAGGAATATTTGTAGATTGGATTTTTCTGTATGGTACCTTCCAGGGGATTTTTTTAAAATTATGAACAGGCTATGAAAATCTAATATCCTAGATGTTTTTCTCTTCCAGAGACTGCTCTGGATTTCTGGTTGACTCTAGGGCAATCATTTACCTGTAAACTTCAGTAGACAGTTGATAAAACTTTGTCATGTCTAGATGTCCGTCTTAGGATGTACCTATAGAACATATCCATTATTCAATATTTCCAGCAGATTGGGCTTGCCAAAAGGAGCTGGAAAAAAAAAAATCTGGTTTATAACTGGGGAATAAAAACTATGTTCAGGAGAATTAAAAATGAGTATTTTTCTATGTCTCAGTATTTCTGTTCTCAATATGTCAATAGGGGCTTTTTTCTAAATTGTTTTATTGTTTCTCTTTTGACTAGGTCACCTAATTCTTTTATGGACATAGTGGGTTTGGTTTGGGTTTGTTTGGGTTTTTTGGGGGGAGGTGTTTTGGATTTTTTTTGCTTTCTTTTAACCTGGTTTTCATATTTTGCTGCAAGGGGCAATACATAAAATTTTACAGGGCTTAAGTTTTCTTTACATTTCCTAAATGCATGGATCTGCTTTTCTCATTAGCTAACTGCTGCTCACTGATGAACTCGCTGCACTTTTAATTCATGGTAAAACACCTTCTGCACATTTCAGTGTTTCACTGTTTTATTGAATGGTCACAGCCTTTTACCGAGGCTGATTTTTATCTGTTACTGCACTTCTTCAGCCAACTTTATCATGTTGAAATTATAATTTTCAAAGGAATTTCCTTTCTCTCCCTTCTCTCTCCTAGCTGTAATCTAAAGTGCTTAACTTTATTGCTATATGAATCCTGCCAAAAGCGCACTTTTATGGTACCAGTTATCCAGAATGTCCTGTAGAAGTGTGGGACACAGAGAGAACAGAGTGTTTCATATAAACTGCTTTCCCATTAACTATAACAATAATCATCTTGAAATATAGTGTTTCATCTGAAGATGTCTCACTCCCTCAAAAAGCCTCCAAGCTGGTAAATTAAATCTGAGAATCTTCTGGCTTGTGGGAATGAGCAGGTTGGCTTAGGCTAGCCCTGAGGTCGCCCTGACATATTTATGAAAAAATATGGGAAAAGGGTTGGAAAGGATGAGCCTTCACTCCCACCCTTGCTCCAACACTGAAATGATTCAAAGTGTTTATTGGCAGATCTTGCCAGTCCCATGGCACTGGACACAGCTTCCAGAGAGAGACAGGGGCCCAAGCCCTGAAATAATATGTTTCAGAAAAAAGGATGAAGGACATCATTATTAAGCCTGTTACAACTCCATGGAATCTAGAGTTCACTAAGACACCTGAGGCTACCAGCCTGTGGCTACCAAGGGACCACCTCGGGGATGGGAAATGCTGCAGCCCTACCACCACCAGTCTTTCCTGGTTCTGCATCTGTGGAACACTGGAGACTTCATGATTTGTCTAATTGCTGCTGAGTGTTCTGCTGTTTGGAGCCCAACAGAAGGACGAAAATGTAAGGTCAGCATGGTGGGACACAGACATCCTTCTTGGTGAGTGAGGAACACTCTTGACACGAAAAATCCATCCTGAAAAACCAAGGCCGTGGAGGAAGAGCTGACCTTCCTCTCTCCATCCTACGGACTATGCCCTGGTGTCCACCAACCACCCCAACTGGAAGGCATCACATCCTCATGCTCTGCAGGTTTCTGGCCATGCTGAGTCCCTCCAGAAGTGCCTCACTGGAACAACCCAGCCCAACTGTCAGGAGCACAGGTCAGTCGGCCTGAACCAAGCCCAGAAATCACCTGTCCAGTCCCCTTAGCCCTTACCCTGTGGGAGACACTGCAAGGAGCCCTCCTACCTGCTTAGTCCCAAGGACTGCTTTCTTTCCCAAAAGCCCAAACTGGAAGTCAGACTATCTGGACTGGAACCAGACATCTGTCAAGTCTGACAGCAGAGTCTTTTCTCCCGAGTGAATTTTAACTTTTGTGGATTTTATTTCTTTAAACATGGGGTAGGAGCTCTCCATGTAAATACCTCAGGAAAAACAAAACAAACCCCCCAAAACAACCAAAAACCATACATGTCAACATTGCCTACACAGAGAAGAGAATCCCCGCCTGCAAGATGTGAAGGACAGCAGGATTTACCAAAACACCTGAGCAACAAGCTTGGTTTTCAGAAGTACTCTGCCTCTGGGCGGTCCCCATGCAGCCCATGTAGGTTTTTCGTTCAGTTGCATCAACAGCAATTTGTCTCCAAGTTTCTCATCTTTCTATAAAATGTCTTATTAATTTCTCAAACCTACTGATTGTGCTGGAGAAATTCCCAGAGAAATAACCAGTGTTCTCACAGGCATGCCAAGACTCACTCCCGAGCTCACTCAGGCCATAGCAGCACTTGTTTTTCTCCTTATTGTCATGTGCCCTGTCGGTATTAGAGCCTGTTGCTCACACCATTAAAATGCTTTCTGAGGGCCAGTGGTGTCTAGGAGCACTCAGGGCACAAGCAGTCCTT
This sequence comes from Corvus hawaiiensis, assembly GCF_020740725.1. Lineage (NCBI taxonomy): Eukaryota > Metazoa > Chordata > Aves > Passeriformes > Corvidae > Corvus > Corvus hawaiiensis. The sequence continues at coordinate 8,910,088 of NC_063220.1, forward strand.
GATCTGGGCAGGATTTTGCCTCCGAGGCAGATCCTATCATGCATGTGCCTCTTAAATGCCAATCCAGGCACACCATAATGACATTTCATTCCTGGGTATCACTTTTCTCCAGTAGACACCTAAGCCCTTTACAAATAAAAACATAAGCACAAGAAGAACAAAAACACCCTCATGGGACACGCATGTGAACAAGGGTAGGAATCAATAAGGAGAAATCACTTCCGTGCCAATACAAGACCTGGGAAGGAGGGCACCCAGGGATGCTCTGGCTTCCTCGTTCCCAGCCCACCCTTCCACCTCTGTGCACTCTTTGTTCCTCTCAGAGATGGTCTACACTGCTGTCTGATTGCCAGCACAGGGGGTCCCATGATGCAGGAGTCTGCAAGATCACAGTGCTGCTCCTAGGACGCAGCAGGGATGGTGTCTGATTTTCCACAGAGAAAATTCAAAGCAGAGGGAGAGGGGGAGGGATAAAATGACCCCGTGTTTCTCATATTGTAATGGTTATTTATTTTGTTTAGAGAGCACACATCCCAATGCATCTGGTTAAAAAAGAAACTTCCTTAATTATGCATAGGGCTTTGACTCCCAAAAGATATGTTAGGTAAAAAAAAAAGAAAAAAGAAGCCCAAGAAACAATCTTCCGTTTGTTTGGATGCTCGATACACTCAATTGTGAAAGAACTGTTCCTCTCCAAGCCATCATTACCTATGTCTGTGCATTTTTATTTGAGTCTCAGCTTACTGTGGAAGCCTTCTGCTTTGATTCTCATCCTCTGTACCTTTCCTTCTCAGACTATGGTTTTCAGGGGGGCTGCAGTGTAGAGAAAATCAAGTGCTACACAGAAACTGCCTGATTTCCTCAGGAATTTTTACGTGGAATCAATCTATGATTCGGAAAAAAGCAGAATAAATCAAATCAAATAACACTAGCGCTGAGCATATTGATGAGGGCATGGATCAAGCAGGACAGACATCCAGTTATGTAAATGATAGAGTGGGGAACACAGCTTTGTTAAAACAACTCGGGACGGCTCCCAGGGGCAGAGCTTAAGTCACAGTAACCCAGGATTTCCTCTTTGAATAAAGGTACATCAGTGTAAATGAGAGCAGATCCATGTACTACAAACCCAGCCTGTTTTCCCCATTGGTAGGAGAAGTGACAGCAAAAGCAACAAGGACCCTTGAAGTTTGTCCTGGTTTTGGTGAATTTTTCATTAATGTCAGTGGGGCCCACAGTGGCTGAAGCTGCACTCCCAAGGCCACTGGTGGGTTGGATCATTTTGGCAAGAGGCAGCTGCAGCCGTGAGTTTTCTCCTACCCCACAAACAGAAGCATTGTCGGGAGGCCCCGCTCCCCTGTGGCCAAGACAGCCTCAAACTCTCTGTGAATCCAACACTTGGTGTGGTAGAAAGGCAGAAACAGAGCAGCACATCACCTTTTCTTTACAGTGTTGGTGACTCAACCCTGGCGCAGGTTGCCCAGAGAGGTTATGGAGTCTCCCTCACTGGAGAGGATGGTACTCAAGAACCATCTGGACACAATCCTGTACCATGTGCTCAAGGATTACCCTGCTTGAGCACGAGTTTGTAACAGATGACCCCTGTTATCCCTTCCAACCTGACCCATTCTGTGATTCAGTGACTGGCCAGGAAAACCTGCTGGCAATCAATACCTTTTTGGGAGGGCAGGGACAGTTCTGTCTTAGAACTCGCTTCCCCAATATTACCCATGTGACAGCACCTTACAGTTGTCTTTCCACCACAGGATCTGTGGTGCTTTTTAACTTTCAAACTCAAACTTTTTAAGAATATGGACCATATCACATTTAAAGAGCTGGAACCACGCTTCCAACTTCATTGGCCAATAGCTTTATAAGCCATTAAGATAAATCTTCTTGGTGCAACAGCAAATTCCATTTTTCCTGGCTGCTTTTACAAAATTATTCAGATATACTATTCCTTCTGAGGTTTTTACCCCTGCCAGAGATACTTAGAAAATGAAAAACAAGCCAAACCAACACACCTGAAAAATCTTTGGCAATTGTACTTGTCTGCCCTTTATTTGTTTCAAAATAAATTCTTTTTGTAGTGTTTGTCTGGTTATTTTATCAAGTAAGGGAAGTGTGTGTTTGAAGCAAAGATGATATTTGCAGAAGCAAGGAAGACTTTCTCATCCCTTAAAATGAAGGGGGAATGAATCAAAATAAAAATGATTTTGATTATAATATGAAGGCTTACAGTGAGCAAGCTGTATGTGGTTTTTGGCAACACTATTTGAGTGAGTAAGAATTGGAGCCAATCCTGCAAGATGAGTAGGTCTGAAGATAATGTAGACTATAAAGAAATATTTCTGTTCCCTGCTTCAAATTCCATATGTTAGTTGACTTATTTGCACCTCTGAACAGCTCTGAATTTAACATTGTCTCCTAATTGTTTCTCAGCTGGTTTTTTGTGGGTTTATGGGATAATTTGCAGTGTCAATGTCAGCAGTTCTGGTTTGGAGCATGTAAAGGCATCTAAACAAAGGGATTTTAGTCTGAAACAATGTATGGGTTTGGTATGTGTGGAGAAGTAGTGCAATACTGGAAAGACAGAGCACAGAATATTACAGGTCGTTGTGTGAGGAAAGCGCCTCTTTCCTACCACTATTTTTAAGTTTTAAAAGCATTTAAAAACCTCAGAGGCATTAAAGTATATTTTATTTGAAAAAGTGGGAATAGGACAGAAAAACACTGTAGTCCATTAGATGGCATAAGTGCAACAATGGAAATTCAGGGAAATAAATCAGAAAAGAATGTTTTGTCTTGTGGATTTACTATTGCCCATAGCTTGTGGTTTCAAAAGTGAAGGGGGAGGGGGAAGGAGGAAGAGAGGAAAAAAAAGATGATTATAATTTTCCAACATTTTAAAACGAAAATCTAAATAAAAACTAACTCAAAATTCCAGCTACAAACAACATTTGTCATTATGAATATTTGGTTGTTACTCATGGATATGTATTAATAAAATGCACCGATTTCAGCCAATGCCCCTAGTCCAACTTTAGAAGTGTTTAAAGGTCAGGTTTGGATTCATATTGCAGCAAATGAACCTTATCTCTGCACTGTGCCAAAAAAAAAGCCACCTGAGTCTGAACAACCCTGAACTTTAAGCTGCTTAAAACCTTTAGCCAGGCATGACTCTGGTGAAGTTTAGTCATTTCTAACTGTACGCTTTCATCATTTGTAGAGCCTACAGTGTTAACCCTTTTGCTTGCTTGATCTTTAAATGGGTGAAGAAAGAAAAATACTCTTGAGTAACTATTCTATGTCTGGAAGAATAGGAGTTCATGGACTTGGTCATAGGTCTTGCTGTCTTGTGAATAAAAATAATCTACATTAAACCAAAAAGAAAATTACCTATTAGGATTATGTAAAAGAGCATTACATCTCCTTAAGCATCAAATTACCAAGATACGTTTTTGCAAAAGAAAAAAAGGTCAGTTACAACTATTAAACTTGTATATTGTTTTATACTAAGCCCTTCCAATGGCCTCTCTGAGGGACTGTTTAGTTTGTATTAAACTCTAATAAACTCCAGGTGTGGAGGACAAACTGAATAATAAGAACCCGATGGACCAGACTAGTTAAAAATAATGTGGTACATTCCTAGTTCTCTGCATTTAATTTATTGTTAATCATTGTTATTACTTACATTTATTGGGTAGTTTTTCTAGATTTATTAGGCACTACATTTAACAGTGTTATCGCTTGTAACTGACTATCAGTGGAATAGAAAACATATTTTCTTAAAGAGTCTTACCCTAATTAGTAAGTTGTTTCCCTATTGAAATAAAACAGACCCTAGGAGAATCAAGTTGACTGACTTTTTTTTTTTAAGTCAGAATAAAAGATCAGCTAGGAGACCTGTGTTTTCAAGACTACCTGTTGGAGCAGACAAGCAGAAGTATCCATGTACCCTACACAGAGCTCTGATAGCTGAAATATTTGGCTGAGAACTAGCAAGTCAAAAGCTTGAAGGTTATCAGCTTCACGGCTGAGCTAATCGATGGATTCTGTTCCTGACCAGTGTGACATGTAGGGGAGAGCCACTAAAAAGATGAACAAAAGCCAGTTGGAGCTGTTTACTCAGGAATCCCATACTGTACAGCCAAGCCAGTGGGGCACATGCCATGGTGGGTGATGCTTCAGGGGTGGAAGATGACCCCAAAGGCAGGCCATGGCAGGACTCCCAGAGAGTATTGCAGAGCAGTCAGGGCTGGCAGTAGCTGCTTCACTTCTGAAAGCTGCTCATCCCCTGGGCAGCAGAGCCCCTTGCAGGTCATCTGCAACAGCCTCGGGTGGGAGCCAGGCAAGCCCTGCACGAAGATCAAGCCCTGCAGCTGGGCCCCCCCTGTGGTACCTGCCCCACCCAAACCTTGGGCAGCAGTGCGAGCTGGCTGCCAGCTGGCCATGGGCATCACCTCAGTAAAATAAAAGGGCATGATCAACACAGGTAGCTCTGTGGTTATCCACCTGGATGGAAAAATCACAACTGCTCCTTTGATGGCAAGATTGTTATTCACCACTGTTGGAAGAAGCAGCGATCTCCTTCCAAATGTCCACAGCTTCTCTTAAGAGCAGGGGATGCAGTCTGAGCTCACCCGTGTTGTATTCAGGAGGCCACATTCAATTAAGAGCAAGCTGATATTCTTCAATACCTTCTGTTTGGAGATCTTGAAGGATTTTTCACACAACACAAGTCAGTTAGGAAGCTCAGCATAAGAGATACCTTGGTATGATCTGTGTTGAAGGTGAAGGCGGAAACTTAGAGCTCCCAAGCTCTGCATTCAGCCACTGCAGGCAGAGGTAAAGGGATTGTCTTTTGAGTTTTACACTACCGTAGGCACTGCTGTATTTTAGCAGTGCCTTGGGCACTCACCCACAGCAGGGGTTCCTGGCCACAACAGGCTAGGGGAGCCTCCTGGTGACAATCATGGCTTTAATTCCCATCCATCACAACCATCCAAAACAACAAAACCCTCAAGAACCAGGGTGGGAGTGAGGACAGGGAGGTGGGCTGGGTTTCTTTGGGCATCCATGCAGCTGCTCTTGCAAGCCATGAGCTCAGCTTCAGGTCCCTGGTGACTATGGTGTCAAAGGCTGAAACCTCCCCAGTGGCTTCTCTTCCTGTGGAACCAAATATAAATCAGTGCTGGAGGAAGTGCTGCTTGCAGAGAGAGATGGAGAGGGAGAGAGGGGAAGCAAGAGCCAACAGATGATTTGCTGCTTTGGTCATCCTAAATCCCTGGTATTTAACTCACAGGAAAGCAGCAGGAAGTTTTACTAGTTTGAAGGAAAAGGGAATGAACAATAGTAGGTCAGATGAATCCTGATGACAGCTCCTCTATACTGCCAAAATGGGAAAGTAGGGATCATCAGAGCAATTTCACCACTAAAAGTGCTTAAGTCATTGCTGCTGGAGACACTAAAATTAAGGGAAGTCATTTTCAGGTCTACAGGGAGCAGACGGCCCCTTCTAATTTACAGAAGCCAGGACATGCGGCCATCGGTGGAAGTCGACTGCTGCTCAGCCCCTTGGCTGTCTCTGCCTGAGATCTAATGCCACAAGCTTTGCAATGGCACCTTCTACAGCTGGAATGTCAGAATATCAGAATCCCCATGAGCAGCACATGGCTTGTCTGAGTGCTCCAGCTTCCTGTGGTTCAGCAGCAGTGTGGGTAGTACTTGCACTAGGTGTTGCAGAAGCCAGGTTAGCCCCGAGTGGCTTTGTCCTGGTATTGCCCTTTTCCCAGCTCCATGGGGCCCCTACCCATAGTCCTGCTTTTTTTGCTCTGATATTGTCCTACTCTGACATATCATTAGTTTCATTTTGTCCTGGCTGCTGGCCTTGGGTCTTTTCCTTTCTCTCTGCCCCAGACTGGTGGTTGTATGGAGGTGCATGTTTGCAGAGGTAAAAGTTGCTCAGAGGATAATTTTAAAGGAGAGCTTTTGTTATTGGTCATGTTACACATATGAGAATACGTATTGCTTTTTACATTGACGATATCTTAGTGTTCCATCATGCTCCATTATAAATCACCCTAAAAATCCCTCATCAGGAAGATTGCTTTGTGTGCTGCCCCTGTTCAAAGCAGACCTCTGATCTGTCATTGTGCAATTTGGTCTGAGATCCACGTACTGGAAATGGGTCCTCAAACGTCCCATTCAGGCTGTGGGGACACTTATAGCAGGGAAGGAAGCCAAAGAATTGCATCTCTTTGCATGTGCCAGTAAAATGATATCTCAGGCAGTGAGAGTGCAGGTTGGTTCATAAATAATAATAATATTTCACACTTGATTGTTCTACAGCTCCATTAAAACCATCCAGATAGACTTTGCTCTGAAAAAGCCCTCTCTTCCTCCTTCCTGTTCCTCACATTTTGAAATACTTTGTTAGTTTGGGTCAAAATGTCTGTATTTTAACCCAAAAAAAAGCATCATAACTTTCTTAACCCCCTTCCAGAGGGGGGTGTGATGCACTGGGGGGGGGACATAAGGAAGCAGTGGGACATCAGCAGTGGTGGAACCCCAAAACCTCCTCTCAAGTCAGGGTAAACAGGAAGGGGTCAGAAAAGTGCATTTTCCTGTAGAACAGAAGCTGCTCAGGGGCAGAGAAGGGGGGAAGTTGGATTCCTTCCTGTGGCCCTGAGGAAGAGCCACCCTGGCAGAAGGGGACTCAAAGGAGGGGAGCCCCTCGGGTGGTTGTCCCCAGTCAGGAAGTAAGTGGGGTGCACACATGGAGATGTGCTGTTTTCAGCAGTGGGGTAGGAATCAGTGGTGTAACTAAGGGCTGTCTTCCCATCATTTGGTGTGAAAATTACTCCCAGATGTTGGAGGGTAACCTCCTAAATATACCAAAATGTACTCTCCCAAAACAGAAGAAGCAAACAAAATAAATGGGATTCCAACCAGTCAGCAAGCAGCCTTCTGCCTCTCCAGTGGTCTGCAAAATTGGCCTTTTTAAAATCCTAATGGGACCCCCTGAGTTGAGTACCTGAGGAGGCAGGAACAGAAGAAATTCTAAGTTTACTTCTCATTCACTCTCAGACAGGAAGACAGACATGAGAATTCAGCCTAGTATGAATAACTTTATCCATTCCTGGTATTTCCCATCATCTACAAAAGCAGTTTCTTTTGCTGGTTGTTGTTTTGTATATTTTTCCAAACAATACCCTTTAGCAACAAGACCTCCCTTTTTTTTAATGCATTTCCAGAGGGACTTGAGTCCAGATCACACACACACAAGGCAAGTTTCCAGTATTCTTATTCCTCCACTGGAAGAAATAACCAGAGCCAGCATCTCTGAACCATTTCCCAAACGGTTCTGTTCTTCTGACTTCAGCGGCAGCAATGCACTGTTTCTAATCCATTACACGAATTTATCACAGTACGTGTCAATTTGTTTCTCTTCTTGCCTCTTCTCACTTTAAAATGACATCAGGAAAGAAACTTTACAGCAGGGCTGCTTCAATCCAAGTTTAAGCGACAGAGCTCTCAACTGGATCCTAACCATGCACATTAAGTTTTAAGGGCATATACTAAACAGATCAGGTTTTACTGTAGTCTAGAGTTTCCTTTGTTTCCTTTTTGGTGGTGATCTGTGTTACAGTTTGCAATACTAGCAAAGAAGCATCTGGGTTTCCTTCTTTTTTTTCTTTTTCTTTTTCTTTTTTTCTTTTTCTTTTTCTTTTTCTTTTCCTTTTCCTTTTCCTTTTTCTTTTTCCTCTTCTTCTTCCTCTTCTTCTTCTTCTTTTTTTTAAAGCAGCTTGTCCTAAATAGATACTTCAGAGCATTGCAATAGGGAGCATCCATGCTGTAATACAATAGGATGATCCCTTATGGCAATGGTCCTAATCTGACACAGAGGAGAGACAAATCTATTACTGAAGAAATCTGAAATGGATACCTGTATGTTTGTTGGAACAAATCCTTCTCTGACAAGTTACTACCTTCTTTATATGCTGGAGTAAGGATTTAAAAAAAATCTCTGAGTATATTTTCTCTGCCTGAATAGTGAGTAGTTAAAAATCACATTAATGGAAGAAAACACTGGGGAAAACTGCATCATTGCAAGATTCCGAAGGGCCCAATCCTACATCACTTATTTTTATGAGTCATTGTGTGAACTTAAGCTGAAAGGATAAATCAAATGTGTGAGGATTAGTGCATGAGTAAAGAGTTCAGGATCAGGACCCTAACTCTCAGCCTCATAAATTTCCTACTGGAGACGATTCAATGTTATTCATTCAGCTTTTAAAGAGGGAGTTGAGAGGCAGTTGTGTCCTTTTTTCTTTTTAATTAGATTTCATTTATTTAGATTGGTATGGAGATGGTCAACCACAATAGGGGACCAAAAGCAGAGAGTAGGACAATTCCTAGAAGCCTGTAACAATCAGCATGGGATCATGTTAAGTGCTGGGCACTTCATTTCCATGACACATTGTTTGATTTCCTCAGATACGAAATAAAAATGGACATGACTGAAGTTTATGAAGGGAGATAGCTCAGTTCAAATGGGAACATTAAGACATCCCCAAACCAACAGCCATAAAGGGCCAAAGAATGAAGGAGAGAAAGAGATTCAACTTCAAATGCATTTCCCAGTGTAATTACTAGAGAAACTGGGGGGGGGGGGGGGGGGGGGGGGGGGAGGGGGGAAGAATTGGGGGTGGCCTTTGAATGGGATGAAAACCACGAGCATTACAAAAAGAAAAGGAGAAAAGGGGGGCTATGGGCAAACAGGATGGCAGAAGAGAGTATGAGTGGCAGATGTCACTGATTTCATTCCATTGCCTTAACTTACTGTTTGAAAAAACTCCTCATGTGTGACCTGAAAAGAGAGAGAAACAAAATGAAAACAGGCATCAACAAAGCACTTGCTGTACGATTTCAAAAAAATGTAAATTAATGACTGGCAGTAAGAATCTCCAAAGGAAACAACATCCCAGTTTAAGCACTGCCATCAACAAAAGCTCAACAGCATATGGTAATGTTAACTTTAATATGAAAAGATAGTAACAGTCTTTAAAAAGTGACTTGAGAAAAAACCTTGCTAGGTGATCATCCTTTTAAACTTGCCTAAAAAGAAAAGATGCTGGAAGGTTTTATGTTTTTCTTTTTTCTTTTTTTTTTTTTCTCTTTCCCTAAACTGTTCACATTTATAGTTAAATGAGGTTGAGATTAGTACAAATTTTAAATAAAAGTGCCTAGGATCTCTGACTAACAAGGCAGAAAACCAGATTTGTAACAGATAATTACTTCTAAACTTATTTAAATGTAAGTCTATTGATTGAAGTAAGCTCTTTAGAGCAGATTCAAGGTAACATTTCCTCCCCTACCCTTTTTCTAAGTGTTTTTGTTGTTGTTGTTGTAGCTGTATGGTTATAAAATGAGCATCCTCCCATGGCCCATCCTGTGCACTTCCAGCTGTTGGCTGCAGCCTCGCTCAGCACCCTTCCCTCCTTCAGAGGCCGCAAGTTAGTGATTGCATCTGTGATATGTTAAGCACACATGCACACTGCATGCTAAAATGTTCTTTGCTCGTGCCATTACTTTGTGGGTTTATGTAAATTTCTGGTTTTCCAGGCACAACCTTCGCCCTTTGTCTTTGAAAATCTCTCCTCTGCCCTATGCTGTAATCAAACAGAAGGAAATTACTTTATTCAGGCCACCTCATGAAGGCCTGAGAATGCTGTTTACTCACGTGAAAGACGTAGCTTCAGTTTGGAGTTATATGAAAATGGGCAATTGATATCATTATGGTACCCAGAAGCAGATGCATCCTCGCATATCACTTCTGACCCCTGAAGAATATCTCTTTCTTAACATGCCTACAGTGGGCCAAAGTGACTAATTTTAGAAAGGTGAATGTTTAAACCAACAACACCTCCACGCAAATGCGCATTACAGTGGTGTTTTAACCCATGATCCCACAGTGAGGGCTTGGAGATATCATTTTGCAATAAAGAGGTATTTCATGGTCAATTGGATTTATCCAAAAATAATAGGAAAAGAAGCTTGCAGGGGGAAAACCAACCTAGTTTGGCACAAAATGCTAGCACTACTGGATGTGAGTAGAGAAGAGTTTAAAAGACTCTTGTGCGCTTAGCCGTGTGCTGAAAGAATCACACACAAACAACAGCCACCACATGAATGCATCCATTATATCCTTTATTGAAGATCACAACAATAGTAGCACTTCATTGAAGAAAAGATGATTCCTCTATTATAGACAGGCCCCTCAGATCGCCTAGCTCAGCGTACAACTGCAAGATGTACAGTTCTCTCTGCATTTTCATGTCATTGCCAAAACACACAAAGTAGATTCTCAAATGCCTGGGGCTAAATTACAGCCCCTACGAACCACGCTGGAAGTTTGAGAGCCCAGAAAAAGTTCTGAAGGTTTTCTCTCTCTCTCTTCATGAGAGAAGCCAAAGCTCGTGGGTACAGTGTTTGTCATGTGAAACAAGGCTATTTTATATCATTTGGGGTTGTTTTATTAATGGTGCTGAAAAATTGTTCACTTCGTTTCACTTTTGTCTCCTTTTGAACGTAGCGGGATGAAGGTAGAGTGTTTTTAACACATCCAAGATAAGAAAGGAATAGACCCTTTTGTCTCTAGAGCTGTATGCCATCACTATTAAAAATCTTTCATCTCGTCTCAGACAACAAGCAGAGAGCATGACAAAAAATAGAAGAGTCAACAGTAAAAAGTGTGTGGCAGGGGGTGTAGGCTGACAGGTAGAGAGAGGAACCTCTTTGCCTCGAGTTTCATCCTGGAAGAGTTGGCCAGGGCAAAATAAGTTCTTCTTGGGCAGTTCTTCTCATGTTTTGTATGGGACAAATATGAGAAGCCTGCTCACAAAAGTGGCCCATGAGCAGGCGAGGAGAGCTGTCCTGCAGGAGGAGGGGATAATTCAGCCGGTGGAGGGATCTTGTGCTGCCCTGACATCATCATTGTCCTATAAAAATGGAGCTCCTGAGGTCCAGCAGGATGTTGTCAACAACATAAGGAGTGAAGGACAGCCAAGGAGGGACACTGTGGGCCTAGGAGGGACATCAGGGACCACGAGGGGAGCAGCACAACAGGTGGTGCCGTTGGTGACTGCAAAGGAATGCTCTGGGGCTGCCATGACTGCCAAACGGCCTGGCCACCTGCTTGTCACTGGATGGCTTTGCCCCCTGACAGCTGGCATGTGCTGTCAGTCGCCGCCTGTGGGAGATGGCACCGAGTGTCAGCTGAGACAGCCTGACATTTCAGCATCCCCACCGCCTTTCCCCATGCTGGAGCAGCTCCAGGAGGAGTGCTCTACATAACGGGATGAAAAGACCTCCTTTCCAAGTCAAGCAAAGGTACTTGTGGATCAAGTCTAAGTTCAACACATAATCCTAAACCAACTTATAAATGAAGCTTTAATGCATTTCCCTTTGACATTTCTGAAATAAATGCTTGGATATTTCATTTTGAAAGAAAATGTAACTTGGAAATTGAATTAAATTTCCCTTATGAGGGAATGGAAAACAACAATAACAGCCAAAAACGAATTAATCTTTTTTTTCCCAACCTCAAATTACTTCCTCATAAGGTTTGATTTTTTTTTTTTTTTTTTTTTTTTGGTTCATTTTGGGGCTACGGGAAGGATAAATGTTCCTTTCAGTTAGCCTAAAACACTGTTGTTCAAACCAGTCAATGATTTTAAAAAAAGAGGAGCAAATGCACCCAGCCCCTTGCGTGCAGGGCTCTGCTTAGAAGCCCTTTTCAGTGTGTCACCTGGTGTCATCAGTCCTATTTTTCTTCAAAGATTTGTCACTCATTCAATTAGAAGTCCAGTGGCATCACCTGTAGGTTTCAGGGGTGTTTGTTTGCCAGGGTGGACCCCAGGGGTATTATACACAGACCTAGAAATACCTACAAGGTATAATAGAGATATTCTACCGGGACTTGTAAAGATCGATTTATAGACCTCCTGCCCACAACAGTAAAAAAATAAATCAGTAAAGTATAATTTTCGGCAAAAGCGGTCAGAACTGAGGAGGTTGATGGCACATAGAAAAACTTGTGAAGTCTTGGAGGTCCCTTCAGCAACTCTGATTTGTCTTCTGACTTTTTCTGTTTATCGTCACATTTTGCCAAAAAAATAGTGTTTGCTGTTTCTAATATTTTTTTTAAATAACCTTGTTCCTCTCAGATTTCCCCGAGATGACAGCACTAAACTCAGCAGTGCTATTGAAAAACACACTGTGGCCTTGAAAATGTGTGTGATCAAGAGCAGCAAGGTTTCTGCTTCTTCCCTACAGATGCCTTGGTCATAAACTTGTGTCAGCTCCATGTCAGCTTGCTTTCTAAATTGGGGGTGAAACGCAAAAAATCTGCTTGGAAAAGTGCTTCAAAGGAGACAGTGTGCTATTCAGTTTAATGGGGTGAGACTGGTTTTAAAGGTTGCTCAACAGAACTGGTACAAAACAGATTTTTCAGCTCATTGAGCATTTTGAACCTTTGTTCTAATGCTTCCTGTTGTCCATCAAGCCAATTTATACCTTCAGCTGACCAAATAGTTGAACATATTAATCTTGAATGGTTTGTTGCTATATGAATTGGAGAAAACTTACATTTTTGATCAGGTGATTTGAGTTTGTAATTAAAAACAAGAACAATTTTTAGATTTAAAAAAATAAAAAACTGCAACAGGGAAAACCCCCCGAGCATAACTTTGTAATATGTTGGCATCACCCCAAAATGCATTTTTAATTTAGTGGTTTGTGCCATGAAGAATTTAGACCAAAAGCTGAACAGAATTTCAAGAAGGAATGTGAACAGCAAGAAACAGCCCTAAAAGTTAGGTTTTTCTCAGCAGAATCGGTTACTATTCTAAACAGTGTTTAGTCATCAAATCAGCATGAGGGGAGTGTTCATGATGCTGCCAAATAACCAGTGCAGATTCAATGCGTGTGTCTTGTGTGGCAAGTTATTAAGCAATTTTTTTTGTTCAGTTTTTAAACCAACTGTTAGGTCTGGCATCTTTAAAAACTAGTGGTTGTAGTCGAAGTCAAATCACCAGGTCCCAAATGACTTAACTGGGTGGTTCCAAAGTTCAAACTGGTTTCTGAGACAGAAACATGGCAAAGTACTGGCAAGGGGCTTTCTGGACACAAGAGTTTTTGACATCTTGCAGTTGAAATCCCTGAACAGTGACTAAGATTACCAACTCTGAGCACAAATCTTATCCTAATTCAATCTCAGAGAAGAATCTTAAGACCAGCTGGGTCCTCAACATGAGGCAAATTTTGAGAAAGGTCTCCCTGCATCAGCCTTACTTTCACACTGCTGGTTGATGATATCTCTATAAAAAGTCAGGCTGGGTTCAGAGTCTGAGCAGCCAGCAGTGCTTGCAGGACCCTGTCTGGGAGTATGGACCTTGGAAAACCTCAGTTTTGATGCATTTCTCAACCCCTGCATCAGGGGCCATGAGAAGTTGTTCTCCATGTGGTTGAAGCCAGTGTGATGTGTGGGGGCTTCCTTATTACATTTGGTATCTTCTATATAAGAACAGAGGATACAAGAGGATATGTACTCACCTAAAGCAATATTTTCATAGTCTGCAAAAAATGACTTCTAATTTTCTTTACAGTTTTTATCCTTTTACTTGTGGGTCCCAAGAGTGACTCCTGCTCAGTGGGTTGCTAGAACAAATGGTTTTACTTCAGTCCTGTTGGTCTGCAGGCAGGACCATGGCATCCTACAGCAAGACAGTGAGGCTGCTGGGAGCCTGTCCAGGGAGAGAGGGAGCTGCCTAAGGATGCACATCCCAGCTGGCCTGGGACTGTCTTCTGCTGGTCTCTGTGAAATGTCTCTTGAAAATGTCCTCTTCAAAATGTTCTGGAAAGAGAACATGCCAGATCATTTTTACTTAAAAGACAAAAAAAAAAAAAAAAAAGGCTTTATGACTCAGTGCTGCATCTGAGGAAAAAAGCATTAACCCCCTTGCCTCCCCCAGCTCACATGGTTCTGAGTCACAGGGACCCTCCCAATTCCTGCAGGAGCATGCCCTTGAGGAAGCCTCCATCAGCACTTTGGCCCTGGTTAGTCCCTCTCTTACATTACCTGATACTTTGTTGGCAACCCAATAATTTCCCTCTGCCTCTTCCTACAAGCTGGCTACTGTTGGTGGAATAGCTTCTGCAGCTCCTGCCATCTGGAACAGACTTCCCACCCTGCTGGTTTTGGCCTCTATTCATTTCAGTTCTGAGATGAAACAATATTCATCTCCCTTGTCTATGACTCCTCATTTCTCCCTAGCCTTGCTAGTGTGTATTATTTATCCTACTAACTGCTTGACAGTGGTCACTTGTTAGTATAGGCTAAAGAAAAGAAAAATATTTCCAGTCACAAGCTGGTATTTATTTTTACCTAATGTGGTGGCTTTCCCTAGGCAGTCTTCTTTTTGTGGCTGAAAATATTATTGCATGATCTCTCCTGAAATATGATTAACATTAGTTTGAATTCTTGAGAAACCTTAATCAAAGTTGTTTTCAACCATTTTTAATTATGTATGCATGAAAAAATATACACATTTCTGCTGTGGAAAAAATATTGTCACACATCCTCATCCCACTGTACATTCACAAACACATCAGATGGCTCAGATGTTGGTCAAGCTGGAAAATGGGATATCAAATTAGCAGAGAGTAACTTTTATGGACTAATTGGACATATAGATCAGGAAGGGAAATACTGTGTCTCTCATAAAGGAGAGAGGATTTTTTTGTTTCTTAGATTTTCCTCATATCACAAACCTGAGAAATTAAACATGCCCAAGATACAAGCAAATCTAAGCTTGCACTTATGAGAAATCAAAACCCCAAGAATTTTGGAAAGGGCTTAAGCCGTCATTCTTTCGGGCACAAAGGAGGCTTCAGCACTGGGGTCAGGGAGACATTTCACGAAAGATCTACTGCAGAGCCTTGAATAACATCCTCAGAAGTATGGGGTAACAGCCTCTGCTTGAGACACTCTTATCCTGCTGTTTTCTTCTGCTCTTGCCATTCTTCTCCAGCCACTGAACAAAGATGGGTCTTTGTGCCATCACAACTATGTCTCTTGGATTTGAAGGAGTGGGCAATTAGTCTTCGTGAGCCCATCAACAGCATCCTCCATCAACCACATCAACCTGGCAATGTCCTGCTTGCTCTCCCCACTTAATAAGAATGTCAGGAAAACACATTTCAAACAGAGTCATCAGTGACACTCATTGCCACATGGTACCACCAAGGCCAATCATTTAATCGGATTTAAAAATGCAAATTTCTATTTATTTGTTTGTAAGGACACCAGGCAGTGTGTCTGGATGGGACTGAGAAAAGGCAGGAGGCACAGAGGCCTTGGTGGGTGTATAGCAGCAACAGCTGTTGTGTTAGGATTTCGGAACCCTAATTGTGGATGCAAACCCGGTTGTAAAAGGAGCTGTGTGAACATGGAAAGAGCAGCGGGAGAGATCTGAGAGGGTGAGATGACAAGGGATGAGGCACTGACAGTGGGCTCTTCCAGCTGGGGACAGCAGGGGCTGAGCAGCAGCAAGCAGTGCTTAAGGGAGCTGTTCTGGGGGAAAGGAGAACTTGTCTGGAAAGGGTGCAACTGGCCCCAGGCAAGAGGGAATGATGGCAGCAGTAGGAGTGAGCAGAGTGCATCACTGACAGAGCAGAGGGTCTGGGAGCTGGCACAGAAAGCAGCAGAAAGAGGCAAGTACAGGGAAGCTGAGCTGAGAAGAGCCTTGTGTTTGAAGAGAAGAAGCCTGAAGGAGAGATTTGGTACTTCAGGTCTCCTCTTGGCCCGGAAAGTACAAGACCTTATTGAGTAATTGAGCTGGGAACCGCAGGGTACCACAGGAATGAACCACTGGACCCTGATGGCTTTGCTTGATTTTTTGTCTTCCATTTGCTGCTCTTCTATGTTCCTCTCTCGTTTGACTGTGGTCGATTTGTGGGGTTTGTTTTTCTTTACTTCTTTCCACCTTTTCTCTTTCCTTTTATGTCCTAAATTGTTATTCAGCTGTTTTGATTTAAATTATGTTTATGTACAGTTACTCACAGCTCTGACTGTTGCCTCCTCCCTCCTGCGACTGTCTCTGATGCTTGCACATTCGCTTTGGCTCCTTTACAGCAGATGCCTGGAGCACTAAATGAAAGCAGCTCTTTTATCAGCGAGCCCTTTCACCTCCAATTTTTTTATTTCTTATTAAGGCTCCAACCAGTCCTGGCTTTCTCTTCAAACGTCGTACACGCAACTCAGAACAACAACAACAACCACCACAGCCACCAGAAACCCAGATAAACTGGGAAATTATTGGCTCCTCTAAACCATCCCTCATCCCTCTCCCCCGTTTTTCAGCAGTGCAACACTGCTTGTCATGGAGGGTGTTACAGGGACCCCACTGTGGCACTCTGAACACCACATGTGGCCAATCTAATTTAGCCCATGGCTAAACAAATCCCCAAACGTGGAATAAACCTGCTTATGTTATTAACAAATGCTGTGAGAAAATGTTTAACTCAGCTTTGTGAACCAGAAGCTGGGAGGGAAAAAAAAAAGGTTCCTAATTTCTTCCAGGGCACAGAAAAGTCATTGTGGTCAGCAATTCACCAAAATGTGAATATTCAAATATGTATATAATTCAGCATTTAAGAAAAACAAGGGCATGGGCATTTTCTTTTAGTGGAGATTGTAAACATCAACACTGAAAATCTGGAAGCTCCTTGAAGATTTTCCAAGAAAAGTGGACAGAAGCAGTTCAGTTTTGAAATGAAAGCCTCCCTGCATCCTAAGGGATTTGTGGGTTTTTCATAAAATGAGATGTTTTTCATAATTCTGAAAAGAGATGCATCCCCCCATAAATCCAGCCCCAAGAGTGCCCTTCTTCAGATGAACTCTGTATACCAATGTTTGAAAAGAAGATGAAAAATGCCATCAGTGTTAAACCTATTACTAGCTCAGTGGAAGATAGTTTGTTGGGGTTTTTTTTGTTTTTATTTTTAATCTGAACATTATGCTACAGTGCCAAGGGGGAGAAAATAAAAAAAAAAAATAAAAAAAAAAAACCATATTAGCACAAAAATTTCCATCAACAGCATGTTTAAAAGACAAATATAACCAGTTTCACATCAAAGTGTACTCAACAGCCAACGGATACTTGACTCAGGAATTGAACTCACAAGTGCTTGCTCACGTGAGTTGCCTTTCTCACCCTTTCAAACTGCTGAAGGGAAGAATCCCTGGTCAGACTGTAACCAGCCTCACTGAAGTTCTTCTTTTTCCTTCAGAGACCTTTGTTTCACCTTGCATGGAGATAGTTTTACCCTGTTTTTGGATGGAGCTCTAACAGGTGTAGAGGTACAAGATCTGGATCCAGAGGCTCAAACTTGCAATAACAGCAAGATAAAAGAGCATCACAGCTCGGTATGCTTGGAATGCTATCAAGACATAACTAATAAAGAAAAGACATGTTCAAGGACGCATAATAATAGAATAAATACAGCCAGTTAACATGGATGAATTTCAAAGAAGGAAGAAAGAAAACATCATGTAAAGAACTGCATAACAATGGATCTGAAAGATATCCAAGTAAGAAGGAAATAAGTCCTGTCCCAAACATTAGAAGGCTTCTGTCTGTCATTATGGAAGATTATGCTATTATTCAATTACATAATGGATGCTTATATAATTCATCCAATTGTAAACAGATACTTTAAAAATCCATTTTATCCCACACATGAGAATGCAATTTTTAGGAAAGAACCACTTAAACCTTTCTTCCTTCTATCTCTGCCTGTACAGCTTATGTTTTTCATTCACCTGACTACAGGGTTTTCTGCATCCTTTCTGACCAGCACCAGAACCCTTCTCAGATCAGAGACTGGAGCATCTGAGAAACAGCATCCTCTGCACAGCTGGATCTCCTCCTGAGCAGGACCATGCTGTTCAAAAGGAGCCCAGGAAAGTCTCCCAAAAGCCCTAATCTAAGGAGATGAGAAAAGAAGGGCTAGGCAGCAGTCCCGGTGCAGAGAACCCAAGGACTAACATAAAAAATAATAATATAAATAACAATAATTTTAAGAATTGTTAATTTTAAAGACCTGAAGATTGCCGCATTGAATACCCTTCATCAGGCCAAAATGCAGTGAGTGGTGGAAGTCAGAAGTTGGAAGCAATTAAGAGAAAGGAAATCTGCTCTGAGTGCTCACTCCCAGGGCCAACAAAAAGAAAAAGAGAACTGTTGCCAAGTGCGAGCAGAGTTGTGCTGAGGAGCAGAGCGTGTTTCAAAGTGGCTGCTCATGACAAGGTCCTTCCTGTAGTCTTTGCACATGCCCAGGCCAGGCATGAACAAGACAGGAGCCACTAAAGAAGAGAGACAGAAAGCCCTCTGAAGATGGAAAGGACTCAAGAGAAAAGAAGTTGACCCAGCCAAGCTGACTCAACTCTCTTAGCAGGGGATAGCTAAAGGCTAAACAAGGGGGGAAACATGGGATTATCAATATATAGATTTATCATAAAGGCTGAATTATTCATTTCAATTTTTAAAAAACATTTAAGACACCAGTCTTGTACATATGTGGCAATACTCCATTCATGTATATGAATTTGGGTGAAATACACTTATTATTTTGCAGAAGCCGCAGAAGGAAAACTGTATTTATTGTGCCTTAATCATTTTATGGCACACTCCTCTCATTCAAAGTCTTAAATATTGAGTTGATCCTCTACCTAGCCAAGTGGAAAAACACTACTCTTCTTTCTCTTCTCCACTGATAAACAGGTAACTTTCCAGGGTCATACAAGAAGTATGTGGCAGGGAGAGGAATTGCTTTCACCTCTTCTGAGTCACATACCAGCACTGCCATTTCCCAGCTCTTCTTTCTCTCTGTGATCAGTGTTTTCTCTTATAAGCTGTGGAAAGATAGAGATAAAATGCCATAGCTATCTCCTCCATAGATGGTGGTTCCATTCAGTTTCACTTCTCTGGAAAAAAAAAAAAAAAAGGACATATAGAATTTTGAGGGAAGATCAGTTAAAAACAGAAGAAAAGATAGGATGCATTAATCATACTATTTTTAAGAGACGACTGACAGACAGCACAGGACAAAGAGGATCTTTTTGAAAGGGATTCCTCTCAGTCCTGTGTTTCTAAATGGTAATGGTCTCTAACTATATGTCAACTCTTTCCAACTTCATTTATCAAACAGGACCTCTAGAGAGACCATGTTGATCCCCATGGCTATGAAATTCCCTCAGTGCTGTAATGATCTGAAGGTACAAAAATTCCATGGAAATAAATCCCAATTAAATACCCATTAACAACGAAGGAAAGATCACTGGGGCTATTAGAGGCAGCCCTAAGACACAGTAACCACACACAAAATTGTCCGGCCTCTTATTTATCTGCTTTAATCACTGTAGTGCAAAGAAAAGCCTTCCTAATATTTCAATAACTAGTGCTAATTTATTGCAACTGAACTCAGCAGCATTTTCTTAAGGCTTAAGTACTTATTATTTGTATAATTGTGCCAAGTAGCAGTCTCAGTCCAGGTCATTCCCATTTTCTCAGTGTTACAAGACAAGCTGCTTCTTCCATCCTCCAAAGCAATAAACAATGGAAGATGTAAGACCCCAATTTCACCCACACAACACAAAGAGTTGAAGCAACTTTTCCCATTTTACTTGTAAGGTTGTGGCAAAACCTGGAACTGGGCATACTTTTACGGAGTTTCGACTATAGGAGACTCTCCTTTAGCAGTAGGATGCTTTTAAACTTGTTGCTGATAATAGGCTTGGATCACAAGTGTGCAGTGCTGGCTGATTTCTGTCATGGTCCAGAGATTTAACACAGAATTGAGGAAGCAGAAATACCTACTCCCATGTTGCCATTCAAACACAGCTTCAAGCATTCAGACATGTCTGATCCCAAATCCATCATGTTCCCATGGAAAATATTACAAGAAGACCATCTTCAACCTCACTGGCAGTCAGGCACTGTTCAGGAAGACGAGCAGAGGGCAGCACCCACATGGACTTGACCTATTTATTTACTGATATTGCAAAAGCCGTTTCTTGCTGCACCTTAAACCTTTCTGCCATATATAAGTAAAAGGAATCCTCACCATCCTGCAAAAATTTACACCAAGCAAAAATCTGGTCTTTGCAACTTCTTCAAAACCTCACTGCAATTATAGATGCAGATGCACAAAAGTCCGAATCCTGAATATTCCTGATATTAAAATAGGCTGTGCCATCCTAACTGCAACGTCACCTAACAAGTGATGTGATCTGTGTGATACACTCTAGTCCAGGTTTTGATCTCCACATAGCACAGAGGGAACATCGTTGAAAGTGACATGTGATATCTTACTGAATTCAGGCTCAGGGAAATTGCCAGTACTTATCTTGCTTGACCAGAGTGCAGCCTTCAAAGCAGTAATCATGAAATCTTATTACTGTACAAAGATTGGAATTATACACTGGTATCTGTGGTTCACACTTTTTGATTGGTTTAGTCCTTACTTGAGTGGGAGATACCAGTTTCTGTCTCTAGGAAACTATTCCTTGGTGCTGCCTTCTTTCTGCCTCCTTTCTGCCTTTTTGGGAAGGAAGCACCTCCCTTCCCCAAAGGAGTATGCATTACACATGGATTCGACAAATTTTGTCCTAACAGGCAGAAGCACAATTTATTTGGTTTTCCTCAAATCTGAAAGGCCATTATGCTCTCTTATCCAGGTGACACAAAATGAAAGTAGAAAATGAATGCTTTGCAAGCACTCTTAAAACTTGGAACCAGTGGCTCTGTCTTTTCATCCACTGCATTAAAACACTTACTTTCACTGCAAATAATGGACTAATCAAATTAAAACTTCCTCAGGAAAGCAAGTGGTTCTGACCTGGCCTGTGTACTTTTCACTTCACACTAATAAATCAATATTTTCCTACTGTCCCTTGCCTTTCTTCCTGCAGGTTACCAGTAGTCTCTTTGCCCAGTGCTGTTGCCTTTGTCAGCTGGATTCTGGCTTTTCCTTTCTTTTTGCTGGCACCTGTTTTAAAGGTCGCACATAGCTCCAGAAAACGCTGTCCATCAACTGGCTGCATTAGAGACTTCTGTTTGCAATGCTGTCACATCCCCTGGTGCAACTTCCTGCCCCAATGTTCATGTCTGGTGGGTCTCATTCATCAGTTTTGAAAGAATAAATCCTTGTGTTTCCTACCTAACCACCTTTAGCTTATTTCTGTAGACTTGGCCCACATTTCATTAAATAAGAAACTTTTAGGCTTCATTCACAGCAATCAACTCCAAGAAACAAGGTCTTAAGGAGCTGTGGCACATATTTTTAGTGACTTCCAATACATTTTGTCAGTTGGAAATGAGGACAAGCTAAGATTACATGACCAATGTGTTTCCTTGCAGATACCTCAGCATCATCATGGGGCAAAGGCTCCTTCTCAAGCACCAGATTAGAAAATCAGCTTTGATCAAATTCTGACTATTAAAAGAGACCAAATCCTGGAGCTGGCCACAAGCCCTTGGCTTTTAGCTCCTACTGAGAATATACTTGCACAGATGAGAGGTTTTTGGGGGAGGGGTGGTTAGTAAGATTGATCAGCAGGATTTAAGACTTTTTAGCACAGAGATTTTTAATAAAATCTGTAAAAACTGAGATACAATGCTGCTGGTACAGTTGGTATAGCAAATAAATAAACTTTGCTGAGCTTCTCATTGTAAATCCTTGATTTTTCTAGGTTGTAGATTCCCCTGAATGTAGCTGTTTGTGATAGATTATGTTTGACAAATGTCCATCTCATGCTAATTTTTCTTGTGCAAAAGTTCAATCAAAATGACCTAACCAATTCCCTGAATGGGCTTAGGAGGATCTGTGTTTCTCCTTCCATTGCAGTAAGTGGCTTTCGGATACTTCTCCTCCAGTATGCTCAGCTGAGTGCCAGGATGCTCCCTAGGAACAGATGCACTCAGGTGGAGTTATGAGCTCATAATCCTGTTCGTTTTCTTACTGGTGAAAACTGGGTAAGTTTACTTTTTTTCATTGCAGATGGAAACATACCCAAATTTGACTGTGTTGAGGGTCTTTGAAAAGTTACCACCTCCAGACTTTTGCATGGAGAGTCGTTAGATGCTGGAGCTTGGTTCTCAGCAATTCCACTGCACCACGTGGTTTCCTCCTCACCTCAGTCCTCCCATCCTGACCAGGTTATACAGACACTGTCCTACAGAATAATGAAGTGTTTTCCCATCAGGACTCTGTGGCCATCTTTCCTCTGTCCTAGGAAATGCTTAGCGTTGGAATTGATGTGGAGTACTGGAAAATCAAAGAACAGGAGGGGATTTGTGCTTCTGGGCTGAAGCAGTAGAAATGCTGGTAGAGAGTCCTGAGAGGTTGTATGGGGAAGGTCAGGTTTAGAAAAGCAGCTACAAATTCAAAGGAGAGCATAAAAATGAAGAAAGGCAGATGAGTAAGTGTTTGGGAGGACATTGTAGGCAATAGGAGCCCTTAGCTTCTGACATCTGCCAGAAAGTAGCAATGAAACCACACAGACAGAACAGCTTGGTTAAATTAATACTAAATCCAGGAAAGGTTCTTGGGTCAAATCCTCTCTTGTGCACTTCAAGCCCTGTCCAGTGCCTAAAGAGACATGGGACTGTGGGAACGTGTGACAGTGCTGCCAGCACATTGAGCCAAGAAGTGCTTACAGTATCCCCAGTGTGAGTTGATTACCAGGAAAAACAAGGGAAACATTCCCACCCTACCTGCCCCACTCCCAGCACCCACCACTGCAGACTCCTTCCCTGGAGGAGCTCAGAAGACTGAGCACAGCTCATTGCAGCAGTGACAGAGCCAGTGCCACCTCCCACACAATCTGCAGCCACAGCTGGTGATGGAAGAGCCCGGACAAAGCTGGCATACCCCAGATGGGTTTCCTCTGCACCCTGCAGCATCAGGAATGCATGCTCCCCATGAGGGCAGGGCTCCAACTCCAGCCACAGAGCAGAGATTCTCTGTGTGTGGGGACCAGTGGAAAACACCAGAGGGGACAAAACCGCAGCCAACAGATTTGGGATCTCAGTGAGCCATGAGAGCCCTTGGCTTGACCCCAAATCTGTTGATGTTCTTTGCATGAAACAGTCATCGAGCAAATTTCTTCAGTACCCTGGCCTCATTTGATGAATAGCGAGTTATACAGTATTTCATTGCAACACATAACTCCATTATTGCTAAGAGGCATGAGGTGAAACTATAGATATTCCTTGACTCCCATCCTATTACTAGTATGAGACAAAATGATACATGTGCTGATAAAAGGATTTGAAATGATGGTCTGTGTGTCAGAAGTGTCAGTACAGTCAGAATTATTTTTAAAAGATTATATTAAAGCATAAATTAAAAGGCTATCCAAAAAGAAAAGTAGATGACTTCCAATAGGGTGTAACATCTATCAAGGTTTAGCATGAACTGTGTAGTTACCCTTAATGGGCTCAGTCTTTCTCATAGATTATTCACATATTCTGTGGGAAGTCAGGCTGGATCCTCTTTCTATCCCCTGTAAACCACGGTTGATAATATCTTTCCATTATATTCCTAAGGTGTAGCTATTTCATTTTTACCCAAGGGATCCCAGAGCTATTGTGTAGTCCCTAGAATGCTTTAAAACAATTTGTCTGTGTAGCAATTCTTCTTTATTCCTCCCTGTTGCACAAAATCTCACATTTTCTTAATTTGATCACATGAAATGTTTGGGCTTGACTACTGAAAGAAGTCACAATCTTTTAATGGGGAAAAAAAAACCCCCAGATGTCTTGAGAGGTTACATGTTGTCTGTGTAATGCATGGACAAACAGTGCTCGGACAATCAATTACTTGATTAGGTACTAATTCCCTGTGGTTTACCTTAAAGGTACACAGTTCAGCCTTTTAGCAAGTTCAGCCTTAAAAGCAGCACATAAACCTGGACAAGCCAATAGAAAAAAGTAACAATGCTAATACAATGAAGATGTGCAGTCCTCCTACAGAGGATTTTTGCCTCACAAATACTTTTATTTTTTAAACTTATTTTTCTACCGGGATTTCCACAAATTACAGAAGATCTTCTGGGAGAACATTATTCCAAATTACTGTTAACTGCCTAAATATTGCCTGTAAATACATTTTGGCTTTGTTATGCCTAATAATGATTCATTACTGAATTATCCATTTCTTTACTGGATATGAAGACAAATTAACAAAGCAAGTGGAAGTGCTCTAGACTGAAATGCCTGTTATCTTAGGTTCACTGAGGTTATTTCCTCCTCACCCTGACTTACCAGAAAAACTCTGTGGTCTCCCATGTTGTCAGGGTTTAACCCCAGCCAGCAGCTGTCTGCTCACCCCCACACCTGCAGGATCAGGGAGAGAACTGGAAAAGTAAAACCTGGTAAACTTGTGGGTTGAGATAGAGATAGTTTAATAGGGAAAGCAAAAGCTGGGCACACAAGCAAAGCAAAACAAGGAATGAATTCACCTCTCCCCATGGGCAGGCAGGTGTTCAGCCATCCCTGGGAGAGCAGGGCCCCATCACGGTAACAGGGACTTGGGAAGACAAATGCCATAACTCCAAATTATCCCCCCTTCTTCCTCCTTCCTCCCCCTTTATATGCTGAGCATGATGCTATATGACCTGGAATACCCCTTTGGTCACTTTGGGTCACTCCTGGCTGTGTCTTCGCCCACCCTCCCATGTACCCCCAGCTTCCTCACCAAAAGGCCTTGGCTCTGTGCAAAACCTTCTCAGCAATAACAAAAACTTCTAAACTTCTCTGTATAATCAACCTTGTGTTCAGGACAAATCCAAAACACAGCCCCATACCAGCCACTGTGTAGAAAACTAACTACCCCAGCTGAAACCAGCGCACATGGGAAACTGATTTCTTCTTTCACATGGAGATACTTTAAAAACAATACCATCTAAACCACATTTGGCCCTGTCAGCCCAGCCTGGGATGACTGAGAGGAGGTGTATCAACATGATGGGAGCAAATCAAAGCACTCACAAATCCATGATTCCCCACATGGTTGGTTGCCTCTAAATTGGACCAAACTGCTTGGGCAAGATGCAGCCAAAGCTATGAGGTACTCCTTCTGAAGCTTTCTCATCCATGAATATTACCTCGTTTTTAGGACTTACCTCAAGTACCAAAAGTCTGCCATCACTCTTAATGCTGGCAGGGCTTCCCCAGTAATGGCAGCCACGGATCCCAGCCATGGAGACTCTGCCTGGCTCCCTCATTTATTCATGGCATGGGAACCCAGCTGCTGGTGGCACTGGTGACCAGTGGTCCTGGCTGGGACATGGTGGAATGACATTTTTGACAGGAGCCAGTTCAGGTTCCCTGTACCAGCTGAGGTTTTCACTTGCTGGGCTGGGCTTCTGCATCATGGGATTGCAGAGCCAGCAAGGATGGTGCTGCCTGCGAAGTCTGGGGGCTGGAAGGTTTCTGTCCCACGTGGCAGGTTTTAATGCTTCTATGACTTTCTCCCCTGTCACATCTAGATCCCAGAGGGGCTGCTTGGGAGCACTTTCATTACAAGGGTTGCAGCATCAGCAGTCTCAAGTGTAGCTGGTGGAAAGTGTCTGACCAAGACAGCTGCAAGCTGAAAGGCTGAGTCCTGGTGTGCCAATGGGGCTTGGAGCTGCATCTTCTGTAGCTGCTCTAGTTCCCTTTATCTTCTCCCACAGAAGAGCTGATGCTTGTCCCTCTGCCTTACAGAGTTTCTTGGCAAATCTAACGACAGAGAAAGTCTTTACAGCTACATTCAACTTCAGAGCCTACCACAGTCTAATATTGCTCATTAAAATAACAAACTTGAAGAAGTCTTACCAGGTAGCTTCATCTAACAACCTTCAAGGCAACAGGTATTGGTTACAAAAGCTATTATTATTATTATTATTATTATTATTATTATTATATTTAACTGTATTCTAGTACCCATATTTCCATGATTTTGTGTCTGTAACAAATAATAAGAAGAAATAAAACAAGAAAAAAAAGAAATAAGAAATAAGAAATAAATAAGAAATAAGAAATAAGGAAAAGTGAAACCCCATTTTTTTCCTTTTAAGGCAGTGAAAAGGGCATGGACCTCTATAAATAATTCTTTAATAAAAAGAGCAAAACTTCATTTTCTTCCTCTTATATCTCTCAAGAATATATCTTGATTGAGAAGAGTCTGTTTTGAATGAAAAACAACAAAAAATATGGCCAATAGCAGGAACACCTCCTGTGAGAAGTAGGAACTGAAGTAGCTTTTAATAATACCATGCAATCAAAATCTCAGCTCAGAACTTCAACTTGTCTAAACCCAACTCAAGAAAATCCCAAACCTGAGTCTTTTCCAAAACCGAACATTATAGAAAGAGCCCTTCCTGGCTTTCAAAGCTTGTACACAATCAACAGGTCTGGGTGTTGTGTTGGATGTGTTGGTGGGATAGGGCTAGTTCAGAAAAGTGAAACCTCTTTGATTTATAGATTCACACTGGTGCTAGGGCTGACATTGGACCTGCTCACCACTTAATTCTCATCTAAGCCCTCAGGCTTAAGTGAAACCTATTTGCCTTGTGCTGACTTTCTGCATAGGGGTGAATTTCATTCTGTGTGAGATCTGTCCATGCAACACAACCCAAGATGTAAAGAGGAATGAAAAATATCTCCCTCCATTTCCACAACATGTCCCTGATTTCCTCTTAAAATGTCTCTGCTAATTGCTTTCAAATGCTGGCATGTAGGAGCTCCTTGGAGGAGGCACTCATTGAAGGAAAATGTGCAAATCTCTGGGGCTGATTTTGGTTTTCAGAGAACGGAGTTCCCTAAAACAAATCCTTAAAAAAATAAGAAGTTGCTATTTCTCTAACAAAAGTATCTGAAGAACAAGACATCTTTTTTTTCAGTCTGAGACTGCAACATCAATCCTGAGGAACATTTGCATGTAATTACATAACTCATCTAGCTTTTCCTGATCGAGTGATACGGCATGCAAGCCAAGCACCAATGTACAATAAAACAGACTAAATCCTTATTGCCAAGATTAGCTTCAACTGCTTTTGGTGTTTCTTTGTGAAAATGCACTTTCAAGTCAGCTGATGGCTACATATTATTGTCCCACTAAAAAGCATTGCAAGGGCTAAGCGCTCTAAACTCCAGCTATTGCAATAATTTATTCCTTTTGTTGATTTAAAGATGCAGAAGTCCTCTTCTTCTCATCATAACTGACTTAACAAAAATCTCCAGTGGCAAATTGATTTTTTTTCAACCTGCCAAGTTCCTGTTGTAGATTTAAAGTGAAACAATCTTTAATTTATTCTTAACATTTAATCTCATTAAAACACTCAAACAGCAGCTTCGGCTGGCATTTGGAATGCAGCAGTTTGTGGATGGATTCATTTCCCTTTGTCTCTATACACAATAGACAATACCCATGGTTAACCCAGTAACATGGCTAACCCCTGAACTGATTTTACCATAGTTTGGATTATGATACTTGAGCCCTCTCATACACAGGCTCACTGAATTCATGTTAGGCTGAGGCTTAAGGGACAAAGAAATTCATCCAGTTTGGTGTTGCCACTTCATCAGCCTTAAATCAGTTTGTAGGGGAAAGCTGCTCACAGAAGCAAAGCCAAACGCAATGAACTTCAGAGTTTTCATCTCTCATTTCCACAGGACACCCGTCAGAAGGTCACTCCTGGGAGTAAACACTAGATGGGGTGCTACAGGATCTGTTCCTGCAGCACAGCGTTTCAGGAAAGTAATCCATTGTTACCTACAGAAATACTCTCCAACCAGACACACACACCACCAGTGAATATTCTCCACTTCTCAGAGTCTCTACTGGTTTCTCACTTGGCTTCTCCACACAGTAAGAAAGTTCACATTTTCCTGCTGTTTAAGTGTCTGATGCTGCCAGCAATGCTGCCAGCATCGACTCTCTTGCTCTCCATAGAGCCTTTCACAACTTTAAAGTACATTTTTTCCCCTCCACACTAAGTTTTTTTGTTCACTGTTGGCCAAATAATGTTGATAATAATCCCTTCAAGGGAAAGAAGTTTACAAGCATAAAAATTACCTTTGTGTCTTGTAAGGCAACACAATCTCTAGATCCCTGTGCTCATTTGTCATAGGAAAATGAAAGTGTTTAATGGTATTGACCAATGCCACATGCTCAATCATCTTTGAGAGCCCAAAATTTTCAGTCATGGGTTAGATATTAGCCAGCCATGCATGCTACATCTATATAAAACACAAATCTTTAGTTCGAACTTTCCCCTTTAAAAAAAAGTCCATTGCTCTGGCTTTTTTCAAATAACTACTACTAATTACTGTACATATGTAATATTTTTTCTGACATAAACTCTGACATCTCATAGAAAATCCACTTGAGAGGGGAGAAATTGCACATGGGGCTTTGTATCTCTTACCGACCATTTCTGACCTTCTCAGAGGTGACAGTAAAATCCTGTTCAGGACTATTGGAAGACCTGGGTGAAAGGTGCACAGTCCTTTCAGAAAGGTCAGATAAGAGTTTCTTTGGCCATGGCCAGACATGAAAGTGTTAAGGACAACATAATGAAGATGGGACTGCAAGTTCTGACTTTGAGCTGAGGAGGAAACCACTGAGACTGCTGCCATCAAGTTGAGCTGTTGTGTCTCCTGGTTTCTTTGCAGTTCTCCATCTGGCTCTGTCCATGTGTTGATCCTTGCCTTCTACTGTCATTGCAAGCTCTTGAGAATTTGGAGCTTTCGGCGATTTGGGGCTTTTGGAGCCTGTATTGCACTCGGAACTAGTCCATATGTCCTAGTCATGAGTGAGGGTCCCTCCTGTGATGATATTGATGATAGTGATGGGTCAGAATTGCCATCCTTTGGGAAATCCTGATGCAATTATTTTCTCTTTTGGAGCCAAAAGCACATATTTCTCTCACAGAAAGGAAATTATTTTTTTAAAAAATAACTAGCACTATTAAGTTGTTTAATCTGGATGATACCAAACATAGGTCTGTTAAGTATTGTAAGTAAAAACACCAGCATATTATTAACAGTCGTCAATATGACCTGAGAGTCTAAGTAAAATCAATTAAAATGCCAGTGACGTAGCAAACCTTTTCATCTTTGAAGGAAGGAAAGATTTTATTTTGCTGTAGCAAAATGTTTCAGGGTTACTAAAATAAAATTATAGTGTCACAGTTGTTTCAGCTTCTTATCTTTGAAAACATTATAGGAGTTGACACATTCCTGCAAAATATTTCATAGTATGAAGCCATGTTTGTTGGATAGGAAGATGATCTTTCAGAAAAGCTCTGCTTCAGAGAGTTTAGCTTTGGCAAAATGCTAGAACTCTGCATAATGAAATTACAAGAGGACTTGCATTTCATAGAATCATAGAATGGATTGGGTTGGAATAGACCTTAAAGACCATCTAGTTCCTACCCCTCTGCCATGGGCAGGTACACATTCCACTAGACTGGGCCTGACATTTCAGAGATATTGGAGATGAATGTACTGTGAAAACACCAAGTCCACTATTTCAACAAATGCATGGAAACCAAAAGCATTTAAAAAAAACCCAAAGTGGGAGTGCTGGGCTCAGAGAAGTGCTTTGAATTCATTATCCTCAGAGGGCTTCCCAAAAGCACTCAGTGTCATTCTCCGAGCTCTCCAATATCTCTGTCTTGCCTCAGTGTGCAAGTAATAACTGGACAACTTTTCTTATCTTTTCTTATTAAAAGAGAGAGAGAAAGAAAGAAGCAGCAAACCCAGACTGATTCTAATCCAAGGACCTTTACCATCTCCCATAAAATATTCACACTCTTTGGTCTTATAAATAAGTTTATGTTAGCAGACTAACATCATAAATAACAGCCCAGTTTGAAGCTGGCAAAATGACGAACCACATCTGTGAAATGTGGCTCACCTCCATGAGCCCAAAGTAGGTTGTGAAAATATAACTGACCTGATTCCATGAGACAGCCATGAAAGATAGTGTGCTGGGCACTAGGCTTTGCCTCTCAGGGCACTGCTGCTGGAGGGCTGCATAAGATTGAGCATGTCTACTTTAGCAAGGTGTCTTAGATATGGAAGTGCCAAAAGAAAAGGAGGCTCTAGATGGCTGATGCATCACAGCTTCCTTTAGAGCTCTGACTCCCCACACAGATGGCAAGGGGATGTCAACACATTCAGAAGTGTGTATATATGTATATATATACATATATGCATGTGTGTGAGTGAGCTGCTGCCCTACTGAATTTCAGTAGCCCAGCTTTATCTCACTTGCTTTCTCCAGAGGCTGAGTCACATGAACAGCATGCTCTCTGCAAAAGTGCTGAGGAGCAATTTTGCAGCCCATCAGCTGCTCCGCAGTAACTGTGTGAGCTTCCAAGGCAGCCCAGCCCGTGCTTTTTGCCAGTTAAGCTACTTCATATTTAATGCAATGACTTACCACAGCCACCTCACAGGGCCACGTGCAAGCACAAGTCACCACAGACCAGCTGATGTGCTGTGAGCTCTCACCATATATCACAACTTGCTGCAGCAATAGACAGCTGCTGGGCATGAAGGATATAAAGGCAGCAAGACCAGATCTGGGCTCAGGTTTCCATGCAGAACAAAGCCCATCAGAAGGCAGAGCACACTGTGGAATAAAACCGCCAGGTCAGGCTGAGCTCAGATGTGCTGTGGTGTAGGGCTGGGAGGAGTTGATGTGAAAGAAAAGCAAATCTGCTCCCCACAACCATTGTCCAGCTCAGTGTGCAATATTATGAACCTTTAAAGTCCCTTTCCCTGCTCATGTCCTTACCTCCACCCGGCTTTGCCTCCCCAGGTTCCTGTTACAACCTGCCATTGTCCCTCTGGGACCCATGAGGGGACAGCAGTGCCTGAGAATTGCAGCTGTACGGTACAATTTTGATTGCAAAGCTGAGAATCCCTCTTGGATTTCCCATTTGTTTCTGTGGGCATACTCCAGTTTAGTCATCCAGCTACCAGCCTTTGTGGAGGAACATGCCAACACATGGCAGATAAGGATACCCCTGCTGAGACGTGTTCCCAATATCCCCAAATTAAACCATAAATGTAAAGAATTTAGATACAGTCCAAAGGACATGGAACCCCAATTCCTGAGTCTGCTGTTCTTGGCTTTCACAGTGACCTAAAGGAAAGCCAAATTTTTGTGAGCATGATTGCTAAACTGAAATTGACTTCTTCTGAGGTGTTGCCTTAGGCCCAGGTCTGACAGATTTCAGGCACAAACACTCCCTGAACAGTGAAAAAGCCTTTTCAGGTGTCTCAAGCCAGGCATCCCAAATCAATGACCACTTTTGAAAATAAAAATGTATGTCTGGGAACCCATTCCCACTAAGTCTTGTTTATGTGAGTACATAGCTACAATGGACTGCTTGTCTGTGTAATGGCCAGACTCTGAGTAAGGATTTGCAGACTCAGGCTCCTAATCACAGTCAGTGGAATCCTAGTTCTAATGAAATCAAGGGAAATTTCCCTTTGACTTCAGCTGGGACCTGGGTTTCACCTTCTGTGTTCCCACCTACAAAATGTGATTAACCAGGCTGTTTTCTTCACCAGAGTGTTGGGAGGCTGTAGTCATTAGTGGCTACAAAGCATGATTTTATTTCTCAGGGTGGAAGCTGCTGTTGAAATCTAAAACATCATTAATCCAGCCTTTTAAATCACATTGCTTCTTGAGCATTTTGCAAACAAGCAAACAGAGTGCCTGAAGCTCCCCAAAATAAAATAACTTCACCTTTAGCACTTGAACTTGGAAGCACCATATGTCATCCTGGGAGTGCAAAGTCTGCTTTTCATGAGCTGCAAAAACTCCCTGGGGGAGATCTGGGGACCGCCAAAAGTTCTTTGGGGAACTCTCTTTTGTACTGAAACTGGGGAAGTCTCAGCGGGCTTACCCAGCTGCTGGAAATTCTTCCACAGACACTGATGTGCAGTGCTGTTCCAAAACAAATATCTGCGAGTCCCACACTTCATCCATCTGTTTCACATTTCAAGGAGTTAGTGTTCCACACACAAGTGTGTTAAGAGACTGAGAGAGCAAGCTGGACCAACAAAGGCTCATTAAAGAAGGGGGAGTGGAGGGGGGGAAGAGGAAAGAGGAAAAAGAAAAAGGAAGGGAAGATAGAAAGCAAGCTATTTTCCAAATATTTTATACAGAGCCACTGGGCAAGGTTAGCCTGGAGCTGGCAAGGCCAGTGAGAAATCAAAGGATCTCTCCTCTGAAACCCCTCTGAAATATAAAATGTTAAGTTCCAGTTCAGAACAATACAGAGACCTCAAGCAGAAGCACATTAATGTCAGGGGATAGTGCAAGTCAAATTTATCCCTGATGTCAAATCAACTGTAGAGCAGTTACGCCAGGAATGAAGGAGGCTGCAGGTTCCTATCACTTGACCTGCTTTGTGCTACATTTAAAGTCATAAAAGATAGCTGGTGCTGACCAATAAAAATTTAAAAAAAAAAACCATCAGGGGCATTTTTGTAGTTCCCTATGTCTGATCTAAACCCTTCAGACTTCTGGAAACCTAAGTGAACTGCTCCGCAGCTTTTGTTTTCTGTAATTGTCCCCCACACAGTGCACTGTGGGGACTGCTGAATGCATTTCATACATTTTTTGGCAGCAGCATTCCGTGTTGTGTTAAGGGTTCATTAATCTGCTTGCCACTAGGCCCCTGTGAAAAGAGGAAATTGTTTCACACTTGCTGAAAGACCGAGAAAAGAGTTTCGAGAGGAAGGAGAAACAGATTAAATGGGAAATACAAGCAATGGAGAGACAGGTTTGGGGCAGTGCTTTGTCAAGTCTCGGATTGTACTAAGGCTAACATGTGAACTCGGGGAATGTGATAGACTTTTGTTCAGGGAAACTGTGCTACTGTGTCATTAATTAGCCCAAGACAGGAGATTTGGCTGCAGCTCATCTCTGCTCAGAGTATGTGAGCTGAAACAATCAAGGCCCATTTCCAGGCTAGGATGGCAAAGGAAATGAAGGGGGCGTAAGAAAGATATTTGTAAAAGGAGCAGGGTTTCAGTAAACTGAAATTATGAATCAAAGAAACAATCATTTCAGCGGAGACAGGCCAGTGGGCTGGGGAGAAATGATTTTCCTGAGAAAGGCCAGGTGGCACTGGCCCATGCCAGGTCTGCTGAGTGATGCCCAGCAGCCCGAATATGTTCACCCAGTTAACTCAGTCTGGACTCGCTGTGTGGTACCCAAGGCATTCCTGCAGACAAGGCTTAGAATTAGAACACCCTCAAGGCCTGGAGATACATTTCATCTCCCAATACGCTTTCTAAATCTTCATCTAAACTCCCTGGCACACAAAATGGTTGGAAAGAGCATGGAGTATTCAGGTTTCACACTGCTGTGGGAGTGTGGGTGGCTGGACAGAAAGACCAGGGGAAACGTCCTCCCAGTCTGACTTAAACCTTCTGGTTATCTATGGATACTAGCAAGTCGTCTGCAGAGACAAAAGCAAGAGCAAGAGCTTTTATCACCACTTTTCACAGCAAACAGTCCTTGGGGAACAGTCCTCTTGGTCCCGCAGATTTGGATGCAAAACTAGTCATATATATAAGGGTTTAAGGATCAGGGCCAATTCTGTGCTGAAGCAGTGGGGATCAGATATGCAGTAAGAATGACGTATTGTGTCTTTACAGAAAAAAACCAAACCAAACCATGATTTGATTTTACAGGCCTATCAAGCATCCCCCTAAATATGAGTAGAAATTCTGATAAACTCTTTCAGCATTGCCTCACACAAAAATGTGCTAACCAGGATGGGATTTAGTTTTTCTTAGTGATTATGAACTGGTTAGACAAAGCAAAATTTGAAAATAATATAGGTTGGAATAATCTACTTTATCTAAACCACAAAAATAAAATACAAAACTGGAGCTGTTGAATAAATTCTTATTGTGAACCATCTCTAAAAAAGAGCTTCTTCCTCTGCTCTTCATGAGCTTTAGTAGAAGTTAACTGGTTGCACTGGCCAGACGGCAATAAATTTTGCAATATCAAGTTCAATATGTTTTAATATTTTTGGCTGGTTGTGAGTGCAATCACCTCTTGCAGAGAGACACTTGGACTCTACCCATAGCTCAGCTGCTCAGAAACAAGGTCAGACATTGTTGACTAAGAGGTACCAGCGTTTAAAATTTCACCTTGTTCTTACATTACAAGGTAGTTTGGTTGGTACCTCTGCAGAAGGAGAGGATGTGTCCTTCAAAGCTCTAATAAACCTTTCTGCCTTGTCTTTTTCATTCTCCTGTGCCTTGCCTGTTTGACAGTGTTTGATTTGCGCGTGAAGGTAAAGGAACAGGAGGTGGGCAGATGTACTTGAGCATTGATGTTACACATAGCATTTGGCAAGACACATTGCTCATCCCCCGAGTGGCCCTTCTCTTTTTTTTTTTTTCCCCGTTGGTGTTCCATGGAAATTTGCAACAGGCCAAATGAACAGGAATAACCCATGACATTATGCCTCCCACCACTGAGTCACTGCTGGTAGAACTGGGATGGAGCTGTGTGCTCCTGTACCACAAAGGGGCCTGTAATTTCTCAGATGCTTGATTGACTGCTAAATGAATGGCAAGCACTTCGTTTTCTGTAGTGTGTCATGATTAATTCATCTCTCTCTCATACCCCCACTGTACATGTTGCAGTGGGCTTCATTCATGAACCTAAAAAGACCTGAGTAATGCTCCTCTACTCACAGTTTTGTTTCTCCATAGAAGGTCACAAAATATACCATGGCTGCAGGTGGTCTTATGTAAACAAAGCAATCTGGCCACAGTTCAAGGCTCAGCAATATAATATTGTCAAGTGATCATTTTGTTGAAATAGTTGGATGCCTATAAAACATCTGCAAATGCTAAATTTAAAATACAAATAAAGCCCAAAGTTGGAAACTCCTCAGACTTCTGCTGAAAACATTGTTTTGTAGAACACAGCTCCTCTTGTCCCATGTAAATCTAATGCTGAATGTGGACAAACAGCTTAGTTCCTGATTGTGCCAAAAAAATGGGCTTTGCATGGGTGCAGAGCTCTTTTATTCCTGCAGGATCATAGCCTAGCTTCTGATGGGAGAGCAATAAAAATCAGTTTGGGAATTAAGGGGAGAAAGCTCAGGGTGATACTGTTGCAGACTGTGAAACTTAAATTAAACAGAAGAATGAAATCATCTTTCTGTTATTGATTTAGCGCTTGGCTGAGACATTAGACCCTGTCCTGAGAAAAGTCCATAAATGGTATCACCCCAGGAGAGAAACGGTGAAAGCATTGAGTCATGAGGATGCTCATCTGAGACAGAGGTCCCTGCTGACTTTCCAATGGCCCACAAAGGGACGGTCCCTGGAGCAGAGGAAGATGAAAATGCCACCTCAGTCTGTCCCACTCTTGTCTGTTTAACTGTGTGATGAAAAGCAAACGGACAGAGCCAGAGCTCCCTCAGCTCAGCATCTACCTGCTCCAGACAAATTGAGGGATTGCAGCAGCATGGCATCTGCTGAAGGAGCGGTGGGAACAGAGGGAAGGAAAAGTCAGGAGCTGGGTGATTTAGGAGGGTACAAGAACTTCCACAAGAAAGGACTTAAAAAGGGCAACTGCCACCTCACCTTACCCCAGAGATGAAGGATAATATGGTTAAAGCCTCCCACTATGTAGCCAGTGGGAGCCCTTAGGTTTTGGTTTAGCACTTAACAAACCTGAACCAGGGGAGGAAAAAAGAAGAGTATGAGGAAAGGATTTCATATGTATTTTCCCATGTTTGTTTCTCAGCCCTGATGATTTTTCAGTTAACATCCTTACTGACATTTCCCAAGCAAGGCTTCCTTCTGGATGCCAGGGGTTAGAGGACCATGTGGTGTTGCTGCTCTCAGCATATCCCCAGCAATCTGTACTGCTGAGGAGACACCGTGCATTGTAACAGCAGGTGGTGTTGCAGGTTAGGAGTGAGCTACAGAGCAGAGTTTTGCTCAGCTCTTGACTACACAATGCCTGGCTCCAAACACTGCTATCAGTCTCCGAGGCCCTGTCTGAGCCACAGCTTGAGCAGCGCTCACTCTCGCAGCTGTGCTGCATTCAGAACTGTCGGCACAGCTTTCCTGGTATAGTTTTGTTATCCAGCTTTGCAGCCTGGGATTTCTCTAACAATTGTGTGAGCCGAAATCATGCTCTTGACTGTCCCTCTGGGTAATATGTTACTTAATTGGTTAATACGCTTATAATATCGCTTAAAGTCATAGTGGGTGTGGACACAAATGGCTTTGAAAAACAGCTTCAAATGCAATTATAAGCCTTATTAGCTTTTAAAAGAAAGAGAGAAAAAATCCCCCCTTCTGTATCTGGCACAGGTGGGAATGATCCTGTAGATAGGGCAAGAAGGGCCTTTGGCATTTTTACCACAGCACCAAGTCATTGTTTCAAGCAGTGTGTAACGAGCATTTTCTCCTCTGGGCAGCCCTCAGCAACGTTAGGTGATGTGATGCCAGGTTTCCCACAAGCTCTGCTGCTGGAAACATCTTCTTCCCCGTGGCCCCTGTGAGGTTCAGCCGTGGGGTGTGGAAAGTGGGTAGTATCTGAGGGCAGCAGCCCCCTGGGAACACTGAGATGGCCACTGCTGTGATACTGAGCCCTCCCACAGCCTGGGCAGTGCAAAATGTTTTATCTGCTGTTTCCATGGGCATCTCCCCCAGTTCCCACTGGGTGTCCCTGAGGAGCAGTGCTGTTGGCCACAGGGGCAGGCAGGGCTGGGGCAGCACTCCTGAAGCCAGTGCATCACTCCTACTCTCAAATAGGGCATCCCACAAGGCACAACTCTCCTATGACAGCTTTTATAAATGATAAATAACCAAATTCTCCATTCCCAGTTAGCAGAAAAATGATGAGTGCTTACCTGAATTTTCCAGAACTGTAAATGTCCAAGTATTTAGCAAATATTGCTTCCCAGCAGCCTACAGACCCTGCTGCCCTGCAGATGCATACAATTCACTTCTTGCATGAGGAAAACATACACATTAATGATATATTCAAACTGTAACAAAGCAGTTAATTCATTTGCTAATACATCTTTTCTGCTTTAGAGCCTATCAAGTAATGAACATTTAATGACCTATTCATTTTCCTAAGAACTGCCGCATGGCACGGTGGAATCAATACAAAAGATGACCATTTTCACGCATCAGATAATCTTATCTACAAGGTTAAGATAATTTTATGTTAATGTTTCCTGCATTATCTTGCATGCTTTCGACTCCTTTGAGAGGTATTCATTTGGTTTTAGCAGATTTTGCAAGCATTTTTGCTTCCTGGATGATTTCTGTTTCATTTTAACTTTACAGTTATTCCCTGCACTTGGTCAGTTCCAGCAAACAGTAGTGAAAAAACAAATAAATATTTTTTTTAAAAAGAGAAAGAAAAACAACAGTGCAGGCAGACACTGTATTTGATTTGCTTTAACCTCCAGTTTACTCTGTAAAGATGAACCAGAGCATACAGTAAAGAAAGGCCAAGCTGCAACTGAAGTATGGTTCTTGAACTGGCTTCTAAGTGCTTTCCATGGGTAATAGTTTAACCTAAATTTAAAACAAAATAACCAAACAAAAACAAAATAAAAACCTTCAGACTAATATCCCTCTCAGCCTTCAGTTTGTTCAAAGCCAGGTCTGGAAGGCATGGAGGCAACGCCATCTGTGTGTGGATCCTCTCATGGGAAGGAACATATTCCCTTGGAAAACTCAACCTCCAGCTCCCCCTGTGCCATCAGCAGAGTCAGAGGTGCACCACGGCTTGGGGTGGCATCCCAGGGTGTGCTCTGCTGCATGGCTGTCCCAACACATGGCCACAGGGAAGGGTGCTAGGCCAGCACGTGTCTGGTACACTGAGCAAGGCTGCAACACCTCCCTGCCAGCATCGACAGCTGTACCTAGAGGTGGCACTTGGTGTGCCCCACTCTGGAATTCTGAGGTGTGACCAGAGGCCTCACATGCATTCATGGTAGCTATATAATATGCACATTTATGAATCCCTGAATACTCATTTGCCTCTCTAAACACAGCCATGAGGCTATTTGTGGTCTGTTGGGCCAAAACACATTTTTTAAAGGTCCCTAAGCACTGATTTTATCAGTATGCCTCAACAGCACCAACAAACAGGCCTCTAATGCACTGGATAAATACATTAAAACGCATTAAAACATCTCTGACCAGCATTGTAAGGAAGCTGCACACGAGGCTGTGTGCAATAGCCAGGCTCCACACAGCCTCAATCCCTGCTGTTGACTGTGGAAGCAAATGGTGTTTGCATCACGGCCACTTCCACCTTCCCTGGGCTCCAGATGAAACCAAGCCCAGATAGAGCTCCAGCCCTGCTACCAAAGGACAGGGCTGAGTTAAACATCACCACTTCCACCTCACTGTGTCTTTCTTCGTTCAGTAGCTTCTTCCTGCAAGTAGTACCCAGGTTTGGGGACACAGACACGCACTCATGTAGCATCTGAAGGAGGGGACCTGGCACTTCCACGGGCTGCTGGCTGTGTGCTCCTCCAGGCAGCTCCCCTCTGCTCTGTGCAACTCTTTCATACAACAACCCAGGAGAAAGAAATACTTGTAAAAACTGGAAAATGAGCTGGCAAAGCCAAAGAAACCTGGCAAATGAGCTGCTCAGTTCTGTGTTTTTTGTACTGACACAGCCTGCTTCTCAATTCTGTTCTTTTGGAGTGTGTGTCACCTACCATCTCTGACCAGGTCTTTAAATGCTACTCCTCTAAAACAAATAAACAATTTTATTATGAAACGAATACTGATACTATGTTTTTCAAGCTGAATTCCACATCAAGGTGTCACAGTT
This sequence comes from Corvus hawaiiensis, assembly GCF_020740725.1. Classification (NCBI taxonomy): domain Eukaryota; kingdom Metazoa; phylum Chordata; class Aves; order Passeriformes; family Corvidae; genus Corvus; species Corvus hawaiiensis. Next base: position 8,949,073 of record NC_063220.1, read on the forward strand.
TGCTGGCTTTGAAGACAGGAACACATTCCCACCGCCAGCCAGTGCCACCAACTCTCCAGATTTCTACTGGGTCCTGGGTGTGCTTCTTTTGTCCCTGAAAGCCTGCAACCCCCTGAGCTCAGCTTTTGGTCTGACTATGCCTTCAGTCTCTGGGATGGCACTGAAAACCCTGAAAATAAGGGTTGATCCAGTTCTGCAGCTCCAAAAGCAATGGACGAACATAAAGAACAGCAGATGTTGGTGTTTCATGAGAAGGAGAAAAATGCATGCCATCAAGGAGACACAGATATTACAGAAACAATGGAAGGAAAAATTAGTTTGTCATTTTCTTTCTTTAATTGTAAAACACACTGATTTTTTTTACATGAAGACTGCAATTACATTTCAGGGTCTTGCTGTAGTGTTTAAGAAGAATAGGCTGGAATAGTACTACTGCCTACAGGTAAAATAAAAAAAAAATTAAAAATATATATTTTTGCTTTGTTTTAACTTTGCACAATATCAATATTTTAACTCTGCTGAGAATCAAGTAATTCTCTAAGTATGATGACTCCTATATGCAGGCAGCCCCAGCAGGACAGAAGATGCAGTCAGATGGGCATCTCTGGAGATGCTTCATAGCATAAAGGATTTTACCCTGTCTGAGCACAAATACCACTCTCAGATTCAGATTCAGATTCAGATTCAGATTCAGATTCAGAGAGGAGAGGAGAGGAGAGGAGAGGAGAGGAGAGGAGAGGAGAGGAGAGGAGAGGAGAGATGGACAACAGATTTTGCTATGCACTGTAATAACAGAGACATGAAAAGTGAAGTGGAAGAGCCACTAATTGCAGACATAACTGTCCAGTTCAGTCAGTCCTGTTCTTTGGGGGGGCTATTGTTCACATAAACTTGTAAGGTGCTTCCACTGACTTCCTGTGAGTTTGGATCAGATCCTTTGTCAGTGGCTAAAACTTTCTGATTTACTCAAGCTTACAGATTAGTAGAGTGAGGGATTCTGCTTGCCATGGAAGAGTAGAGAAGCATAAGCCATAAGCAAACCCTAATTTGCAGCAGGAGGACCTAAGAGCAGCCTGCAACCACCAAAATGAACCACAGTGATTCTATTAAGACAAATGTGTCCCCCTTCTCTGGGGAGGAAACCATGCTAGATCTGAAAAAGCCTTCCAGCAACAGCTATTCTGTAGTGTTCTTGCAAAACCTCTGCTTAAAGTAGAGGAGAACCAAAGAGAATACAATAAAGAAGCTGCCTTGAAATGAATGGAAAAATCCCTTGACAATTGGATGATTGGTTAAAATTAGTCCCACTACACAAAAGCAACTGTTCTGGTCAAACCCATGAGAATGAAGCTCTAACACTGAAGAATAAAAACAGAGAGACAGGTTGAGAACACAGTTTTTACATAGCTCCACAGATCAAAACCATCTACTATTGCTTAGAATAACAGCCAAAATTACTAGGAAGGGATTTTAAAGAAATAGGCAGTGGAGAGGCCCACAGGAAGAAAAAGGAAAGACTCAGATTCTCAACAACAGGATGAGGACAAAAAAACAAAAAAGACAAGATGAACTTTTCCAGAACACACCAGGAAAACCCTGTAAGATAGGGTCTTTGCAGCTAAAAGCCCTGACAGGAAATGGAAGTTCGGATGACTAATTGAAATTGATAAAAATTAAGCTAAGATTGATGAGCTCTGTTTCTACTCTTCCAATAACTGACAAAGTGAATGTCTCCGTTTTCCCACCTGTAACATGAGGCCTAATCAGTCCTCTGTCAACAGTGAGGCAGTCCAGTATTAGGTATTGTACAAAGCTGCTCTGAGAGCCTTGCATGCTAAGTGTTCTATAGATTATACTGGACTTATTTCTGGGGCTGCTGCTTCCAGAGATTGATCTATGAACAGCTGGGGCACTCCAGCAAAGTGACTTCCTGCCATTGTTTCAGGTCCATACTCTTAACCTCAATTTTGCAAGCAGTACCTCCTAAATGTAAATTAATGTTTTCCTTTGCTCTTGCTGAAGTTTCTAGAATTGCCTTCTCCATGGGCTGTTCTGTAAGAAAGCACCGACTCCCTACTTTTCCTGCCCTCCATGTATTCTCTCTGCTCCTTCTTTTTCCACAGCCTGATCAGGAATTGGCCTATTGTCTTTCAAGCTTATGTGGATTGTTGTTTTTCCCCCTTACACAGTGGATTCTCATTGTTAATATGTGAGTTATATGATTACCCACAGCTGGAAATTCACTTCTGTAACCATATAGCTATTTCCTGTATTTTTAGAAATGGCTTTTTCCAGCCCCTCTTACATCTAGTCCCAGTAGTACTGGTTTTAAATAGAAACTTATATTTATCTACAATGTACTAAGTCCTGCCATCCCCCAAGGGACCTAAGAATCATACCCCATCTCACATACATGACAGGTCTACAGAGACTGGTTTGTGATGGTGAGAGGGACCTACAGCTTGAGCATTGCTCTTCTATGAATAGGCATCACAAGCATCTTTGCTCTTTTGAGGCACAAAATCAACCTGCAACCTACAGCCTGTGCTTAGACATTCCACTCAGTTGCTCTCTAAAGGGGACTGCAAAGCAGTTGCTTGTCAAAAGCATCTCAAGACATGTTGAGAGCTGCACAAGATAGGAAGTTCATTTGCTGTTTTCACAGCTATCAGCAGCTTTTACTTCTGATTTTACTCAGAAGGGCTCTTCCAGGTGTCCTGCCATGAGTCTATAGGGGAGAAAAAAATGGATTTGGGGAAAGTGAGGATACACTGCTGCATTTGGTCTTGAAGACTAGAAGAAAACAGTGATAATGAGTGCTAAGACAAAGGCAAGATCTAATGCAACAAAGGCCAAGAGAGTAGATCCCAGGCTGCACTGGATGTTTGTCCTTTATCAGAAATGCTGTGTGATAGAGTTGAACATGCTACCAGCACAGGGCTTCCAACCCCTGCAGGCCGCTGCAACACCTCCAAGGTGTGCATATGTCAGCAGCAGGAGAAACCAGTGTATTGTTTGGGGGTACTTTTTGAAAAGCAGTGTGTCTGTGAATAGTGTGCATAAATGCTCTATGGGGTTTGTGAAAGGTTCTCTTGTCCTGCACATGGGCCATTCAAGAGGAGCAGTGCATGACACAGGACACGATGTAACGATCAAACCTGTAGCTTTTGTCCCTCTTTCATTTGCCCAAGATAGTGGAGATGACAGTGACATCTATCAGTGATTCTTATCTCTCCTTCCTCCTACTCCATTAAAGCTGGCTCCATAGGTACCATAATATTATGTGTGTAAAGGCCTGACAAAATTGTCAGCACACACAGAAATATCTAGCAGAAGGCCTGATGGGTTTTGACAAAATTATGTCTGAAATGGAGCCAACTAAGAAATGATCTGAGGGCCAAAAGAATATTGCCTTTTTTAGTGCTGTTAATTTGAGATCACACCATTGACTTGTCTCAATACTATAACTCCAAAAACTTCCAGTAACTGCAAAGGAAAATGAAAGGTGTGAAGCAAACTCAAAATGCCTCCTCACTGGACTGCAGCAGGTGTGCTCCCTTGCTACCTGCCACCTCAAGAAACCAATCAAAACACAGGGTCCAACTTTTCCTGAATTTGGGGAAATCTAATCGTTCTGAGGTTACATCTAAAGATTACAATGACCCTTACAGAAAATCCCAAGGTACCACCAGCCCAGCTGGAAAGTCTCCACAGTGTGCTGCCACCTGAATGCGTTAGCTTGGAATCAGGCACGTCAAAGGCACACTTGTGACTTTGTGAAACACAGTTGTGGTGCTCCTGGAGCAAATATTGGTTCATATTGTGGGAGACATCTGCCTCTCTGCCCCACACCCTGAGCTCCTCTCATGCCGTGGGGACACTGCGCAGGACTCCCTTTGTACAGAGAAGAGTTGTTATAAAGCTGAGAGATCACATCCTGATCATCTGACTTCTGCTGTGGGATCTTTTCTTTTAGGCCTCTGTTACAAAGACATATAACATGAAAAGGCTCAATTTTCCACAAAGAAATATTTTGCTGTACAAGTGTTCCTGTGAAGACATCATTTCATGACTGCCCTGGTTCAGTTTAGAGAATGCGTGCAGGGAGGAGGGGTTAAAAATACTTAAGAAGAAAGTTTCCCCAGAACTACTCCCTGTTGAGTACACAGGGGGGATAAGCTTTGACAGTTTAGTTTTAAACAAGAGATAACATCAAATAGGCCCATGGGACTGGTTCCAATTATCAACCCAAACAAAAAGAACAGCTGCACCCAAAAAGGCCTGTGCTTACAGTCATATTTCATTTTAACCACATTACAAAGGAAAAGTCTCATGATATACAAGGCTTTTGGGTTTTCTTTTTAATTCCACAACGTATTTAGTAAGCCACCACATCATATGGTATAGAGATGCACAGTCAATTAAGCAGGCATTTCATTAACATTGCTTTTATATTCACATCAGAATGTCTTAGGTTAATCAAACCATTACATTAGAAGGGAATGCTACAAAAAGGAAATAACTGACAACTCTACCTACAAAACCCATGACTTGATGTGGATATTGTTCGTGGTTGCCTGTCAAGGTAAAGTATCTTGGGATTGTATTTCCTTGGAGTTTTCACAATGATAATGAGAACAATTATATTTCTCCATCTGGAATCCATTAAATGTGATTATGATTGCTGACTTTCCTATCCTTATTACTATCTGGATTAGCTAACCCCATTACAAAGACCATGCTCCCAAAGCTCACTTGCAAATATTGTTATATGATTTCCTGTCATCCAACCAGAGTGTCTTTCTCCTTCTCTCTCCCACTCTCTCATCTTTCTGTTCATGTACCATTTTACAAACTATTTTGCCCTTGTCTCAATTATAAGAACCTTAATAGGTTCAAACTCCCCCATGACCTGAATTTGCAGGTGTTTAAGCGGGGGAAGATCAGCTGCCCTATGTGGTAATGACTCTTGCTGGCCTCAATCAAACAAATGGGTCTGGCCTGTAACTTGCAGGTGCTACAGGGGGGAAACTTAAACATCCTGACCATTTATTTAATGCAGAATATGTAAAGATTAAGCAAGGGCTATTAAGAAAAATGTTATTACAGAGAAGGAGGAAGACAGACCTTTTTGTACTATAGCCTTAATAAGTGATCTTCACAATTCAGAAAGCTGAATTATTGGCTTAAGGCTTCCCAAAGTCTCTGGTTTTCATTCTGTGCTCATTTGCACTGTTAGTAAAAGCAGAACAATTCCACTAGATTTTATTGAAGTTGCTCCAAATTTATACCAGTATAATAAGGATCAGAAGGTATCCTTGTTTATCTGAGGGTTTCCTTATTAAATTTCATTAAGGAGTCTGCTAAAAGCAGGAATGTTATTGGGTAAGGGTCAATTCACAGTGTTTCAGCCCTGTACTGGATTTATGTCAATGTTTGTGTGTCTTCAGCCACAAAGGTTAATGAGGCTCTTTGTAAGTTACAGTATCAGTAATAACAATAAGAAACACCAGAACCATGTACTCACCTTTACTCCTTGACACCAGACACGTGTCTTTGGTCAGAGCTGCAAGGGTTTGCTGTAGGGCTCTAAATGAAGTTATTTCAGAAGACAGTTACTCCACCAATGCTAATGGTTCCATACTTTTTCCTCAATTACTTCTTCTGCTGTACATCAATGCTCATCTACTGAATTGGGCATTAATTTGGAGGTTTGTTGATACATTATAGCTTTGCACAGCCAGCTCAGAACTTTCAAACTGTTTGCTTTGTGCTTTGATTATGCATTCATTTTGGCTTGAAAAAGGATTATATAATAATCAGCAGCATTTCAACAGAAGCCAGTTGTAGCTGTTTCTATCTGTAATGATTGTTTAATGACTATTTAAGATATGCTGCCTGGGGTTGTCTAATCAGCCAATTTTTATTAGCTTTCAGTGAATGAATAAAGTGATACTTAATCAGTAGTAAAACTTCAGTATTGAGCAAGGTAAAATTTCATGTAGGAAAAGCATGAAGGTAAAAAAAATATTAATTTCACAAGACCATAAATAATTTGGGTTGGAACGGACTTTTAAGTTCATCTCAAGTTTCAGTTCCCCTGCTGTGGGCAGGTACACATCCTATTAGACCTACACCTCCTACTAGACCAAGTTGCTCAAAGTCCTGTCCAACCTGTCCTTGAACACTTCCAGGATGGAACAACCACAAGTTCTCTGGGCAACCTGTGCCAGGGCCTCACCACCCTCACAGGGGAGAATATCTTCCTAATATCTAATCTAAGTCTACCCACTTTCAGTTTAAAGACATTACCCCTTGTGTGCTTCCATTATTAATTATTGTGGTGGGCATTTATAAGGCAGCTACTGTCATGACATCCAGAAAAAATGTACATCAGAACAAGTAACGTTTTCCTGGCTTACATTTTCTTAACTAAACTGTAGAAGCTGGGTTTGACATCAAACTTCTTGAAGTCAACAGAAAAATGCCTTGGTGAGTCCAGTGCCTTTGGGTCAGGCTCATGGTGAAAACAGTTGTTCACACCTTGCTAATCTTGAATCCATTTCAGCTGCTCTCTAACAATCACTTCTAATTCTTTTTCTCACAACTCCGTTGTGGAAATAATGCCTTCATCAAATTTGGGGAAGTAAACTGTGAAAGGAATTTGGGAACCACATGTCTTGGGGAAGCATGCTAGGTGATCTAAAACAAAACATACATGTTTCTCCCATTTTTTCTCTCAGAAGTCAGATATTTTTGATTACTGCAGTCTACTCAGCAGCTGAACACCAGCAACTGTATGTGTTACTTGTCCACTGCTGTGTGGTGTTGGCTTATAACTTTCTGGAAGAGGTTTACACTAACTAGATAGTGACTACCTCGTGTCTGGGCTAAGGGCATACATGGGCCACTTCCCACAGCTCAGCTGACATAGAGTGGTACATTAAGCCACAGTAACATGACCATGTTTTAAGAACCCTAATTGTCATAACTGTGGCTATCACTAATTTGCTGTGGTTGCACTGAAATCTACAAAGTATCACCAGTATGAAATCTTCATTAAAAAGTAAAATCTTTTTACTTACATCTCCTGCCTAAATTAAATATCCAAGTTGCTCAGTAACACATTTCCAAGTGCCAGCAACTCAGCTGTTATTCACTGTTTAAAACCAACTTTTGTTTTCATCTTGTTTCTGTCAAGATCTTTCTGTTATTTATTCCTTGTGTTCATCCTTGCCAATGCTAAATTTGCAAGGCACAGAGAGTTGTCCAACACAAGCACTATCCACAGCAGTAAGAGTATTGACACTGATGGGCCAGCAGCATCAGAACTGCAAAGCAGATACCTCGGAACTGCCACTGGATCATTAGCTGTCCTTCATATTGCTTCCTACTGAAGGAAAAAACATCTTGCAGCAACATGGGCAGCTCAGATCCAGCACTTGTGAGAAATTTGCTATGTGAAGGACAGCCCTTCTCTTCTGTGATGTGGGCTTGAATCCACAAAGCATTTGGACTCATGCTTTTCTGGTGTTGAAGTGCCTGGAAGAATTATAGCTTCCATGCTCTTAAAACAGGGTACAACAGGACACGACCACACTTCGCACCTTGCAATCATCATGTGACACACAAAAAAGAGAAAGTTTCTTCATGTCCTTACGCAAATCCACTTGGTAAGGCCTCCTCTTGGAGCTGTCTGCTGATGGACAAGCCCAAACACCAAAAACCTATCATAAGTTGCAAGCAAAGTTTTTATGAGATGAACTATGAACTTTAAAAAGTCTGGAATCTTCAGCAATTGCTTATTGCCTGCAGGATAGATGCAGTTAGTATAGTGCCTTGTGGGCATGCCCTTAGCTGCAATCCTCATTGATGTTCTTTTGCTACTGCTTTCAAAACTGTTAAAATTCCTTCGCTCAAGTGTTCTTAGCACTTATGTTGATAGGGAATACTTCAAAGCATACATCTTTATCAAATCTGCTGTAATTTTGTAGACAGAATCAAAGAGTTTCATTTTAAGTCTAGTCAAGTTTGCCAACCGTCCTAAGCTCAAGAAATCAATTCCATGTTGCCATGTAATCAACCCAAACGAGAAGCCTGGAACATAACAGTGCAAACTTCTCCTGGATACAACTACATTTGATTCAGCACATTTAACAATGGAAATAATTTTGTCCCATTATTCTTGCATTCTTTTTCTATTTCTCCCATTCTTCTTAAAGCTTCCTTGACGTATTCAACTCCATGGCTGTATTGATAAGCAGCTGACACATCAGTCCCCAAACACAGCTCTCAATGGTGTCTGTTGAAAGCACAGCATCATGTACTTGCTTCTTTTTCTCACAGAAGTTTCCTCTGGCACAAAAAACTTGCTGGGTGTTCTCATGCCATTATTACAACAGCAAGGCATTTAATGAGGGTCCATGCACTTGGCAAGCTTTTATGAACAAGTAGAAAAAGACAAAACAGGAGTTTTGCAGCTGAAGTCCTGGGCATTATCCTGCACCTACTGCGGCAACAAAAACACTTTTTTTCTCTTAAATACAATTGTAAACCTTTTGCCAGTGTTACTGACTCATCCCTCATGTTGTGTTTGGTGCCACACATAACTGTGATTCTAGCTGAAGCTTTAGTTTGGATTATTATGAATTCTATAGTTATGATACAAAAGGGATTTTTTTGGGGTTTATTTTTTTTTTTTCCAACTTGTAAAATATTTTTAGAGAGAATCTAAACTGAAGGAAGAGATCTGAACACACTAAAAAATTTCTGCAGGAAAAAATTCATGCAAAACCTGAAAAACTGCAAACCTTTTTAGTGAAGTGCTTATCCTCATCAGGAACCAGATGAAGTGTTCAGAACAGAAGTTACATAGAAGGGTTATCAACAATCTTCATCCCTATCCCAGTTGCATGAACAGACCTGTAAAAACCATTCCTACTGGTATGCAGGACCTGGCCTACTTCAGACTTCAGGAATCACAAGATCAGTTTGGTTCTGCTCTTTCTGAAAGGCTTTTCTCAAGTGTAGGCTCAGACAAGTTTTGTCTCAAGTGAGAGTCACAGCCTTCAGAACCATTATTAAGTTCCTTACAATACATCTCGTGCCATATACAACAGACTGCTGATTATTCCCCTCTGGGGAAACATGGCTCTCAGAAACTATCCAAAATCAGTCTAAATTCAAAGATGCAAAATATGTGGTAGAACAGTTATACGACTTCCACTAAAAAGCCCAAGAGATGCAAAATTAACCCTCTTTCAGCAATAGTGATTCACTCTGCAGAGTTTCCAGAAGGAGTATATTCTCTTTCCTTGTGAGTTTAACCTCAGAAAATCTTCCCCGATATTTGGATTCAGTTTTTACTTTTAATGGTATTTTGATTAGTCCATGAAACACTAACAAAATGTGTCCTGTGCTAATGCTATATTCATTTGAAAAACACAGCTCTTAAAATTTTCAGCATTGAAATGAAAGGCTGACCCTGATGCAGAAAATGGTCATAGTCTTGTTGATTTTAATGAGGTTTCCATGTGAAAGAAGACACATTCCGTGAAGATTTTAATTCCTGCTTTGTTTTCTACATCTTCTGACAAGGAACTGACCTTGAATGTGTCCTGGAGCCTAAAAGAAATGACAAACCAAAGGCAAGGCATCTACAGCCACTTACACTGGCTCCAATACACTGCTTTTTGAGTGAATGAAGTTTCCATGTTCTCACAGCTTATAGCTGTGGTAAAGTCTCTGCAGAAGGCCAAACAAAAAAAAAACCAGGTGAAGTACGTACAGAAATACATAAACGTGTATCAGAAACAAACAAAATCAAGGATTACAGCATAGCTTACATATCACTTTCTTTGTCTTGTGCTTCCAGCTGCCTGGCTCAAGGCCTTCACTACATATGAAATCTGTTGACCTGGAGTTCAAGCTTCACAAGGCCGGGTTTCAGAGCAGAAACTCTGTGTGTGTTTGTTTATTTACATATATAAAGTGTATTTGTTCTATTTAAATACAATGATGCCCCATCTTTTGCCTGAGTATCAAAGGATGGCCACTGAAGTAAATGATTCACTTTGACATCACAGCCACAGGACAGCTGATGAGTGTAGGTGTATGTCCTGGAATGCGACACACCAGTGTACAAAGGACAGATAAAAAGTGTCTGTGGATATCATAGAATCATTTAGGTCAGAAATTATTATTAAGGTCATCAGGTCCAACTACTTACATAATATCAATCCAGAAAGCATCCTGTGCGCTTGTGTGGAGAGCTTTCCACCTGACAGGACACTCTCATGCCCACGTGTGCACAGAGGTGTAAGCAGGCACTGACAACCAGAGGAGTGTATAAAGTGTGTGTGGACATGCCAATTATGCTGACAACTCCCATGCTGACAAGTCATGGCTCTGAATCCTGCAATTCCAAACAGGTAGCAGTGAGAAGCAGAGTGGCTGGATCCGGTGCCGTGTGGGAGACAGGCAAAGAGGGAGCACTGCTGTGATTGACACGCAAGCACTGTGCTACCCTGGGAGTCTTTGTAGTGTAACTTATGGTCTCTTTTTATTTTCCTTGGCGCTCCCCACAATTCATTTAGTTGCAGCACCACTTAAAGAGACTGTGGCATCTGGTGGGGAGGGGAGGAGGGGATCCACTTAAAATATCAGCAATTTTAAAAAAGAAAAATTCTCTCAATATTTTAGTTGTTTAAATGTTTCACAAATGCTTTTGTGTTTCATACAAGAGAGAAGGTGAGGGGATTTTCACCTCTGTCCATGTGTGATGAAAGTGAGCAAACAGTGACACTGCTGTTAAATGGGCCCATTTCCAGAGTTTAGAAGGATTCTCACTTGATATTCCCAACAAGAGATGTTCCTTGTTATTAACCTTTACATTAAGTAATTGTGCAATTCCTGAGTGCTTTCCTCCAGACAGATATTCCCTTATGACTGGCTTTTTCCCTTTCTTCCCTTTTGAAATGGGAGTGCAATAAACATGTAGACTGACCCTGGTGCCAAAGCAGGCAAAATGTCCCCACATCCCACAGCTGACACAAACCTCCCTTCTCCTGGGGCATGAAGAGGGAGGGTTGCCCTTCCAAAGGGTTAAGGCGTTTTCGAATACAGATTTGTATCTTGGGCACAGAAAACAGCACGTGGGGATGAACAAGAAAAAAAAAGATCCTGTTTAGTTTCAGTGTGTGACATTTGCCTGGGGGAAGAAAGTGCAGAGCTCATTGGAAATCCTATTGTTGAAACTCTGACCAGTCAGTTATAAAGTGCCATGATTTAATATGCCAGAGTTGTTTCCATTTTCAGGGTCAATCACTCCGTGTGTGTGTGTGTGTGTGTGTGTGTGTGTGTGTGCGTGGTGAGTCTCTGCATTTAAAGAAATACTTTCAGGTTTTATATTACTTAATTTCCTTTACAAGAATCCTTTTTGTTCCCAGCAGAACAGATCTCCAGCAAGATTGCCTCCTTCACAGCACGTGGAGGCACATTTTCCAACATCAAATCCTCTGATCAAAGCAACAAAAGTTAGAGATTGAAGCAATAATTATGACCTTGATCAGGGTTTATTCTGTTACATGATTAATCATACAAAGCGTTTAAAAATATCAGGTGCCTGCCTGCTGAAATATCAACTGAAAACACCACTTACAAAATAGCTAGAAGAAAGGTCAACAAATCTGAGCTTGTTACAGCAACCTGCAAGTCCTACACATTTCACTGTTTAGACATCAGTTTGCAATACCTGTTTTCTTTTATGACTTTGGGCTTTGTTACCAACTTACCATTAATAGGGTTCAGCCAATGCAGATCTTTTGACTCTTTTTCTCTCTCTGTCCTCACCTGTCAGCCTTCTCTTCATCAACTATATTTATTACAATCAAGCCCTGTCAACTGTCACAGCTTACATACAGTCTGCCAGTAAATATGTCTTTCCAGTCATTAGACATTCCTTCCAGTCACCTTGGGATTTCTACCTTGTCTATCTCACTCCAAAAAACTTTTGTTCAGAAGTATTAGACTCCCACAGAGCAGTGTCAGCTTGGGGCCATTACTGTAGGAAGTGACAGAAAACACCAAACTGTCACTCATTAGGATCTAGTTTTTCCAGAGTTGATGTAAGTCAGATTTAGCCCCAAAACGAATCATGATTTATTTAATATATTTGCTTCTACAAGTGTCAGCTCATCAACTTAAAATGTTTCTCCTTTAACTCTATTGAGGCCCGTACAGAAAGTTTTCTTTGAAACCTAGTTTTTGCTCTAAGGCTTGATAATTAAAACAGAATCGAGAACAGTCAAGTTTCTGCTCTACAGGTGCACTTTATTGGCCCTCGGTTTTATAATTATATGTACAAAGCATTCACGTTAGAATTAAGGCTGGACACGTGAGAAAATGCCACCTGGTGGGTAAGTGCTTTTTATGCTGGCTCCCAAATCTGAGGTGAGATTATACACTATAGATAAATTTAAAGAGAGAAAAACAATTAGCTAAGGAAGCAAGAATGGAAAAAGAAAATAATTTCTATTATTTCCTGGTTATGCTATGAGCTGTCTTTTCAAAGGATCTGTAGACTCATCCAGGGTGAAACAGCAACAGTGAGGTATGTTCATAGGTGCTTCTGCAATTGCACCCACAGTAAAAGCCTCTGATAAACTCCCAACAGTCTCCTGCTTCCCACAAAGTTTCTGTGTCAAGCTGGTTGGTACAGATGCACACAGCTATTTCATCCCATGTGGAGTCAGGGAGTCAGTGGATAACAGAGAAATGTAAAAGTAATAGGTGGCATTGCCAGTGGAAAAAGTGAGAGGAAAGAAAGGAGGGATAAAGGTACAGGATCGTTAACTCAGAAGATTTGAATTGCTTGTACCTCATCACTATAGCAAAGAGTCAGGTCTGTCACTGGCAGAAAACAACACAGCTCCAGTGACTTCACAGAGCACAGACTCACAGAGATAAGCAACACAGAGAAGATGTCAGCAGCCAGATTTTTCTTCAAATAAGGATATCATCATTAGTGATTCACTTATGTAGCAGCTATTAGAGACTGATGGGGATTATGCAGTATTAGAAATAGTGTGTTTGTACCAATGATTGGTTTCACTACCAAAAGGCAAGCATCTCTGAGGCGGAAAGGGTGTCTATAAAATCACAGGTTATTGTACAGGAATATACACACAAGTGGTGCAGAATAAATAAACTGTCCCATAAATCATAAGTCACTTGGAATTTTTAGTGGACACAATTACTAACTTCTCATGCTTTCTTTTCTGTGGAAGTAATGATTACTCCCACAAATTGCCATCTGAGATTAAATATGGAGCATAGATTATGACAGTCATCAAGGGGGTGAGCAGGGCTTAAGAATCATCTACAGCATTCCCAATGAGTGTGACTGAACAGGCTTGACCCTGGCAGCCGTGTGGGTGGGAATAGGTTTCACCATCAGGGATACTGCAAATTGTAGATCATTTGAGGTTTCTGTCCTAAAACTTGGGGTCCATCCCCAGTGTTACTCCTGACCAGTCATATGTGGCTTCAGCAGTCTCAGGATGCACCACAGGGGCAGCAATGAACACTAGGACATTTAGAGCTACTTGCTTGGTATTACATTCTGGCCAAAAAATATTTGCAAACCACATTTGCGTGTTGTGTGTTCTATCAAAAAGGTGATCCTTCAGTGTTACTCTGTTAGCAGAAAAGACCAGCTATAAATGCTTCTGCCTATCTCAAACAAATACACCAGCGTGAACAAAGTTCTGTGGAGCCACATTTATGTGATTGGGAAGTGGAGATTAGAGGATTTAAGGGACCTTTCTGCAAGGAAACACATGCTTGCTGCTGGAGTTGCCCTCAGACTTCCTCCCCACATTTTGCCTCTCAGGTGATCTAGGGAACCAGCCCACAAAACGCTACCTCATCACAGCTCTGACTCCAACAAAGTCCAACATGTTTTGGACCAGCCCTAGGATTTTAAGTTTACACATGAGATGGCAAATCAATTGTCACAAAGCGATTTGAGCAGGGAAGAAGTGACCAGTTATACCAGCCACACTGGGAAACAAATAAAGGACCCAGCAGAGTCTGGAAAAGAAGAGGAGATGGCTGGGACATGGCAAATGTATCCTCAGTGTGTTCCTCTGTGAAACCCAAAGCAAGATCTGTAGCAGGAACAGCCTAAAGACATGGGTGTCCATAACACAGCATGATTTCCCCTGCCCTGCAGGAGCTGTAAGAGCTACCTTTTCATAGGAAGGCAATAATTGCTGTCTCCCTTGCTTCCCATAGGGAATCTGTCCAGCATGCTGTCAAAGGACAACATGACTCAAGCAAAATCAGCTGCAGACCTTGCTGAAACTCCAGTTCTGCACAGTCATTCCCATCATACCTTTGATTTTTAAGTACTTTTTCCCTCAAATATATCCTTTCATTACAGAAAAAATCCTGAAACAATCTAAAGCCCTTCATCACCGGCCCTAAAGAGGATGTTCTAAAAATGAGACACTAGATTCTGTTTGACAAATCATCTAAAATACTTACACCTACCTGACTGTTGCACTCGGCCTCCTTGGTATGAAAAAAGACTAAAGAAATGCTTGTGTGTTGGCTGCAGCAACACAATTACAGAAACTGCTACCAACAAAGAAAATAATAACTGCTGGAGGTAGAGACAAGGGAAGCAGTGGGGGGAAGGAGGAATGAAGGGAACCTCAAGGTTAAATGAGCAGTGGGTCGGGGCACACACAAACAAACGTAAACAACAGAAATCTTTCAGCACAATTTTGAAAGTAAAGGCAGACTGAATTGTATTATGCAGGTGTACAGAAAGCACTTTGCTGCATTATGCCATCTCAAGTTCTTGTTCCTATTTCCTTTTGTAAAGAGGTCTTTGATTGAAGACAAGATTGTCTTCCAAAGAAAGGATAAAATGTAATGTGAATAGCTCAAGTGGTAGACTGCAGTATCTTGGATGCTGCAAGAAAAAGCAATGCTAATGGATTTGTACAGTAAATAATATGGGGCAAGAGGAAGAAACAATCAGGCCTCACACAAATACAGAGAAGCTTGCTTGAATCTTCGTAATTTGCAGTGATTAACATTCAACTCATCGTACTTCAGGTTCGAGTAGAAGCACTTCCAAATTTCCCCCATGACAGTCAGAAAGCCACAACTGTAATGTACCTTGAGCCCTGATTTTTTATTACCATTTTTTTTTCTGATTTGCTAGTTTCCCACAACTGCTTGTTGCAACACAGCTGTCTTCATTCCCGAGGAATGGTGCATTCCTAAGGGATCATAGCAGGAGCCCTGCAAGCTGGGACAGAGAAGGCTGGCTCCCTGACTCGTACCCATGGTCACAAAGTGTTTCCTCTGGTCCACAAAAGAATGGACCAAATTTCCTAGGGATTTTCTGTAGCCATGTGAAGTGAATTTTACTCTTCGAGATACCTGTCTCACCTGAAGTTTTGCCCGGTCAGTGGGAGATAAGGACCTGCTAAGCAGGCAGAGGTAAGGCTCTAAATGAACTCCAGGAAAGGAGAGTAAAAATCACTAGCTGCAAACATCCTGCTGAGTTAAACTTGTGTCACAAAAAGTTGCAAAGAGAGACAGGAAACTGAATGCACTGTGACTTTCCAGGCTGGGTTGCTGTGCTGTGTCTGGAGTTGAGTGCACACTTCCTGCTGTGTTAGAATCACAGAACACACAACAGCAGGTCTGCTGCACGACTGGCAGGTTGCTGACACCAAAGCTCGGCAGGTTGGAGGTGTCAGAGGACACGGAGTCAGCACAGCCTTGTCTTCACCTAGCCCAGACAAATGAGTCTTTGAGCATCACTCCCAGTACAGCTTTGTGAAGGGCTGTGCTCTCCCCAGATGGGGTGTAGTGGGAAGGATACACAGGTGAGCTGTGGTTTACGCAGCTCACACAGACCTGACTCCAAATTTCCAGTCCCCCTACTTACCTTCACCCTGCCAATCCCTCTGCTCTGCTCCTATCCACTCACTGCACATACAACAACTTGCCTTGCTCCTTCTGATCTTTCTCCACCAACCTTTCTCAAATGCTTTCTCCAGTTATAGCCATAGCCACCCTCCCTGGCTCCCACTCCTTCTTCCCCTGCAATTATCTCCTTATCCCAGCTCCCATCTCTCACCCACAGCACTGCTCACTCTCTAATCCACTCTTCTCACACCAGCTAAGCCTTCCCACTTCTGCTCCTTTCCAACCCTTCTTGTTTAGTTCTGGGCCCAAATGCCGTTCCCTCAGAGGCTTGGCCTTGTCATTGTGGTGTTCATCAGCATGGCTGCTTTCCCATTCCTCTACTGTGTCCCAGGCACCAGCAGAGGAGATGTCAAAAGAAGACAACATGGTTTGGGAAGTATTTTTGCCTAAAGCTATTAAAGTACTTTACTTTGATCACTGTGAATTTTGTGCCACAGGTTTCACAGTCCTGGGTGTTACTGGGTTCTTTTCTCTAGCTTGTGTTGGGGATTGATTTCTGCCTGCACTCTATAAAGGCTCTCTCAGAAAAAAAACACTTATCTGGATGAAGAAAGAAGGCTCATTTTATTAGTGTCCATCATGACTCACTCTCAGGGAAAGGTGGAGAAAGTGAGTTGCTTTGACCCAAATTCACCACCAGTCAGGGCAGTACAGCAACCAGGCTCAGGTGTCGGGCTCAGCTTTCCATCCACTAGCACACAGCAGAAAGTCTTTTTGAACCGTTGAGAATACCAGGTTTCAAAAACAAAACAAAACTAAATGAAAAGAAGTACATCCAGCTGCCTTTGGCCCTTTAGGTGACATCAGTTGTGGTCTCAGTTTGAGATCTGACATGTTCTGGCACAGGAATGACAGCACTCACTGGCAGGGGCATGTGCTCTGTGATCTAACAGACCTTTCCTGCCTTTAACTCCTCCGATCCTGTGATTTGGCTGGCCTGTGGGTATGCTGTGCACTTACCTGAAGATGCACAAGGAGCTGTGGGATGCCATCACACTGTCAAGACCCTTCAAGAAATACCAGCAGCAGAAGACTTTCGGGAAATGTCACCACATCATCATCCACTTCGGCTGCTGACTTTGTGGTGCTGTTTCCTGGAGCCATCTCATCCTGTTCAGGAAAAACAGAAAGGGTAAAAGAGGTGAAATATGAACAGTAAAAGCACTATTATCTGGTTTTCTAGCTATCAAGAGCCTAGAGTGAACACCAGGACTCCAAGTGCCTCTTCAATCACCCAGCTGACTCAGAAAGCTCGGGAGGTGGTAGTGGTAGGAGACTTTGTAGACCACTAAATCAAACCAGAAAGCAGGACATGTTCCTCCTTAAGATCTCTCTGGAACACAGCAAGGGGAAAAATTGCACTGTTAGGGGGTCCTCAGTTTGGGAGACATATGCTAGAGGTCTCATGCAGCTGGTAAATAAAGCTTTACTTGGATTTCTCAACAGAATATGACACAGAGAGAAAAAGAATTATAAAGGGTAATTCCTTTTATGAAAAATGTACAGATTCAGTGCATCATTCCTGACTGCCAGGAGTTAATTAGTTACAACCGTGAAAGACGGTGGCCACTAGACACCTGGAGTTGCACCAATGATACAAACAGGAGAGTCCAAGCAAGGAACATATGCAGTTGGCTCAAAAGAGCCAATTAATCAAAATAAATTGAAAGGAATAAGAAAAAAGACTGAAAAATGCAAATGAAGATTAGAGGTACTTTATAATGAATTTCTTAAGCAAGATAATTATGGATTTGCTGTTAAGTTTAATTCACATACTGTTTCAGTTGAAATATTGGTATTTGCAATACTGATAAGGCACAGGATGAATGGGTGAAGAGCTGGCTACTTGGCAGATCTCCAAAATACACTTGTCAACACAGAGTCATCACTGAATGGGTTTTCTCCTTAGCAAATTTTTGCAATGACTAGTACTGCTCTGTCTGCAACCAGCTGATGTTTTCTTGAGTGGATTCAGTAAACATCAATAGCCTCATGCATATGAATCAGGCTCAGTAAAAATTATGTCCACATTAGAACATCTCTGCAAATTGTTTTTGAAAATTTTCCTCTCTTTGAAAACATTTCTGACCTGGTCTCTCAAAGTCTTTGCTGATTACAGGTATGGGAGAACAGAGAGCCTGACAGGGGGACCAAAGACGATGCTGGTGATGTGGGGGTGGCACTTGCAACACACAAGTCTCTTGGCAAGGTGGGAAGAATTCTAAGAGAACATGTTCTGATACACCCTGAAGCAAAATTACATAAATGGGAAAGCCTGCCCTTCAGAAGTGTCCATCTCTCTCTGATGACTACAGAGGCATCCCGGCAGATGAGCTGAAATTTAGCTTATTTTTAGATACAAGGACTTCTAGTCTGGCTAAACTTAGGTCGGATGATTCTCACCCTCTTGGCAGAGAAAGGAATAAGCAGGGTATAGAATACACCACAGGCAAGCATATGCTAGACTGTGGGATCCAGTTGTCATATTAAAAAAAGGCATTATGAAATTGGAGGAGGCTCAGAAAAGAGCCACAGAAATGATTTACTGACTGTAGGTAATGTTTGACAGTGCGAAACCTAAAGATCTCACGCTGTTTAATTTATCAAAAAGAAGATTAAAAGGTTACTTCATTGCAAGCATTATCTCATAGGAATGCCACGTACTGAAATGCTCTTTAATCTAGCAAGAATGGCACAAATATTTAACATTGAGGGTGATTAGCCACTAGAATGAACCACCAAGGGAAGAGGTGGAGTCTCTCTCTCCTGATGTCTTCAAATCAGGTCTGAACACTTTTCTGGCAGATGTGCTTTAATCAAACAAAAGCTATGCTCTAGTCAGATGCAAGTTACTGGGTTGAAGGCAGGGAAAAATGGGTGAAAAAAGGATGCACTCCTGGCCTCAAAAATCTACAAATCTGTGAATGCCAAATGTAATTTGAATATACTTGCAGGAATCAAAGTGTTCAAACTGTGCTCCACTTTAAGGGAGAGGAATCCCAGGAGAGTAGGTGGAGACATGCTC
The DNA here is from genome assembly GCF_020740725.1 of Corvus hawaiiensis. Classification (NCBI taxonomy): domain Eukaryota; kingdom Metazoa; phylum Chordata; class Aves; order Passeriformes; family Corvidae; genus Corvus; species Corvus hawaiiensis. The sequence continues at coordinate 8,968,109 of NC_063220.1, forward strand.
CCAGTGTTCATGAACAACTACCTCTAAGATCTCAGTATCTCATCCAAAACCCGGCACTGTTTCCTTTCAGGGCCCAGCTATGGCCACTGCTTCAGAAGGGACTAAACCGGTCCGGTTTTCAGGGCAGGTGGGCAGGCACACACGGCTCTGAGGTCAGAGGGGTTTGTCAGCACTTAGCACCTATGGATGTGAATTTAGACAACTAATGAAAGGGGAACATTTGGGGAGTGATTTCAATAGCATCTGAAAGACGTGTAGGAAAACCGCTCCTCACTTCCAGCCGTGGCTGTGCTCCTAGATGGGAGCAGCGCTTTCAAAATTCCTGTTTTCTGGCATCACCTTTCTTTGTCTCTGTTCTTTCAGTTGCAAAATAATCACATTTCCTGGACTGGGCAGCTGAAAGGATTAACATTAGAGTGCTAGTTTTCAACCCGGGGGTCTGCAGACCTCGGGGGAGCTCTGTGGTCTACTTCTAAGGTGTCTGTGAGAGGTGGCTAAGAAAAACAAGTCCATTTATGCTGTACAGCACTTTAAGAATGTGCATTTCAAAAGCGACATACTCCTCTGGAAAACACTTCATGGTTCACAAGTCAAAAAAGGTGCAACACACAGAAAGAGAAAGTGAGAAACAGCCTGTAAGTGGCCGGTGATTTACGGTCGCTTTCCGTGTGTGGCAGCTGGGGGCTGTTCAGCATCATTTGCAAGGAAGGCAAGGAGCCCCCGGCTGCAGTCCCGCCCGCCCTGCCCGAGGAGCCGGTCCGCGGGGGGAACATCGCCTCCTCTCCGGCCGCGACCAGAAGCAAGTGCAAACAATGGCAATAAGCAAAAAAGGCCGTAGGAAGCAATTGAATCTAAAGCACTCCGTCCTCCCCGGCTCCCTGCCTGGCGCCTCGCACCAAACCAGCTGATAGGTGTTCCATTGCCTCCGCTCTGGGGTGAGCAGGGGGCCCGAAGGATGCCGATCCCTCTGCCAGCATCCTCCAGCGACAGGTCGTTCGGGATCGCTTCTGATCTTTGTCTCAAGCCTCAGTCACTTTCACCTATTCCCGTGAGTCTGAAGCATTTCTTTCCCCCTCTTCTTCTTTTTTTAAAGAAAAAACCTTTGCTTGTCAAGCAAGTTTTTGTCTCCCTGAACTCTCAGACTCCCAGCCTTGACACAGACACAGAAATATTATTCAAAAGGTGAAAGTTTACAGCATCGAACAACAGTGCCAGCTGCTCTCTAGGTAACAAGTTCCACTTCTGATGGGAGAGGGATGAGAAAGCGGCAGCCTGGATGCCTGATGCAGTGGGACTATTTCGGTGCCTGAGAGCTGCAGTCTAGAGGTGTCTGCGTCTCCGGGTGGCCTGCGAAACACGTCCGAGTCGTGAGAGGGACTGGGAGACTGCACCTGAGCACGGAGCATCTGCCTGGCCTTGGGGAAGAGCATCCACCTTCCTCGTGCCTCCGCTGTCTGAATTGTAACCGGGAACGCGAACCCTCCGCGGCTGGTTCAGGTTATAATCAAATAGAAAGGACATGAGAGAATAGGGTGCAATAAGAGAAAAGCATTCAAACTGCATTATTTGGGGCTTGGCTGCTCCCTCTAACAATAACTTTTGTCATGGGCATCAGAGTGTGGCTCATTTACAGCTGAAGGAAGACTTTTCTACTATGCATGCTTTTTAAAGCATTTTGGACTATTTCTTTTACTATGCTGATTTTTTTTTTTTTTAAATCTCTGCCAAAAAGCCTCTAAAATCAGACTAACAATACGCATTTACAAGAGACATTTATCTCACTTTTTAATCTTGGAATCCTAGTTCTTCTTTAATCTTAATACTCCAGCTTTGTATTTGCATACGGAGTTTAAGCAAACAGTCAAGATATCAAAAGCACAGAAGCTCTAAGAACTGAGATGGTAAATAAGAAACATATATCATAATACCCAGGTATGACTGGACATTTTGAAATACCATTCTGCTGAAGGAGGTTTCACAGCACTGTTTCATTGACATCTGACTCCAAAAATCTTTCATCATTTTGACATTATCAGCTACATAATAAAAGAGATTTTTTGGTGTTTGTTTTGTTTAGATACATAATTTATGATTTTATCAATAAAGGGTTATTTTTTTTCTAACAAGCCATAGCCTCAGAAAGCTTTGTGCTGGCTTTTTAAAAGCATCAATGGCACTGAGATGTATCTATCTAGTACAATCACGGACCTGCCTTTCATATGCGTTGTATATCTAGGTGATTATAAATATACATACACAAATTCACTGTATTGATGTTTTTAAAAAATATGAATTAAACCTTTCTTGGGATAAAAATGTATCGACATGACGTAAATTATATATCTGAACCAAATGGAAGATGTTGCTTTCTTAAAGGACCTCACAGTAGTAGGAAGGCAAAAAAAAGTTGGGTGCCAGAAATGAGTGAATTTGTGGATATATGGGTGTGCAAAGACTGGCAACGTGTCCTGTGCTTGTCAGGGCTGTGATGAGCAGAGGAGAGGCTTTGGCTGCCCACACCCCTCAAGCAGCCCCATCCCACAGAGGCTCTGCCACCCTGCACTGGGGACATGGGACATGGGACATGGCAGTGCTGTCCCCCCTCATCCTCCTCCTCCACCTGCCAAGGGCAGGAAGAGTTAAACCTCGGCAATTTCCCCCCCCCCCACACACACACACTACTTCCTATCACTGCTTGAATTGCTGGGGCTTTGTACATCTGGTTCAATTCATTCCCAACAATTCAGGTTCTCGTTTTTCCCCTCCCTTGGGGACACCTTTCCTGAGTCTTGCTGCGGAGCCTGACCCCGGTGCCAGCAGGATAGAGCCCCAGGAAGTCCCAACAGCCTCATCCCGACTGCTAATACCCAGCTGGGTTTTAAATGCATTGCATCAGAGAGCAGTAGGTCACCACATTAATCAGGAACTCTGAAATCCTCTGAGACACCTTGTTGGGAATGGTTACCGGGTTCTGGCTAGTCTTAAACATAATTTAAAAGACTTTGGGGTTATTTTAAGGCTTTTCCTTTCCTTCAGCCCTGTGTCTATGTAAATGTTCTCCTTCACTTCTCACTGCTGACTGCTTCTAACAGACATATTATTTTGCTTCTCTGGCCTACTTTGTTGCAGACAAAGTTTTGACTATCTGAGTTCTTTTTTATTCCATTTTACATTTTTAATGCTATGTTGTAAAACGTCCTTCCTCTTGAGCAGTAATAAAAACCTTTTTTTCCCCCCTCCCCTCTTCAGATTTCTTTTATAACACATTCAGCATTTTCTGGGACATAATTAAAACATCAAACAGTTTTCCTGCTGGTTATGCTAAAATCTGAATGCTTGAGTCTGCTGGCATTATTGAAAATTAAAATGTACTATTCTTGAGTGTATTTAGGATGCCCTTAAATAACTATCAAAAATGGTTTTGTTCTGTTTTATATACAGACTGGCACCATAATGCTAAAATACCTGCATTAAATAATGTTTCTAATTGGTAGCATGAGGATACTTTTAAAAAAGTATAAAATTAGTATTTTGGTTCACTATTTTTCCTGGGCTAATGTGTCTAATTTTCCCATACAACTTTATCCCCAAGGAAAAATATAGATGGAAAGACCATTACCAATACATGAAGTTCAGTGGTTCTCTCTCTTTAGATGTAATTGCTATCAAGAAGGCTGGCAGCAGGGTAATTTTAGTTCAAATGAGTACATAGCCTGAAAAAGGATAAATCAACCTTTGTAAGTCTGAAATTGGATCCCAGTGTGGGATTGTTCTAGCTAAGTGTATATCAGGTTCATAAAATACATTTGCCAGAATGAAAAGCCCCTAAAATCCAAGGGCAGCAGTGAACATGGGGCTGGAGGGGGAAGGTTTCAGGCCCTGCTAGAAGACCTCCTTCCTCCTGCCGTTGCTGGTAATGGCCTCAAATTACCTTCCAAATCAGGCAATGAGGGCTCAGTCCTGCTCCCATTCAAGGCAGTGGAAAGGCTCCCACAGTACCCAAAATCCCTTCCTCAGGATGATTAATACCTTTGGTCCACATTCACAAAGGAGCTGAGAACAGAAGAGCTGATTTCATTGGGAAAGAAAGGGACAAGTTGGCCAGGATTAGGCACCTGAATACCTCTGCAGCTCTGGGCCCGGGGTCCCAGCAGCACTCAAGGGTTAGACAGCTGGGATAGCAAAGCCTACACGTCACTTCAATGCAAATACCCTTGCAGTGGAATCAACTCTCAATAAAGTTTTTGTTTATTGCAGAGATTTCTCTTTTCTCTGGCTGCCTTGGATATGGTGAGCAATTTAAAAAAGGGGGATGGCTGGTGCATGACACAGAATTTAGGTCACATCTCTCTTTTGCACTGTGTGATGCTTCTTGCACATTTTTTGACCCCCAGCACAGACATGCGTTGGGCCAAATGCTGACAGATATGGTCCCTACGTGTGTATGGGTTCACATGAACAGCTGTGAACCTGAGTCCCCTGCTCCTGCCACAGTCCTGGGACTGCAGTATTTCCCACCTTGGGGCAAGGAAAATCCCCTGCCCTAGGAAAAATCTGGGATGAAAGATTTTACTGGAAGTGCAGGATAGCTGTTTCTGCATCCCAGGTCTTTCCTACAGTGTGAGACATAAGATCATGCTCATGCTAAAATTTGACCTGCCCATTTTTTTGCTAAGGGCTCTGTTTTGGTCAGTAAAGTGACTCCAGCTTTATAACTGTAAATTTGCAACAAGACAGGGTTCTGGTTTTTTTCCACACTAAAGAGCATTTTATTAAAAGCATACATGTCCCAGCCAGCATCACTTACTCACCATGACTTGAAGAGCCAGGATGCCTGGGAGGCATCTGCTGTGTGCGTTGCCTTGCTGCTTCAGAGAAGATCCCTTGCCCTATGGTCCACACCTCTTCATCAAAGAATGTGTTGAATGGGAAAAGTCATAGAGGATCAAATTTTAAAAAATCTTTGCTGTTTAGTTGCTTCTAGAAAGAATCTGAATTTTACAGAAACAAATTGAACTGTAGATAAATGTTCCAAACAGTTTATGATGCAATTTCTCAGAAAACCCCTGAAAGCCATTCTACAGACTGCATTCTCTCCTTGAGTTATTTGAATCTAAAAATCTGGATCCTGCATGTCAGAGCCCATGGGCTATAAGCAATTCACTTGTATTGAGGTTCAATATTTCAATTCATTATAATACTCAGGCAAATTTTAACCAATTCCCAAGAAGTCAATTGATAAAAGCGTTCTTAGAAAAGTAGGCAGGTGACTGAAAATCTAAGGATACATGCAGCTTCTTCCCTGAAAAATAGCCTTACAATTAGTAGCCTTACATAATCCTGATTATGAGGAGGATTGGTCTTGGACTTTCCCACTCCTGCTCTCAACCACCCAGAAAGCATGGATAAAATATTTTCTTGAAGGTTAAAGAGACTCTCCATAACCTCATATGTACAGTGTGTCTGCTCCTTGACCTCAGCTCTCAACGTTGTCCAAAGAATTACTAAAGAGACAGAAATAAACACCCCCCAAATGGAGAAGGTTGCAGAACACATTTCTTAAGCCAAAGATTTCTGTCTCACTACAGTGTGCTGAAGTAAAAACATATCCAGGAGTTGTCCCTGGAGTCTCAAATCATTCTCTCATCACACTGGGTTCAAAGACAATGCGAGTTGTGTAGTGTAGCTGAAAGTATCTGCATAAAGCAATTCCTCTATGATGTTGTTTTGTTTCTGACTTGCTTTTACCTGGGCTATCTGAAGACATTGTTTGAGGCTAAGGAAAAAAAATGAATAATGTTTGGGCCTAGAGATCAAAAAATCAGGCTTATTTCCATAGTTGTTAGTAGCCAGTATCCCATGTGAATCTCTTCTTTTCTAAAGCTGCACTGAAATGCTGGGTGTATTAGGAAGGATTTCTTTTTATTCTTATTTTATTTTTCTAAGAGTTTGTTCTTCTTGATTTTTTGAAGATGCTGAAAGCTTTTTGATGTCACAAAACCAATCATAAGAGGGAAAACACAAATTTAAGTGTGAGATAAAAGTGGCTTTGCATGCATGCATAACAAGGAATCCATCGAACAAAACAAATTACTTACCACCTCCACAATAGCTCTCTGCCTCCAAGGGATGGGCTGGTTCACAATGAGGAGGTGACGGCGATAAAGTCACTGTGATACCGTGATCAGAAAAGCTGCAGTAAGAAAAAAAAAAAGTATATAGGGGAAAGCAAACTACAAAGAAGGGAGGGTGGAAAAAAATGGATCACCATTCCTCTGGGACTGTGAGTGACTTTCACTATTTCCCAAAAAGTTTCACTTCAAACGTTGCAAGGCCGAAAAGGTTGCTTGCTGCTTGTCACTTCAGGGAGCTGATGGAGGAAGGCAGAGGAAGGAGGATGGCTGAAATTTTCATTCAAATAACTTTGTTCCCGTTTGGATATGCCTTGTCTGGAATCCCCGTTGGTGGCAATGAGGTGTGAATTTCCCTGATTTGCAGGGCAAGAGTGGTCTCCTGGATCTGAGTTTAAGAGGTTTGTTTGGGTTTGATTTTGTCTCCATTTACAACTCTTTCTTTTACCATGTTAAAGCCATGAATGACGAGCATTAAGGGTTGGGGAAAGGCCAAGAGGGAGAGGGAGATGTAGTTATAAATTTCCTTTACTATTTTATGTTTCAGAGTTTGGGAATCATTTCAGACAGGTTAGCAAAACCTACTTTTCCCTCCAGACTCCCACAGCTAGCCTTGGACAGGGGTTGGCCTTACTGGACACAATCCTCTAATGGGTTTTGTGACATTTATTTTGTTTCCCAGAGAAAAGCTCTGGTTTTTAGGAGCTGAAAGTCTGAGAATGCCTCAAAGGATACTGTATCTATTACAGAATAAGAACATCAAAGCCACTTGATTTGTAAGACAGAAGTTGTATCTTCATTTGACCAGCTGTCTTATAAAAAAAAAAAAAAAAAAAGGTGAAGAACTTCCTGAGTACAAATCCTTATCTATTATCTATGCAGGTCTTATGCACTTTTTATGCCAGGGATTTATCCTTGGTTCTTGATATCTAAAAAATTGTTCAAAGTGTGTTTACTACAACACTAAATAGAAAATTATAAATTTTAACTAAATTTTACTTCAGAGATTCCCAATGTATTTTCAAGCTCAAATTTTACTGTCAGTCTGGAAAATATGTCTCAAGGTGTGTTTTGTCAGGAGGAAAGTACATCTCAAGAGCACAGAGATTACACAGAATGTGTAACAGTGTTGGAAGAAGCCCGAAGGAGATTCAGGAAGACTTCGGCTACTTTAAGAAAGCATCTCTCTGACGAACTGCTGTTTTTACCAGTGATTCTATGTCGTGAGGATCTGAAGAGCATTTCCATCACTGAGAGGAGCTGCAGAGAGTTATACAATAATCACCTGCAAATTTGACAAAGCAGTCAGGATCTTAATCCTGCAATTCATTTCCTTTGATATATTATCTGTCACATCCCCCTTCCCACACAAGCTCTTTATACTGAGAGGGAGATGACACACCACCTGTTCCCTTGACTGTTGAGACAGCTCTTTCTTTCACCTTTCTCCCTCTCAGTCTCTTTCTTTCTCTCTCTTGTCTTTTTTGTCTTTCTGGATTCCTCTGGTTGTTTCTTCCATCTCTCCGTGCCTCTTTTATGGCTCTTTCAAAGGACAAGGAATAATCCTGCTTCCTTCATCCTGACACAAAATACTGCAGCAAAGAGAGCCTGTGACGAGGACTTTGTCCACACGGCCCACACCAAATGAGGGGGTCCCAGGGCACTCCTTTTGGTATGGCTGGGCTGTATTTTAAGCATAAGGCCAAACTCTGCTCATTTCACTTTCAAAGAGCCTGAATGGGCCTTTGGGGAGCTCTGAAGTGCACAGGAGGAGAAAGCTGGCATTCATGCTGACAGCTGTGTGGAGAGGACAGGCTTGGCTGTGGACACATCTGCACGCCCGTGTTTGCCACCCAGCTGCCCTGGGGAGCAAGCTGGACTTGAGCTCTGCATGGCCCTGAAGAGCCCAGATCTGAATGATAATATTTATACAACCAGGCTTTTCATTACCTGCTCTGTCACTTTCTCTCATTGGCTAGCAGAGGTTGCAGAAGCCTAGATTACAATTCATTTAATTAAATATCTTCTCACACCTTACCACATAAAGATGACCTATGTTGTCAAGTGTGATTCACATGGCATACCTGGCCCATAATTTTAAATTGACTTAAAAGGTTTTGATAGAGACTCCAAAGGCTACCAATAAAACCAAGGTTATTTATATCTCTCATAATCCCTGTGAAACCCTAGGAGTGGAGTCACAGTGTTTGGGTTCTTGTCTAACCAAGGCTCATTGATTTTTAAACGCATAAATTCAGGAACTCTATAGACCTCGCCAAAGACAATACAGCAAGCAGCACAGTTCAGAGATCCCCCTGGGGAGGAGATGCGGTTGTAAACACTTGAAAATGTTTAAATCCAGTGAATGGTCTAGTTATACTTGGTAGTTCTGACAGGACAAGCAGTCCTAACAATCTGAAACACTGGACAGAATGGAAGGACCAACTTGCCAAAGATACCAAAAACCTCACAGCCCTTTTCGCTTCGCCTCTGCCAAGACATGCAGCTATCATGGTCTTGGTCCTCCCAGAGATGTTCTTCCCTCCAGGCAGATCTGATCCTAGGGAAGTGACAGATGCCCTTTGCATTGCAGGTTCATCTGATGGGAGATTCACACACTGCATGAGGAGTGAGGAAGAACTTCATGGGGAGCAGAAGCACCATGCTTTCATGCTGGGTCACAGTCACCTCACACAGGGCCTGACATCACTGGCCACTTCCAAAAGTCTCTTTGTAGCCTCATGTTAAAGATGAGTTTATATCAGCATTTGTACAGTTGTGCTGAAGAAGAAAGAATAAATGGCTTACCTCAGGGGAACCTCAGGGGAAGCCTGTGACAGAAGAAAGGTTTGGTCCAGGCTCATCCATGCCCCAGGCTGGTATCCTGCCCCTATATCATCTCTCCTGGTGTTGACCAGTGCTGGGCTCCAGCCCTCAGCTCCCACAGCTGCATTACGTTGGATAGGAATGAAGCCCTCTTAGGAGGGAAAATGGAAATCTGTGCAGAAAAATATTTCAGACTTCTAAAAACACGTCAGAAGCCTCAGAATTCCTCTACAAAAAAAGAAGGTGTAGAACAAGGAGCAGATAATGTCCAAAGACTTGCTGAATATAAGGGGATTGTAGTTCAAAACCAGGACTCTGAGGTTTGTGAGCAACAGACATGAGTAGCAAAGAGACCAAAGAGGTTAGTGCTAGATAGATGGGTAAGGAGAACAAGAGCGCTTGCAAAAATACCAGGGGAGATGTAGTACTAGCAAGGAGCTGAATCCTTCAGTAAACTGAGAGACTGAACTCTTTTGAAATCTGCCTTTAAATAAATATACAAAGTTTGAACAACTAGAAAACACTGGAGAGAAATAAACCTGTAGAAATAAAGATAATGACAAAGAATGGGTAAGGGAATATAGAGAAAATATGAATATAAACAAATTATCCTTCTACATTGCATAAAGCCCAGAACACTTAGGGAATTGAACAACAAATTTATTGTACCACCAACAATTATTCTTTGACAAATCATGGGAGATTCCCAGGGCCTGGAGCAAAGCAAACATTGTTCAGATTTTTCAGAGAAGAACTGAAGCATGATCCCAATTATTACAGTCTCATAAATCAGTTTTCTCTCCCTGGTAGCATAATAGCAAAATAATTTCCTGAGACCTATGGGGCTGAGTTGCTCATTACCCACAGATGATCCAGCACAGTCCTACAGAGTGCTGGTGCAGGGCTACTGACAGCCACGGTCCCAACCAGGGGAAAGAAGAAAGACTTGCTGGGCTGTGGTGGTCCAGCAGCGTGCCCAGATGCCACAGTGTGAACCTGCATGAAAAACACACAGGATGAGACCAAACAAACTCATCTCCAAAGTATAAATTATGCTGGTCCTTTTTTTAAGCTAATTAGTGTCAATACTAATTTACCTGATCCTAAACTCAGTGATGCTGTTGGAAAGCATTTACCTCTGTGGAGAACCCATGAGGAAATAATCCCAGCTCAGCCAGGCGCTATAGGGACAACCAGCAGATCTTGCTCAGATCTCACATTCCTAGAAATGCACTGGGAAGGAATTCAGAGAAAACCAGGAGATTTATAGATGGCCTAAAAAACAACCCTGACATTGTTAATATGATGAAAAAATTAAGAGACAATGAGTAAGTAGACACAGCTGCCATCAGGCTAATGCTATTTGTCCAGCCTCTGGGAAAGTGCTAAGGCAAAATTCTTCTCCTTAATTTCTTATTCCCGCCCAAAGCCTGATAGTTTTTACTTTGTGCAGGACATATATATTTCATCTATAATCATTATTTGTAGATATTTTTTAAGGTCAGAAGGGACCATTAGATCATCAGTTCTGGCCTCCTACATAACACATGTCCTAGAATGTCATCCAAAAAGGTAATGAACTATTCACCTCGGCTGTGGAACTGAATGAGGGCTGAACCTGCGACTGTTTGGTTCTGTGGCTTTTGGGAAGATCACAGATGTGTTCTGACATTTCTTCATATAGATTCTGCAAAGCACTATCACACGGAAAATCCCATATGAAAAGCAATTCTCTTTAAAAAAAACAAACCACTACTTGGAGATAGAGAACTGCAGAGGAAGCCCACAGGATAAATGAAAAAAAATAGAAATCAGCTTTTTCCAAATTTCATACCAAGCTTTTTATTCTTTCCATCTTCCTAGTTAACTGTTGTCAAAATAACCAGATGCAAGCATCAGGGAAACTAAATGATAGTTTAGTCTCCAAAAGAGTGGGAGAAAAAAAACTTGCTGAAATGTGTTTCTACAGTAGACTTTATACATCCATCCATTCAGTGGGATCTAATGTAAGTCAGGCTTTAACAAATATTTTTGCTCAACTTGGTTCCACGATAAAATTGTAGAAGTTACTGAAAGGTGAAAAAAACCCTCAATCTTTTCAACTTAAAAAAAAAAAAAAGACATTTAAGGGGGGTCTAACAGAAGTATACAAAAATCTTAGCTGAATGGATAATATCAATGCATGTTACTACTTTTGATACTGCACAGATGACAGGATCGGGGGCATAAATGGAAGTTCAAAAAACAAATTCAGAGGAGACATAAGGAAGTGCTTTGTCACTCAAAGAATAATAAATGTTTGGAATGGCCTACTGGGCAAGGTTGTTGAGGCAAAGACAGTGGGCTCGTTCAAGAAGCAATTAGATGCTATCCTGGGGGAAATGCTGTATTACAAGAGACAAGCATCAATGTGTTGAATGGCCTTTTCTCATTCCTAACATTTTCTATGTTCTTTTCTCCAGCTTGTACTCTTAAGGGTCTGCAGCCTCGGTGTATGATATCAAAACTGAAATCAGGCCCAGCAGTGTTCTCCACTAAACTGGGCCAAGAAGCATAATAAAGATTTGGCCTTGCTATAAAAATGTGCCACGCTGTACTGTTACCCTGCTTATTCCATGCTGGCTTCTGGGCTTCTAATAAAGGAGCAGGAGTTGGGCAAAGCACCCAGGGTTCAAAGATTTTTTTCACACCTTGTGTCGAGTCCAGAGCGCACTTTTAAGAAACTGGGGCACCCTGCCCTTCAGGTGGGAGCACTTCAGAGGTGGGCCAGGACAATTCCAGTGCATGCAGGGCTCTTTGGATCCATCACAACCTAAACTCAGTATACAAATGTGCCTTTATTAGTAGCTATTAATATTTTTTTGAGAACTGCTCTGTCTCTTTCAGCTTACCCATCCCTTCTAATGCTGTTTCCTCTCCCTCCAGGCACAGCCCAGATACTTTCCCCCCTCTTACACCTTTGCAAACATCAAAAGGGAATAAAAGTTTGTATTTGCTCTTTGGTGCATGCAGGGGCACCCACAGGACAGGTGAGTCTTTAGAAGGTTAAATAACATACCAGTGTAGTGCCAAAATAGGTGCACAACTCAGAGCCATAGGCTGAAATGGGGCAATTGCACCCCACTAACTCCCAGTAAAATCCCAGCCCCTTCCATGATGAGGTCACTGCACACCCCTGTGCCCCTGGGGCAGCACAGAGGGACTCACAGTGGTTCCAACCAGGAATGCCCCTTTTGGGAGGTGCAGGTTCAGCTGCTGATGGGCACAGAGCTCCTGGAACCCAGCTGAACAAGCTGAAGTCCACTCAGAGGAGAGGGGTGATTCAAGATACATCTTACACTAATTATTGTATTGCATCCATCTGAGTGTGTCCAGAGAAGGGCAATGGAGCTGGTGAAGGGTCTGGAGCACAAGTCTGAGGAGGAACAGCTGAGGGAGCTGTGGGTGTCTAGCCTGGAGAGAAGGAGGCTCTGGGATGACCTTATCGCTCCCTACAACCACTTGCAAAGAGGTTGTAGTGAGGTGGGGGTCGGTCTGTTCTCTCAGACAGCAAGCAACAGGATAAGAGGAAATGGCCTCAAGTCACATCAGTGGAGATTTAGATTGGTTGTCAGGAAAAATTTCCTTGCTACAATGGTTGTCAATCTGTGGAACAGGGTGCCCAGGGAAGTGGTGGAGTCACCATCCCTGGAGGTAGTATTTAAAGATGTGTAGATGTGGCACTTGGGGACATGGTTTAGTGGTGGATGTGGCAGTGCTGGGTTAACAATTGGACTTGATGATCTTGGAGGTCTTTTCCAACCTAAATGAATCTATGATTCATTCATGGGGTTTATGGGTTATGGAGGAAGCTTTAAGGGCTTTCTGTAGCAGGCTGCGTGGAGACACTATGGTAAAGATGGTCTCTCCTCCCCTCCACTTACTGGGTATCCTACAGGAGGTCATAGGCAGGCACAACTAGACAGTGAGGAAGTCCTCAAGGACATGAATTTTACTAATCACACAGGACTCTTTAGCTCTCAGCAAGTATTTCATCAGCAACTCAGCAAAGAGACATTTCAGGGAAATATTTAAAGAATGCTGCATTTGCAGCTATGCTTTTTTTGTATGGGAAAACTTCACCATGTATAAGGCACTGCACAAGAGAAAGTATTCAACTACTTTGGGGGGTGGGGGGAGGAAAATGTGTGGCTGTGCAAGAAATGCTCAGCTAATAAAGCAGCTGAAAAACTGGAGGAGAGGGATGGCAATTCCTCCCTCTCCAGCCAGGATGAAGAAGGAAAAAAGAATTTTGAGCAGCTCCCCCCACCCAGACACTAAGGCAGTCCCTCATTCAGGGCCATGCAAATAGAGTTTAAATTAATATGAATTTCTGAAACACAGTCTGTCCTTTCTTCCCCTAAATCTTCTGCAAGTTGTTGGCTTGGGGTTTTTTATTATCCTGTTTTACTGGTGAAGGATTCTTATGTTTCTACCCTTCATTACAGTGGCTTTGTGCCCCAGCACTCTCGGGAAAATGCATATTCAGAATAGCTTTGCAAGTGCTGCCGAAGCCATTTGATGTCTGCACCACTAGCTAAGTTATTTGCTAACAAACGCTGAGACTTTTTGCCCTCTCAAAAGAACTATTTCACATGTGGTTTTTGGCTTTCTCTGCAGTGGCTCAGCAATATTATTTTATCCCAGCAAAGAGCACATTTTTGTTTAATATCACTGCTATATTCCAGTATGTTCCCAAGATGATAAATGTTGGCTCAGAAAAGAGGCAACTTTTTCAAACAATAAGTAATAAATTGTGGAAGGCTGAGGTAAATATTTTTCCATGTCCCCGAACAACTCTTGAGTACATTCCTGAGGAGTGTATTGACAGTAAAATGTTTGAGAACAAGAAAATTTGTTGGATCAGGTTGTGGTTGTTGTCCAACCCATAAAACATCATGAAAATTCCTAGCTCTTTTTCCCATCTGTTCCAGTGTGTACTTCTGGGTACAGCTTTAACCAAAGCATTCAAACTGTCTACTATAGAAAATATGAATATGAATGAATTTGTGTGAGAAGACAAACTGCATTGTTCCAAGGCTTTAGGAAAAAACAACCTGAAACACAAAGTTTGTCAGCTAGGCCCAGATGTCTTGGCAATGAATTATTCAAACACCTGGATTCACTATGCCGAGTGAGATCCGGAGTGCAACGGGTGACCTACCCAGGCAAGGACAAAACATGTCACAGGTGGGTTGCTGAGCACTGAACTTGTGCAGTGAGTTGTTTGTGATCAAATCAAAGGTCACAAAAGTCAGAAATTATTGACTAAAAATGTCACCTCAATATTCTATTTGAAAACTATGCCCGCTAGCAGGCAAGCCACAAAGAGAAAAAGATTACCAAAATCAGAATATTATTATCTAGTGTAAGGTTTACCTGCCTGTAATGCCATCCTTGTGTGCATCACCTCCAACACCACCATGTGTCTGTCCAGCCGTGTATATGCCTTTGAACCCCATCCTTACAGCTTCTGCCCTCAGGCTGGCATGCTCACCCAGGAGGAGAGCTCCCTTAACCCACCAGGAGCCAGAGGGAAAAGCACTGGTGACTGGGAGCAGAGCTGCAGGTGCTGACCCCAGCCGCATGAAAATGAGCATCTCAGTAGGTACTGAATGAAGGCTATATATATATGTATATATATATATATATATTCATATATATATGAAGGCTACTTCATTATAATTTCTTTGCAGTGATTTCAAAGGATTTTTGCAATTTTTAAATATTGCATATGGACATGTTCAATATCCTTCTGGGCCAATATCTGCCTGTTTAAATGGAAACTACTAATCCCCTAACACTATAAGGGGAAGACCTATTCAGTATACATAGTCTGTACTTGAGACATAAATAATAAATGCAATTTAAACTGAAATTTGAGCAGACTTTCCATTAAGTAACAGATCACTGTTGGATGGGCATGGTTTTTTATATCTGGCAGAGGGCTGTATCTCAGATATGTAGACATCATGTAGAGATGGGATATTTTGTACGAACATTAATAATGATGTTCCTACATCGCTCATGCTGTGGAAATGCTTCCTATTCATCTCATTATCTTCTGGTCCCACAATGGCAGCATGATGAGTGCAGAGAAATGAGTGAGAAGCCTTCTATGTCTTTGTGTGGTGGGCATAAAATGGTTGCAAACTAGATGAATGCTTAAATACATTATCTCTTTGACATTTCACACTACCCTTCTGGAAAGACCCCATATATTTAATATCAAAAGGCCAAAGACCACTTACCATGGGAGAAAAAGAGAATGACTGCTTTGTCCTGCTATCTGTATCCCAGGGAGCAGATCACAGAGGACCAAGATGGTTTCCCTCACACCTTGAAAGGGGCTGATGAGAACCCAGGAGCACCTAGATAGAAGTCAGATCTGTTCACTCATATCAGTCCTACAGATCTGCTCTAAATCTCTCTTCCCAATCACCTCCTCCAGGGTTAAAAAGATGGCACAGCAGAGTGTGCCAGAGAGGTTGTTCTGAGTTATTGTTGTGTATGTTTCAGTGGTCATTGCTGTCTTCATAACACTCATTTCAATATAAATCACTTCTGTTTTCACATTTTCTCCCAGAGTAGTTGTACATGCCGAGGACCATTCCCATGAGTACCAGTTGAATCTGCTTCCCCCAGCTCTTCTCTAACGGCCTTTCACAACATTGGTAAAGGCTTCAGCACTCACTGAAATCATCAAAGGGCCTATTCTCATCTTTCATGGAATCTAATAAGAATGGTGGGGCTATATATTCACAAAGCTGGCACTGCTTCTCTGCACGTCCTTTAAAAGCTGCAGGAGTCTCCATGTGGGAGAGTGGGAATAACAGCACTGGCCTGTCAGCCATGGAGGCTACAACACAGAATCCCTTAAGAGAAGTGTTGAAGTCCAAAACAGTTGATGTAGGAAAGAAAACACTCTGCAGGAAAGTAAGAGGTTCACACATTCATGGGGAAGAAAGCAATGTGCCTACAGGTAGCTCAGCTGCCACCCCAACCTACAGCCCCGAAATACAAGTGACAACAGGACTGAAAACATGAAAATCCCAAGCTTCACTGATCTAATTTACATCAGTGGACAACTTCTTGTACAGACGAATCTCTGGAACAGGCCTCCTTCCCTCAGTCTATTAACAGAACTATAAATATTTAATTTGAAATATAAGATACTAATAAGCGTCTTTAATAAAAGAAGATTGTGGTAGATTGGAAGACTGCCACATTCATCTCCACTTCATACAGTGTCTCCTTTTTGTCTTGAATTGCTAGATGACATCCTTCTGATGGAATTAATTGGCCTCTTTCTTGCCCCACGCTATTTCTGGTTTAATTATCTTGCCATTTGGCCCGTGGATGATGTTATTCCTGCTGCTGCTCTTTTGCTCTAAGTGTTCTCAGTTGGTACAAGGTGTTGCCTGAATTCAGTTCCGTTTTCCTCTTACAAGTTCCTAACCAATATTTTGCGACATTTTCTGCAGAAAGAACAACTTAGATTCCTACGCAAAGCAAGCTGTGATCAAAATCCATTGGCTTCAACAGCTGATAGCTCAGCTTTTCACACCTGCCACGTGCCTCAAGCAGTCGTAAGACAGAAATGTGCATTGGAAAATGAAGTTGCACACATGATGAAGAAGAGATGACAAGACTGATTGAAAGAAATGAAACCATGTTTCTGTTTTCTCAGGAAATTACAGCTTGACCTCAGGTTACTCAGATATTTCCATTGACTTCAGGGCTTTTCCTCTGCAGATATATCAGATATGAGATCCATCCAGTGAAGTACATTCGCTTGTAATTACCGAACTACCAAAGTGCAAAAAGTTGCAAAGGACATGAAATGTATTTTAGAATTAGACAATGGGGTTTGGCTAATTTTTACATTTGTCCATATACTGATTGACTTTTTATTTGGTTTGTCTTAAATTGTTAAGAAGAAAATTAAAAATTAAGGACGAGGAAAATTAAGGACATCTGGATAAAAAAGAGGAAGAAAAAAAGAAAGTCCAGCTTACAAGTAAGCACTCTTTCCTGGTAAAAGGGTGATACCTTGAAAAAATATTAAAACCATTCCTGAGAAATTTCTTAGGTGTGGAAGAGCATAATGTCAGGTTAAAGCAAATCCAAACTCATCCCAAAACCTTGATTTCCGTATTTTTTCTGTTTCTGGGAAGCTTTCATATTTCACTCTTCATCACAGCTGATACCCAATTTTTCCCATGCTGTGACATATTACCTGGTCTATGTGCCCAGCCAGTGCTTTCTATATGGCCTCTAAGCTGGTAAAGTCTGTTTCTGGGAGCCAAGTATTAGCAAGGCTGGGGAACATGCTCCCAGATGAAGAGAGATTCCTGTGCCACAAGCCAGGCACTGCAAGAACGGTTGGGACCAGCCATGGACACACACTGCACTCAGCAGTGGTATTTATAGGATTGTTAACTGCTGAAGAGATGTGAGGCTCAACCCTGTAACAGTATTTCCTTTGCCTTCAAAAGGCACTTCTCTGAAGTGCCCAGAGACATCCTGTCTTAGGGGTTATTCCCAGTTAAGATAAACGAAGGGAAAATGTGTGGTTGCTGTCAAAACAAGAATAATGTTAGTGCTTACAAAAGCTTCCCTTCACATAGGAACACTGCACCGCTATGCATAACCTCTGTGTTTGATTCTCTGTCATATTTTCTCACACTGGAGATGGTCCCAAAGCAAACCTCTGAATGCAAGCACAGAACATGATTAAGAATCAAAGCCTGGAACACCAGAACATATGTTTGGCTTCTCGCTTGTATCTTTATAGAGGTCCAGCCAAAAGCCTCAGTACAAACACCCTTGAATATTTGTATGTTCTGCACAATAGGCCAAAATATTCATACTCACTACTATTAACCTTTTGCTGACTATAACTTTGATGCAAGTCTAGGAATTGCCATGGCTTCTGTGGCTTCCCTGTTTGACCTGAATACAAGTCTAGCTCAGCCTTGTTTATCCCCCAGATATTCTGAGTGCTCCTTCAAGTCAAAAGAACATTACTTCGCACTACTGAATCCCTGAGGTGGGTTCCCATAATGTCCAGGCCCCTAGACAAAGCTCTGGGAAGTGAAGTGCTTAATGGTATGGACACACTATGCTTATTTCAAGAGGACCAGGTGCTCTGGTTTCCATTGGAAGCTCTTGGTCTCTGATTAAGACAAAAGTAAATGAAAATTTCTCATATTAATCTGGTTTATTCATCGGATGTCATGTGAGATAATCACCTTAGCAAAAAGGCCTTTAGTATGACCAAGGACCTAGGTATCTCTCAAACCTAGAATGAGAGGAAAGTCAAACTTACCTGCAGATTCCACCTCTGGAGGTGTGACATCATTGGATACCTCAGACAACCTGGACTTTGCCTCCATCTGTTTTATGTGTGTGACTCTTCAGATTCCACTGAAGGTTTCTGCTTTGCCAGTCCTGCAGCTTTCAGACACATGTTAGCAGCCTGTTGACCTCCCACACAGGTCAGGACAAAGTGTCAAACAAGTGCTTTTTGACATAAATCAAGCTTCTCATGCTCATGTTTCTCATGAATTAATGAATATCATGCTTCCAGAGCTATTTTTCCATCAGCCATGGCACTGCAATAAAAGATATAAAGCTATTAGGAAGCATCCAAAGAAGGGCTGTGAGGATGTTGAAGGGTCTGGAGGGAAAGACGTATGAGGTGGGGCTGAGGGCACTTGGTTTGTTCAGCTGGAGGAGACAGAGGTGGGACCTCATAGGATTCTACAACTTCTTCATGAGGGGGAGAGGAGGGGCAGGCATCTCTTCTCTGTGGTGACCGGCAACAGGACCCAAGGGAATGGCCTGAAGCTGTGTCAGGGGAGGCTTAGGTTGGATATTTGCAAAAGGTTCTTCACCCACAGGGTGGTTGGGCACTGGAACCAGGGTAGTGGTCACAGCACCAATCCCCACAGAGTTCAAGAAGGGTTAGGACAATGCTTTCAGGCACACGGTGTGATCCTTGGGGTGATCCTGGGAGCTGGACTTTGATGATCCTTGTGGGACCCTTCCAACTCAGCATATTGTATGATACTATGTAATACTATGTAAGACTAAAAATTACCCAAACTACTACAAAGTATCTGAAATCCACCCTGGACACCGTGTGTATATGATAAAGGCCATAATTTAGCATATTTTCCTCAATCCCAATGAAAATAAAATGACTTAAGACAGAAAAGATGAAAAATAATCAAACGTTACTCCAGAAAATTTCAGCACGGAATATCTTAATTGTGCTCATTAATCAAACCCCAAATAAAATCAGCTGTCTTCTAAAGTGAGAACAGAAAAAATTAGGACAACACATGTCTGAAAAAAAAGTTAGACTTTTTTATTCCAGGAGAACTCAACTAAAAGCTCCCTCCATTCTGGCACCTGGGTTTCATTTCATAATAGCTTCGGTCCATTGTTCCTTATTATCAGAGCTGACTATGTTCAAGCTAAGGCAGATCTTGTTCCTAAATTTATGTCTCTGTGTGTGACCACTACAATATGTGTTTTGTATGCTTTTTCCTGAAAGCCTAATATAGTGATACCTGTGACACGGCTTGGACTCCCCCTTTCATGTATATTACCAACTCGAACTGCAACCTGCTGGTAGATTTTCCTTAAACTCTAAAATGAGGGTCTAACCTTCTCTTCTTTTTCTTTTTCTTCTCTGTTACCTATAATCTTGATTTGACTCACACAAAAGTGACACAGTGGGAAATCCACTCAAGAAGACTTTGACAACTAACAATGGAAACCTACCTACACGAAAGTTGACTGGTGGCGTTTATAGTGAAAAAATGTATTCAAGTTTAAAGATGTCATCTGTGTTAACTGATTCGTGTTGGTTTTGTGTGTTTTTGTCAAAAGAAATGTGCTGTGGAGTCACCTCTGTTAGGGTAAAGAAAACTAGCCAGAACAACATCACCACTAAAAATAGACAGGTTTATTCAGGAAAAGAAACAAACCCCAAAATATTTAAGATTGGGTAAATAAGAGTTTTCGGTTGGACCAAATCTAAAGGACTTACATGAAATAGTGAAACTTCCAATATTTAAATACAACTAATGTATAGAATTATTTATATTTCTCTTCCCTTTACCATCTCTAACACACACCAAAAAATTGTTACTTTATGCAATACCAAAATTGTTTTAAATGTGCCTCATAGATTAAAGTAAGATCACTGTACATTTTTCAGTAGTAGCTACCAATTCCTTTGGCTTCAGTTTTAGAGTTGAAGTTGAGACATTTTACAAAGATTCCTGTCCACCTGGAATGAATTCTTGCTGTGAAATGGCTTTCCTCATCAAATGGGACACCCGAGGACATGAGGTGCCATTGGAAATCTTGGACATTTAATCCCAGAAAAGAGGTGTAAGCTAGTACAAAGTTCAAAGATGCCAAAACTCAAGTAAAAGGGACTGAATGTATGGTATTAAAGTCACTGATGTTGTACAGTCAGTCCTTGTGTTCTCTTCCCCGTTGCTGCGTCTGCTCTAGGCCAGACCTTGTTTCTGGACACAGCTGCCTTGAAGAAGTTGGTCTTGGTATTATATTCACTCCTAACAGACCCTTTTGATGAAGACCATATCAAATATTCCACATAGGTGAAACTCAACCCAAAAATGGTCTTTTGAGTCAGGTTACAAACATGTGAAATGGAGATGATGCTACTATGCCATCCCCATGAAATGCAGGACAATGGAAAAACTTGGAAGAGGTGATTGGAAGAAACCTGAGGTGACAAACACTCTGAATGGGACAGAAAGGATCTGAAAGCAGAAGGAGGCAGAGAGTCAGCTGCATCACTCTGTTCATTTACCCAGGTCAGAGTAGCCTGAAGGAAGGACAGAGTTCAGAGGGGTCTATTCTGTTGTTGTCCATGCTGCAGACGTTTTGTAGCTAAACAGAAGGCTTTAATGAGTAAGCAGATTTGTGGATGGCAAATCTTTCCAACCTGTGTATTGCCTATACCTGAAAGATGCCTATTAATTTAAATTCACTTAAAAATTTAGAGTGGGGGAAAGAAAAAGATCATCTCTTAAAATTAAATAATTTGAGGCGAAACCACTTTGTTCAGTGTTTTTTCACAAGTACAAGTTCTTCAGCATACCTCATGATGCAGAAGAGGAAAAGCTCATAAAAGCAAGACAAATGACTGCTTTAGCAAAATTCATGCAGTAAACAGAAAACTAATCTATGCTGTTGGTGCAACAAGTAGTACCCTAGAAAATCCAGTGAGAAACATGTATTTTGGGATGACTGATTGGAGAAGGAATTTCATCTCCTGCCATTGTGGCGACACTGATTCTGCCGTGGAGGTTCTGAACATGCTTTGTGCAGATAATAAGAGCTGTGCCAGTGTGCCTTGTGACTGCATGGTTTTTAACATTTTAGAGCCAGGTAAACTGAGTGACTCAGTTAATGCATATCCCAGACTGCTAGGAATGCAATTTGTGAAACTTGTTTCATTTCAGACATTAACAGGCATTTTCTGTTTTGCTCCCTCATACAGAGTACACCTTCCCCCCACGGACCCTTTACCTCAGCCAGACAAGGGCTATTGCAGGACCACAGCTCTCTCGTCACCCACCTGATTTCTCCTGCAGCTGCACTGCCAGGCAAGTCTCAGCATCAAAGATGAAAGCCGGATAAGATCTCCAACAAGAAAACCCCCAAAAGTTGTTCGATTAAACTGAACAAAACAAGCCCCCTTTAAATATTACTTTAGAGAGGATGTGTTCAAGTTCAAGTGGGGGTTATTGTGTCTCAGTTTGCTAGCTGGCAGTCAGGGTAATTGACCCAGCAATACCTGCCCAGAGGAAGAGACAATGTTTGAAATTCGTGTTTGAAACAATTATCTACTTGACTTTTAAGTATGGGTGTTTCTGCTTTTATTTTTTCAGGAGGGCATAAAAAGAAACAAAACAGGAAGGCTCCCAACTCTTTGAAGGTCCTGTTTGTGCTGAAACAGACTCTGTGAATTGGTAATTGGCCTCACAGAGCCCAGGGGATGCGAGGCTGAGGCAGCTTGGCAGGCGACACCGCTGCCATGCTCAGCACTTCTGCAGCCACCTGCTGCCCCTGCCTGGCTGCGGGGTCTTTGCTGCAGCGGGACATGCCACTGTCCCCATCCCACAGCCTGAGCTCAGCACCCTCCTTGCTCGACTTCCCCCACCTCTACTGACCTTTCCTGTCCCTTTACTCCTCTGCAGGAGGCTCAGGGAGAGGTGGCTGCCACAAGGCTGTGAGTGGGCAAAGAGCCCAGGTCCCCGTGGTGCTGGAGATCATGGCCTCCCTCCCAAGGGCAAAGCAGGCAGGAGCCTAACTCTGGACAGCTGCAAACAGGAGCAAAACAGCAAAGCCACAAACATGTAACTTCTCTGCTCTTCAGCATTGCTTACTGCTTCCTGTTGAACTGTTGCCTTCCACCCAGGCCAGGGCTGGCTCTCCTGCAGGTGAGGATGGGGAGAGGTGGCCTGCTGGCAACACAGGGACACCTGAAGCTGCTGGCTGAGGAATTACAGAATCACAGAATGTGCTGAGTTGGAAGGGACTCACAAGGATCGTCAAGTCCAACTCCTGGCCCTCATAAACACACGGATGAGAAACGAAGAATGACCTTCAGCAAGACCATGAGTGTCTTGTGGGCAGCCTCTTTGTGTCCCTGCTTGGTCAGGAGAGAAGACACTTGCTGGTCCCAGCAGTGTCCCCATGGCCTCTCTGGAAGGGAAGGCTCGTTGTGAGCCTGGAAACGCTGTACAGAACCATCCTGTTGGAATCCTGTTCCGGCTTCCCCTCTGGGGCCATGGGTGGAGCCAAGCCCACAGTGTGAGTGCACACACACAGGAGCTGGATAGCACTTGTGGCCGTGCACAGAATGGGCGACTTCAACTCTGCTGCTCCCAGGGAATTCAAACCGTTAGGAAAATGAATTAAGCCTCACCAATATCTTTGCTTTAAAAATCAAAACAACAATAACAAAAAGACCAGTCAGGTTAATTACACTAGAGCAGGGAGCAATCTGTGAGATGTAAATACATTTCCATGAACATTAAAAGCAAACCCCTCTCTAAAGTGTTTTTCTTTCACAAGCAAGCAAGAAAACGCACTGGATAAAACAAACTTTGCTTATTTTAGTTTCGACTCAATTACCTGTTAATGGAAAAAATCTGGCACCACCAATAATAAGGCAGGAATGAGATCACTGTTCTGGAGGCCTGGCTTGTCAGGGAAGCTTGCAACAAGAAGTGCATTTATCTGCCTTTCTATAACCCTTTTCAAGCACTCTGTCAGGGAGCCCAAACTGAACAGCCAGTTTAGGAGGAACTTGGAACCTGCTGCAGGCCCCTTCGGCCCTCTGGGAAAAGGAAAATTATTGTTGGCAAGTCTGCCTGGCTCCAGAAGTTGATCTAGTGCCCCCCACTTGCCCATGCAGCAGCAGACAGAGCTAAGAATTTTGCTATAATTAAATAACAGTGTGCTGATTGGTTGCTGGAGGTGGTCTTGAAACTGGTGTTTAAGGCAGTGGAGAACAACGGTTACTATTCATAGAAAAAGCAGAGTCTTAAAATCCATCTGTTTCGTTCCAAATTTAGGCCAAAAAAATGCTCACTCACTGTCTTTAAAAATACCACCTGCTTAGCTATTTTGTATAATGTGCCATTATATAAGTTTGAAGAAGGAGCAGGCAGGGAGGCAGTGGGGGCTGAGGAGGGGTGGGTGGAACAGATTAAAAAGATATAGTTAGATCCAAAAATACCCCAGCAGCTTATTTAAAAGGGAACACAAAATAAGGGAGCAAAGGAGACAATTTCTGATGGAGATTAAAACCAGGGTATTTGCTAATGCCTGGGAACCAGCTACTACAAATGGGCTGGTTTGCAAATAAGATATTAATCCCTTTTCTCTCTTTCTTGAAAAAAACCCCACCCTTCTTGCTTTGCACACCCAGCTCCAGTCTTCCCCATGCTACAGAGCTGTGGAAACACCCTGAGACTTTTCCATCCTGGAGACTGTTCTGGTGCAGTCCAGGCCACAGCATCACAGGCCCCTGCCAGCAGGTACCTCCCAAATGGGGCTGTGCTTCCCATCGGTGAGCTGGTGCCAGCTGCTCAGTTGAAGGAATGAGACAGGAGCTGGTAGCCCCACAGCATTGACTTTTCCAGAGCAGCTCTGCCCTGTGAGCAGGAGCATTTGCAGGGCCTGGTGTCCTGCAGATGTGTCTCCTATCTCCCCATTGTCCTTCCCCTCCCCTGGCTTCCCCACTGCAATCTTACATAATATTACATATTGCAGCTGCAGTATTTCCACTTTTCCCTATACCCTTAACTCGTTCCCTTGCTCCCTCCAACATCCCAGTGCTGTCCATGTCTCCTACCTAATCTTCTCGGCCTGCCAGCTGAGCAGGGGAGCACAGATGCTGGTCCAGAAGTAGATGTGTGATAATTGGCCATATGGATGCTGCCAGAGAGAATGGATAACAGCTGAGCTCTCCCTGCCTTTTCTTCAGCAGTGGATCTGGAAAGTCTCTCTTCTCAGCACTGACAGAGATCTCCCTGGAACTCAGAGGGACTTTATCATCTCTGAGAGTTTGACTGCCGCTGTCAAATCTGGTTCAGAATGCCAGACTATTCAAGAGTTATCAGGAGAGGGTCAAGCAGATGTACAGAGAGCATGACTTCATGTTCTCCACTGCCTTAGAGGTCCAGACTAACAGCCCCCCACCCCAAATTTAAAAACATTTCCAACCTCAGAAAAAGAGCAACTCCTAGAACATGGATGAAAGTCATGAGTTAATATTTTTGATTGATCCCAGGAGAAAATCAGTCCAGGAGTTGGAAGACTACAGTCCTCAAAGAGTCCTTAAATGGGTTGGTGACATTATTGACAATGATGGGTGCTTGGAATCAAATCACTTGTAGCTGATCTGCCTCAAAGTCTCAAGATGTTTCCCAAGGACATCTTAAAATGAATGCCAAAGTAACTGTCTACCCTTTTTTTATAACATAGCAATTGCTACAATCTCTCAGCAAATTTGAATATTCATAGTTTTGAAGCTCCAAAAGCTTTAGGCATCCTGTCCAACAAAGATCACCTGAGATCTATCTTGGTCCTGTACTGAATTTTGTTTTCAGCTGGAGCACCTCTCCCAAAACAGCATCCAAAACCTTCATCCAGAGTCTTTGGTGGTAAAGTGATCCTATGTGTATGCCAGACATACCTAGGCAGCAGTGTCATACTCATTGTTGTTTGTTATTATTATTGTTGTTGTTAATAATAATAATAATAACATTAATATTATTAGCTTTCATTATTGTTGCAACGACCTATGCAACTATTTTACAGTAAATTCTCTTTGCATCTTTTTTATACTCTAATGAAATGAACAGGACTCTAAAGATTGCTCTTTTTTTCCTGCCTTTCCACTTTTTCTTTTGAGAAAAGCATAAAACCATGTGGCACTGCTTTGAGTCAGCAGTTGCTTAAACTTTTTAAAATTCCATACACTAAGTGAAAAATGAGATTTACAAAACTAATGGAAAATAAATGTCTCCCGAACATGGAATACATTGACTTGCTTCCTTGCCTTAGTCCATAAAAACAGATGGAAGCAATAGATACAGTGAATTACCTACTGTATGTAGGGCCCTGTGCTGTCCCGTGGCAGCCCTGGATGAGGACAGACCATGCCAGTTTGTCACCACCTCACTCTAGTGGTTGTCCTCACTGGTGTGGATCTGGGGGTGATCAGCCTGTTCCTCACCCTGTTGTACTCCTCAAGTGTATATAGAAAGGACTGTCTTCCCACCACGTTTCCACAAAGGGAATACATATAAATAATGGTAATTTTCTCCCAGGAGCCTTGACCCAGCTCAGTTCCTCTAAGCAAGGGAAATTTGGAGGCAAATCTGAAGGCATAATGCCTCTAAGGGACACAGCAAAGGCATAACCTACAGGAAACACATGCAGTTGCTTTCCCAGGAATATACTATTGTTTTCCACAGAAAACAAAGTTCCCAGCACAAGTTATCCACCACTCACAAGCTCTGTTCAACATGCCCTTGGAACACATGCCTCTCTCACCACACACACAGAAGGAAAACTAATTTGCACAGGAACGGTGTTTCAGGACTCTGCTTTCCGAAGTTTGCCTAATAAAGCAGAGAGCAAAGAACACAGTATTTTCCTGAATATATGAACCATACCTTGATGGTGTCTACTTTGAATCATGACATTCAAAGATCTCCCTGGAGCAGTATTCCTTACTTTAGAAGAGTGCAGCTATCCCCAGCAGAGATGCAGCACATGTGTCTGGCTGATGGATGGCCGTGCTCTAGCAAGAGTCAAAACACTTAGGGAAAAGAAGAAAAAAATTCCCTAGAAACCTTAACTAGCCAGAGAGTAATTTAAGCATTGCATTCAATTTACTGGCTACCAACAACAGGAAAATTTGGCATCTTACACAAAGGCTTTGCAGCAATGTCCTTTTCCCCACTGCAGAGCCCTGTCCCACCCACGCTGCCCACGTGCCTGTTGTGGGTGGTGAGGGAACATGTTCCACTGAGGTCAAGGGCAGCATTGTGTCAGACCACAACAAAAACACCATCAGGCCTTGGATCAAGAGAGATAAACGGAGCTTGGTAAAAAATTCACCATGAGTTATTCCTTCTAATAGGGCATAAGAAGTAATACTCATGTATATTGCCCTTTATTAACATGTTTGAACAAAAAAACCCAAAAGGCTTGTCTTGGATCTAGTAATTAAGTATTAGCAATTTAAAGTACTGTATACTGCTTACACATTATTTAGTACTTCACTCAGTGCCTCCCACCCCCTCACAAGGGAAATTCCTTCTGTAGCCAGTGAACACTTTTGCAGGTTTTATTGGACCCCACAGGAAGGGACAGCACCATCCCAGTGCTGGGCTTACCAGAACAGCCTGTTCTCAGATCTCTGCAGAACACTCACCCTTCCTGCAGAGCCTGCCAAGACCAGCCAAACAGAAGTGCAGTACCTGAGCAATGCACCTGCACAAAGGCAGGGAACAAACCTGCTTCAAGACCTTTACACTCCATTCTCCTCAAGTGCCATTGTAGGAATTACGGCTGACATTTTCCAAGATGACTGGGCCTATGGTGACATCCAATTGTGATAGATTCCTGGAAATTATGTTTAAATCTCCACTTATTTTAAAAAAACCCAAACAAATCAACAACATAATAAGAATCCTTCCACGTAAATTCAGTCCCATCCTGCAGCATCTGCAGGCATTGCTGTCAGGTGGATGCTGAATTCTTGGAACTGAGAGCAGGCTGTGCTGCAAGGGCTCATTTCATTTTAAAAACCCTCAGATATATGCAAAACTGGACTCAAATCTGTCCAGATAAAGCCTAAGGCCAGCAGAAGGACTTTACTAATTAAGGCTATCTGGGCTCTCCTATGTGACCTTTATAGTGCACCAGGCCTATGTTTTGAGACCACCAGGTTGAACAGAAATATATTAAAATTGAAGGTAACACCAGCTCTGGTCGCCTGTGCCCCAGTCAGGCTCAATTCACATGGAAGAACATTCCCTTAGCTCACGTGCTGTCTTCTGCCAAATCATGTGCCATTTGCTTTGAATAAAAAGGATTTTTAACCACTTCTACTCACGCAAAAGTGTGCTGAGCAGGGAGAGGGCCAGTGCAAGTGCATTCCATGGGAACCCAAAGGAAACGGGATTTCTCACAAATAGAGCTGGCTGCAATTTGCCACAATTTTCACACATTTTCTTTTGAGGAATTTTTCCAGTTGGCCTGAAAATCTTTCCAGCCAGACAAAATGCAGTCAATGCATAAATGAGTTGACAAGTCATTCTCTGCACATACTAAGTTGCTTTTATTAATCCAGAACTGCATGCTACAGATACTGTACAGCATGAACATTTATTCATTACAAAAAATGGCTTCCAAACCATTAAAAATGAAAATCGGAATAAGAGCATAAAACGGAACAGTAACATCACAACTGTTAGGAAACATTCAAAGTATTCACAAAAAATGTTATAGTTAGCATCTTAATAAACCAGAGAAAAATCTGAGACAGTTTTACAATCGCTTCATGTCAACTACAATGGCACTGAATGAACAGATGAACAATTTTTCAGCTTTATACAGCGTTTTTTGCAACATCAACATGCCTAGGTTTTTTTTTTGTTTTAAGTTTGCTACCTACCTGTATGTAGTAAGTGTACATAAAAGTGGCAGTCTGATTTTCCTTTTATGAATAATCTAATATACAGAATTTGGCCCTTAAGGGTTTATACCTCTTCATTTTAAATGCTTTCCGGACAATCTGCTACCAAACACATCTGTTATAGGTGACATTAAAACTACATACATATCTACCTATGTAACATCACAGCAAAACATGATGAACAAAAAAATTACAGCATTAAAAAAAATAATAAAGTTGTCGGGAGAAAGTTAAAAGTCACTGAGAATTTTGGCACATAAAAATTTTGCACACAGCCTACAGTCCTAATGTCGCAGGGGATTCAGCTGCAGTTCTGAACGGGAGACACTTGGACCTTGCTATTTTTCAAACAGCATTGCTAAAAATTCCCTTGCTAAATTTTCAAGTCTTTTCATGTGTAATGGCTTTTAAAGCAATTTTATTCTTTACACTATTGATCCTTGAAAAAAATGCACCTGCGAATGTCCATTTGGTGGCAACCGTATTTCATATAGCAAAAAAAAAAAAAAAAAAAAAAAAAAAAAAAAAAAAATCATGAAAAGAAATCAAAAACAAAATCCCGGAAAAAATATATATATACACATTTATATATAAACTTAAAAACCTTGTACAAATGAGTTGTTATATATAAGATGCTTACACTAAAGGAAAAAAAAAACCCTTTATACAATGTTTCAAGGAAAAAAAAGAAGAAAAAAACATTTAAAAAGGGACAACATACAGATACAACAAGCAATTTCTAAAGCAATAAATACTACTGGTCCAATAGCGTTGTGATACTTTTAATTGTTGAGTAGCGTCCCCTCCCCCAAAAGAACAACACCATGGAACAAGGTATATTAACACATTTTTTTAACCCTTTGTTTCTGTACATTTAAACAATAACAAGTAACATCACAATAAAGGTTGTTTCACACAAGGAAGAAAAAAAAAAAAGAAGTAGTAGCGGCACCGCATTCGTTGTGCCCTTAAAGATTTAAAAACCAGATGTAAAATGATTGGTTCGCAAGCTCGTATTTAATACAAATAATAAAGAACCAATGCCTCCAGCAAGGGCTGCTTCAAAATTGCTTCTTTTTTTTTTTAATTTTTAAAATCAGTCTTTAAAACTAAGCTATTGGAACTACATAACAATTATGTATATATATATATTTTTTAAACGCTACAAAGACTTTAAACAGCTGTTGATAAAAATTTTGGCAGAATCATGAGGCTTTTCTCATCTACATATTTAAAAAGGAGAAATTGAAATAAGAATGGGTCAAATATTGACCAATGAACTCGATAAAACATCAACTAATGTAGCCACATGGCACAAATTAAAAATGAAACCGAGAAACGACGACAAACAGCAGACGACAACAAGGAGGAGAAGAAAAAAAAAAAGAAAGAAAAGGAAAAAAAACCAAAACCCCAAATACCAACAGAATTCAATCCCCCCGAAAGGAAACCGAAAGGGCTAACGAGGCTAAAGCTATTCTAAGGACTTCGTTACAAGGGAGAGCGGCTGGGGCTGTGTCCCCGCCAGCGAGCTGTGGGAATGCAAGGAGGACGTCGAGGGCTGTGCGAGGGATGCGGCGGCGGCGGCCGGCGGGAGGGCGGCCGGCGGGTGGTCCAGGGCCCCGTTGGGGCAGCTGGCGGCGGGCAGGGCGCCGGGCTTGCTCGCAGCGCTCTCAGCGAGCACGAGCGAGGAGGGCGGCGGCATCATCACCAGGTGCGCCAGCGGGTCGGGCTTCAATGAGAGCGAGAGGGGTTGCGTTTGTTCAGTCTGTGGTTTCGAGTCTCTGGAGGGGGAGGCGAGCATGGCAGGGGAGGACGGAGGAGAGTCTAGTAAGCTTCCATCTGAAGAGGGTGGGCTGACGCAGCTGCCTTCACCTTGTATGTAGCGAACGCACTTTTTTTTTCTCCTAGAAACAGGGAGAGAGTTATCTGTGAATAAAGGGCAGAGATGCTGATGGAGACAGTCATCTACAGCAAAGAGCTGTCAATCAGCTACTCTGGGCTCTGCACGGGTGGCAGCCTGGCCCCACGTGCCATCCTGGGGGTCTGGCTGGGTGTCCTCAGCACCGAGCCCACTCGGGAACCTCCCTTCAGCTAGCAGATTTGGAAAGGATTCACCAATTAATTGTCTCTTCATCCCCCTCCTCTTCAGGCCGCCTCCTTTCCTTATTTTAATGATCAGAAAACCAGATAAATGGGTTTTGAAACCCACTGTTCTAATCTACAAACTTTCCTCCATGGGGAAAAAAAAAAAAAAGTAATTTAATCCTCCTAAAATAAAAACCCTGTATAGCTGATGGCATCTCAAGATGTCCCATAATGCTGTCCAACTCAACGGGGCTATCGCTACACCTGTGTCACCTGTAGTCTCTCACGATGCCCTGCCCTTGGGAGGCAAGAACAGCTGCAAACTACTGCTCATTGCTTTCTCCTCTGTTAAGAACCACACCAAATCCAGAAATGTCAGTCAGACAGGAGGGATATATAACAGAGAGAACGAGAGAGAGGGGAAATAAAAACAAAACGAACAAACAAAGCAAACAGAAGAAAAAAACAGGAAAAGAACAGGAAAAACAGAGTATGATCCAAAATAACAAGAATAACTGGTTGTGTGGCCTGCAGGTTGTGGCTTTAAATCGACTCAGTTTTACTTTTGGTTTTAGGGGATAGTGGTAGATTTGGGAAGCTGCTTGTCTGCATTTTGGGGAATTTTCCTCTGAGAGGCCATCCATGTAACTCCAGAGTGGGATCCAATTTCAGTAGGTGAAGAGCACGACGACAGGTACAAAGGTGAGGAGCAACATGGATCTTATTTCACATCAGGGGATATGAGAGTCTTGCAAGAGCTGCTCATCTTCAAGTAAATAAGTGACCCGACAGAGATCTTTTCTCCTCCCTCTGTCCACTGGATAATGTAAAGGAGCAATGAAAACAGATGACAGTTTCACACCATCTCTCTTGCCAAGCAGTAGGACAGAAGTAATGAGGCAAACAACCACAGCATCTGGCAGAACGATGTTCAGTGGCCACCTTTACCCTAAGCATGCTGGCTCTCCAGCTCTCCTATTCACAAGCACACTTCCCATGGGAAGTGCTGAAGTGCTGTCACACAGCCCAAGGCATAGGACAAAGTCTGTCTAGAGCAGCTCTGCCACAAGAACTTTGGATGCTCAGCTAAGATGAACAAAGCCACCCACACGAAGGAGGAGGTTGCTTTTCCTCTCCAGTGGATACGTCACCCCAACTCAGCAACTCCATCAGAGGGAGCACCTGGTACAGCAGCTGAGTGTCATGGGGGACATTCCCCACTCCAGTAGGTGTCCCAGTTCCCCTGCTGGTCACCAGGGTTCTCCCTCTGTATCACAACTGCGTTTGGCTGGGTTAAACCAAGCTCTGCCCTCCAGGCAACAGGGACAGATGCTTCTCATCTGCAAAGGAGATCAAATCGGCTTGATCCTGGAGTTAAAACTATTGTATCCCATAGCCAGGAAAAGAACAACAATCCCAGCACCCCATCTTTCACCAGCTTCAGTGAGGGACCAGTGCTGTGACATCCCTTTCTCCAGAGACTCAGGTCTGCTCTCAGATTCTGCTCCATGTGCCATGTGGCAAGGTAAGGGGTTAGGGCTATTAGAGTTTTAACCACGTTAGCCTGCAGATCAATACATGCTAAAAACTAAAGACAACCATGCAACTTAAATGTTAAAAAGAAAGAAATAAAGATAGAAGACAGCAAGTGAAGGCTGTAAACCATGCTTTATTAGAGCAACGTTAAAAGACAGGAAAAAAAATTAATTTGGTGGGCTCCAAACAGACCTTGTTAATTCTTCTACCATCAACGAACAACACTGGGGGTCTCTGTCTCTCAGCTAAGGACAGTTCTGCTGCTCTTTCTCCCCTCTCCTCTCTCACCACTTCCTAGTTCAGCTGTGCAGCACTACCAGGGCCACAGCTCCTGTTTGGACCTTCTGTACAGCTCCAGTGGCAAAGCAGGACAGTTAAGCTTCACAAAGCTCACCTACATTACTTGTGTGGAAAGATGGATTCTTACAATTTGGAGAGACTGCAGGACTCTCTCTCCCTCCCCAAATTACAATTACTTGCAAGCAGAGCCCCAGGCTCTGCCTGCCTCATTGATGGGGATCCAAAAGTCATTCAGCTGGACTGCTCTGAACCTACAGGGCAGTGAATTATTTAACTGGAGGCAGTCTGAACTTAGTATGCCAGCATTTCAAACTTTAAAAAAAAATATTATTTAAGTTCTGTGGCCTGAAAGAAAGAGCTCCATGGCAAAGCAACCTTAAACCAGGTCTACCTGATCTTCTGACACTGCAGAGTTAACAACCTTTTTAAAACCAAACCCATTGCTCTGCTACCTGAAGTAATTTTCCTTTGACTAGGATTAAGGGAGCACATTGCTTCCTCTGCTAAACTCTTTAATAGTGTGGCCACTTTTAGTCTGAAAAGCTGTTTACTTAAATCACGATGGCTCAAGGGGGAGACATTTCCACAGTCTGTACCAATCACACCAGGTGTTACTGTGGTCATGCACCTGTCAGGATTAGGTGGGACAAAAAGCCCAGAGGGCAATGCCCCAAACCATGCAAGCCTAATTTTACCAGACTCGAAGACCATTAGGCAGCTCTGGTGAAGGGGAATAAGTAAAAATCTAAGGAACTACTTGTGCCTCAGTTTTGCTCTCCTAAAGGCTGGAACAAAAATACTACATATCCCTCCTCAGAAGCACTAAGGAGGTTTATTCATTTGTGCATTGCTCTGAAAAGTGTTAACCTGCTACACCAACAGACCTGACTCCACATGTGCTGCCCCTGAAACTAGCCCTGGGACAGCACCAGGAAACCTGTAATGCTGCAATTCCCATGGGTGAAAGCCACAGAAGATGGCAAGGGTTTATTCAGTTGCTGTGGGCAAAGATGTCTGAGTTTTCACCACAGTAGCAAACTGCACATCTTTAGCACCTACATAAGGTGTGCTACAAAATACTACCGTGCTAGTAAATGCAATGTTATAATGGTTAGGACCAGAAATAGGAGAGAAATGCTCTAATACCTAGTGGTAAAATGCCTCCATGCATTAAAAAACAAAACAAAACAAGAAACCAAACCAAAACAAAAAGAAAAGCAGCTGACTCTGAATCAGTAAGTCTAAAACTCTCAGCTATACCACTGAAGATGTCCCTGATGCACTGAAAAGAATTCTGACCAAAATCTGGTGCAAGTTAAGAGAGGGTTTATGCTTCACATGTAACCTAAGCACTATACAGACCAAATAAAAAGCTTTCCTGATAATAAAATGTAGTTTTAAAAGTATCTTGCTTACTCAAGCAGCCAGGAAAAGATAAAGCAACACATACATGATGTGCCCCCAGTTCTGGCACTTGGCATGCAGAGCCTGACATGCTTCACATACTCTATCTCTAGACTACACAAATATCTGCTGATAGTGTGCAGCAAGCTAACCACAGAACAGAGCCTAACTAAACACAGCACTGGAGTCCTTCGCTAGCATGAGGCTCGAGCCTCCTGACACAGTGAAGTAGCTACTCAGCTCTTCTGGACTGAACCCTTCCCCTTTAAGCACTAAGAAATGCTGCTTTGCCAGCCTGCTTAACACATGGCCTGGTACTGATACCTAAACCCCAACACCCCGTACCTACCATGCCTCAAATGGGACAATACACAACCTGCAGAAGGCATTTTTGGTGCCTCCTCTGGTACAGTGACACACACCACCACCCTCAAACCGTGTTTTCCTCGACACTAAGTACAGACAAGACTGCGTGCATACACAAAATACGATGGACGTCTGAGCTACATTCTAAATGAGATGGAGCACATGGGACTGGCATGAGTAAGAGGGGAAAATGTGGGAGAGGAATCACTACACACAGAGTGTGGTTTGGGTTGAAATACCTACCATCATAATATTCCAAATTCAAAGACTGCTTGTATCAGAATAAAGAAACAACAAATTTAACCAAATGCGATCATATAAGGAAAAAGGAATGAGAAAAGAACTACTCGGTATCCCTCCACCAAGAAAGAAGTACGTACTGAGTTATACATGGAATTAAACTCCAGTAGAACATGGGCTGCCGGAATTTGGGCTCTCTGATGTCTTTCATCTCCTTTTAATGCTGGAAACTGTGCTACTAAAGTTGTAATTAGTTTTGTCTAGAGCTCAGACGTTTACAGCTCACTTGTTGGGATAAAATTTAAGAAAAAGTGTATTTTTGAAATGAAAAAAAAAAGACTTCAGATCACTTAAAAAAAATTATATCTACATAAACCTTACGGAGGCATAGAAGCCAACAGGTAGCTATTTAATTTTTCAGATAATACCAAAAGAATGTATACAATATAAGCTGTAAACACTGGCTTTTACATCTCTAATCATGAGAAAAACACTAGTGCTGCAGATCCCAGAACCTTTTTAAAAAGCCTTTGCAGGCAGGGGACATAGACCCAAATGAAAGACAAAATATAAATGTCCAGCTAAACATTAATTTTGCTGACAATCTGGAAAAAAAAACCAAAAAAAAAAGCCAAAAATTTGCCAGCTTTAAGGACTTTGAGTTTTCTTGTTCCCAGTTCTACCACCAGGGAGAGGTTATTGGTAAAGAAAGAGAGAAAATGGCATTAAATTAGCAAGAAATTCCAAAGATCAAAGATTATTAGCATTTGATGCTGCGGGAGAGAGAAAGGTGGGGAGTGGGGAAAAAAGATTAAAAAAATAAAATCACACAAATGCACTAAGAGGACAGATTGCTTTTATTTCCCCAAAGGCCTAATGGGTAGTTTTATACCTGCATGGTTTGCACCATAAACTCTGTCGGTCAAGCCCGAACAATGCCCGACACTTCTTTGGAGTATTTGCATCTGTTAGCATAAGGTAAACACAAAAAATACAACACAATGGTGGATAGAGCTCATTTGGTCTGCGTCATCTTAGCTACAGCTACGTTCAGCTTTCAATCACCTCCGTTTTATTTGGTAATCTCCCCTCGTACCAAGGGCAGGAAGGAAAACAGGACTTTCACAATGAGCCAAAGGAAAACCAAAAAACCATCTCCGACACAGCCATGAGCCTGTGTGGTGTCGGTACCGCACTCAGGGCCGCGCTATCAAGGGCTTTGGGAGCAACTTTCCTTGGGTGGAGGCTTGGAAGGCAGGAGCGTGGTTGAGCCACGGATCAGATGGGCTTAAGGTTGATGCTGTTTTACAGTGGGTTTTTGGCTAGCAGCAGCAAAGAGGAAGGCAAAAAAAACCAAAACAAACCAACCAACCAACAAAGAAAAAAAAAAATAAGCAAAACCCTTTCAGAGAGACGATAACTGATGGCAGTGTCCCACTCCCTTGGGTCTTCTAGATCACAACACAGAGCTACAAAGCAACAAGGCAGGAAAAAAAAGGGGAAAGTACCAAATAAACCAGCTGCAAATCAGCCATAGCGAGTCTGGGAAAACTATACACACCTGCAGGGGCCGCACCAGTTATTCTGTTGATCAAGGCCAAAGCGCGCTCGGCATTTCTTAGGAGCGCTCAGGTCTGAATGAGTTCAAGAAAAGCGAGCAGAAAAGGGAGAGAGGAAAAAAAAGAAAAGGGGAGAGGGGGGAGTGAGAGAGAGAGAGAGAGAGGGGGGAAGAGAGAAAAGGGGAGAAAAAAGAGAAAGGTAAAAATAAGGAAAAAATAAAAATAAAAAAGGGAATAAAAATCAATGTCCTTGTTATTAATTGCAAATATTGACTTTTGATTTAAAAGTTTAAAAAAAGTGATAATTACATTTTTATTCAACTCTTGAGATTAGCTGTTGCAATTAAAGCTGCAGTATCCCTTTATAAAGGACTGTTTCTTTCCCTTTTAAGAGAGCAGGTAGAGGAAAGTCATTGTGGTTGGTCTAGCAGGATATTTCAGGCAAGATTGATTTGGGCTGGATTTTTTATTCTCTTTTTTTTTTTAAAGGGGGGAAAAAAGGAAGAAAAGAAGCTGAGTATGGAAGTTAGATCCTGAACATGCTTTTTTCTTCAACTCAGATACAAAAAAAGAGGAAAAAAAAAAAAAGAAAGGAAAAAAAAAAGGAAATTATATCTCCTGGGATAATGCAGCTTTTGGAATAATATTCAATTTACTTGTTTTCATTAATTTGTATTTAAAAGAATGGATAAGAATAAGCAGATTGCGGAATGAGTATGTTAGCATCAGCCAGAAAATAAAATGTAAAGCATGGCAAGGTGCTGAGTTAGTACAGCTAGTGAATTGCAATGAATAGGCTTGAGCAGAAAGGAAAAAAAAAAAAGATCCAAAACTAAAATAATAATAAAAAAATGCATATGCATGCTAATGTGAGAAGACTTAGTGGGAGCCATGAAAAATGCCATTAGATTAAGGAGGTTCATTACTGACTTGCTTCCATTCTTTATCAGTCTCTTTAAAGAAATACTGCATATTCAATTTGCACAGTTAGTACAACTCTTGCGTTATTTTTACTGTATTACTGTTTTAATAGCAATTGTTACAAAAACAAAAAAACAAAATTAAAAAATACTATCAAACATAATAGATATAAAGATATATAGATAATAAATACTATCAAAACGTGTGGATGGTATTTTTTTCTTAATGTCATAAGTGTTTAATGTTAAAATCTATAATGGCAGGAAAAAAAAATTAAAAAGCAGTTTATAAACTATTTTAAATGACTCAAAATGACATTAGCACCTGTAATCGGAGGAAGTGAAAGGCAAGGATTTAGGAAACATTCGCTGTGTTCTGAAAAAAAAGAACAAATTATACAAAGGCTTCAAAAAAACTAAGTTAGGGCTTCTTCAAGATCGACTATGAGATTGCCTATGCAGTATTTCTAATTTCCTATATAGAATGGCAAACCTCCTTAATTTAAAATGGGTGCGATTTACCACTGTAAGGCATGCATCAGGACATCCAGGGACAGCCCAAATTAATACCACACGCACACAGCCACGCACGCACGCACACGGATGCGCGGAGGAAGCGGACAACTGGATAAACGATGGCACAGGCATTACAGCTACGGCTCTGCGGTTACAGGCTCGGCAACTACCACGGACAAACTCAGCTAATGCCACACAAGGAGGCTCTGACATGCAATGGCTGGGTTACTAGTTTTAGAAGGGCGTAACGCATGAATAATTGGAGTGCATTTAAAAAAAA
The DNA here is from genome assembly GCF_020740725.1 of Corvus hawaiiensis. NCBI lineage: Eukaryota > Metazoa > Chordata > Aves > Passeriformes > Corvidae > Corvus > Corvus hawaiiensis. The sequence continues at coordinate 9,005,587 of NC_063220.1, forward strand.
AAAGCTGTCTAGCATAGGGACCGGCTTCCCTGAGGCCAGGAGACCTGTGCCCACCTCCCCCGTACCTACAAGGGTCACACCAGGATTGCCACACTTCCACTAAGCAAGAGGTTTAGACTTATTTTTACTTACCATTGGTCTCTCCTGGCTGCTTATCCCTTTTCCTCTTCTTCTTCTTTCCCTGCAGAAAACATACACAAACGAGAAGGATTAAAATAAAACCCCAAACAAGTGTCCTTGCAAAAGGGCACCGAGCAATGAGGCTGGAGTAGGAAGCTCCCAAGGAGGGACACCAAAGTGTGACACTGGCTCACCCTCAGTGCAGGGAAGTTTGGGGGGCCCCAAGAAAATGCTGCACTCTGGGATTGACTCTGCCTGCCTTCTCTGTGACTTTTCAGACAGCCTCACTGCAGGCCCCCAGTGCTAACACCCACCAAGGCCACAGGCAGCTGGGGCAGGGGCAGAAGGACTTGCAAGATGCTACTTTTGAGCCAAGATCATCATGAAGCCAAAAACATTTGACATGTGTATGCTCCTGCATGCAGAATTTTCAAGAATCATTTGTGGTTATGTATTGGTGGGGCAGGGAAGGGAAGGAGAGGGAGTTTAGAGTGGGGAGAGTGAGGTCAGACTGAGCCCCTGGAGTTCCTCAGCACCAAAACCCAAGCATTCAAGCAGACAAGGAAGCCATAGTAATGAGCAAATCCTAACCTGCAGTTTTATAGTTCCAGTGGCAACTTAAAAAGCAATGCCAGTACAAGAAAAAAAAATCCAAACATAGCCAAGACCCTTCCCACATTTTGCTCTATCATAAGGAAGAAACCAGTAGTATTTTGCCAAACTCTATCCCTTTCCCAAACACTGTACCACAAGATGATGAAATTTGTTACAGTTTTTGACTGGAGGGAGAAAAGCTCTTTCTGTTTCCCTCCAACAGTGAGGCAGAGGACAACTGGGAGCCCAACTTCTGTGGAAACACAGTAATTATTTTCCAATAGAAAAAATGAAAAGTAATAAGCATAGCTCAAGAGAGAAAAGCCATTTTTGCAAGAAAATTTTTCTAACACTGAGGTACAGAGTTTGCAGCGCAGTACAACAAGCCCAGTGTACGCAACAGAGTAATTTCATTTTCACAGTTCCCCAGATGCTAAAAGCAACAACTTTTGAGCCAGCAATGCCAGCCATGAACAGCACAAGAGATCCTGGTTTTTGAAGACATGGTAGTAAGAGCAGCTGGTGAGAAGACAGAGCAGCAGTCCCTCAAGGGGCAACAAACATATCTTGGAAGAAGGAATCTCACAGCACTTTTGAAGGGCTAGACATATCTGGGAAAGCCAAGAGGTTCTCCCACAGAGTGGGCATCTTTCTCAGTAGATGGATCCCAGATACATGGTTAATATGGGCTTCAGCATGGCACATCCACCTTCGGGATGCTCCCTATGATGGGTTTCCTGGAAGGTACTAGTAAAAAATTCCCCCAAAACGAATGTAGGATATTGATTCATCATTGTCCTGTTTTTCCTCCACAAAGCTGGCCTTGTGGTATGGGGCTTCTGTACTCATCCCCCCTTACTTGCTCAGGGTTGTAAACTGCCATCCTGTTGTCCAGGCTGTTCCAGGATTATGAGATCCCTCTGGAGATGTAAAAAGCTGTGTGCACTGTCCATCTCAAAGGAATGTTAAACAACATGCACATAATCCTGTAGCCTGGATGCTGATGACAAATCATCTCTGACACCTCTGAGGTAATTTTTTGGGATATGGAAATTGTCAATTGCTAGAGCAGCCATCAGTCTAACATGACAGGCAGACAAGCATTGCTCCTAAAGCTCCTTGAGAACAGAAGAGAGAAAACCACAGTATCTTGAAATCCACGTATCACATAAAGATGCAAGAGGCTCAGACTGCTCCATCTATATTGATCTAGATTGACAGTAACTCTGCGAAAATCAGTGAATTTTTTCCAGCTTTCAACAATGTAACCAAAACCAGACAACTGCCTCAAGATCATAAGCCTGACTTTTATTTAATCTCAAGGAGGCCACTTCCATAATTAACAGGCTGCATCTGTGGCAAATTTGCTTAATTTTTGCAGTACATTTGGGAATTCAAGGACTATTTCAGTTTGAGACCTTATAACTTCTTCACTCGAGGGTCAGCCAGAACAAAAATCAGGAGACACCTGCCTTTCACAAGCTCTTCAAACCAGGTATTAAAGTACTGTAATGCCTTTAGGGAGCAATCTGTTAAAAACAGCAGATTTACAGGAATGTCAGCCAGGGACCAGGAATTTCTCATTCTTTTTCAACACAAGTTTTTTAAACTGTTCCTAACAAAGAATGGACAGAGGTCCCATCAACTTCTTTATACCCTTTTCAAAGGAAATAGAGAGACGAATCAACTGGTTTCCTTGTTCCATTTCTGTGCTACAAAAGGATATTTGACTATGTAGGTAAATTAATATACAGACTTAAGGAAAGAACCGTGGCAGCAGTTTTTCAAGTGCTCTGCAGGAGACACCACTTTGTCTCTGCCTCGGATTGTCCTTCCAAGACATGAGCAGTTTGTAACATTTTCTGTCATCATATTATACAAATTTTTATGCTGCAAGTAAATATGGATGTAAACACCTGCTACCCATTTTGGCAGCTCCCTCTCCAGAGCCAAACCAACATGGGTTTTGGTAGGACTGCAGAGTTCTTTGGTACTAATTTTCTAGACAACCAGGGGGTGAGGTGACTGGACCCTTACATACTTCTGAGTCCAGCACTCAGCACTGCTAAACATCTTATATTAGATCTCAGGAAGAGCCAATGTGCCTTGTGACACCAACAAGCCACGAGGCTGAAAGCTGCATTTCCTGAATGCACTGCTACTGTCTCTGAAGACCTGGGCTATAGCTGGCCTTATCCTTGAGCCTGATGTGAGGTGCTTAACAATTTAACCACTTCAAGCAGCCCAAAGTCACTCCCCTGCTAGATGTGTGAAAGGCTCAAGACCCTACAAACGGCTGCGGGAGGAGGGGCACTCAGGAGAGCTGTGAATGGACCAGGAGAGGAGACATAAATAAATCCTGCAGATGATGCAAAGGTACCATGCTCTCCTCAGGCAGGAAGGTTCCCCCTGAAGGTCACTTGGGGGTACAGCATCAAGCCGCTGGGAAAGCACCGGCTTTCTCATCCTGTCCTTTTTAGCTTGAGAAGAAAGGGTTTCTCAGTGTTCACACAGTGAGGACAAAAGTAAAAGGTCCTAAACACTGAGGCTTTGTACATGCCCATCTGTCGGTGGCACAGTCACTGCACAGAATGAGCATTCCCGAAACCTCAGTCAAGCCTGCACTCCCTTTTGAACACCCAAGACGATGATACTGCACAGTGCCGAGGAACTACCTCGAGCCTATGGTCTGACAGCCTCAGGCCAGACTGTGCTGAAAAGAGAAGGAAAATGTGCTAAGCAGGAGCTGTGCCTCATCAGGCTTAAAAAGGTCTCCTCTGAGGAGCACAGAATAAAGAATATTCTGAACTAGAAGGACAGTCGAGCATGCACAGCTATACCTGCAATGACCACGGAGGGAGAGCTGAGCCCAGTGGAAAGAAAAGATGATCAAGAAAACAGAAAGATTTGAAAAAATGTCCTTAAGTACATATTGCCAAATAAGTGAGCATGTGTATTCTCCACCACTGACACGGCAGAAGAGCGTAGAGAGCTGCTGCTGCTGCTCTGGCTTCACTGCAGACTCTGAACTGGCTTCTTCACACCCACACATGTAAAAGTGCAGAGGCAAATATTGTCATATATGACAAAATAGGATATTTGTGGTAAAACAGACAGTGATGATGATGGGGATTGAAGAGACAGAGTTCAACAAAGCCATAATGTGTAACTCTACACAAAACTGACATCAATCTTAGACCTGTTGGTCCCCAAACCTGCTGGGAAGTCTGACTAGAAGGCAGGGAGCATGGTTTATTACAGAGTTAGAGACCTTGAAAGTTATAGGTGATTTTTATTTAACTTTAAAAAAAAATCAAGATGCTGCTATAATCCTATTAAAAAGGGTTTAGAGCTCTCACCAATCCACAAATCTGTCAAGAATTTATGGGCTTAGGCTTGCAAACACTTATTACCATCTGCACCGCTTACCCTTCATGGAAGGAGCTATACAGTACTAGGGGTTATAAAGCTGCCTTTATGCTTTTTAACAGACAGAAAATTCTACCATGTCTAGCTCAAAAACAGGTTTTCTGGAAAGTAGAGGGAGGAATCAATCTTAAAAACAATCCATGAATTGATCACAAATTCCAATATGCTTTTTAAAAAATGAGGAGGGTAGGGGGGAACAAAAGGTAATATGGGCATGAAAAAGAAAACATAAACAAAATATACAACTGTAGAGCATGGAATAATTCATTTAACCCCACTTAAGAGTAAGACTTTCAAACATAATGGTTTTGGTTTTGCTAGTCCTTCTCTGAAGCTAGGATAAGTCATTCTTCCACTTTCCACTATACTCTCACTCAGATAAGCACAAGACACTTATTATTTGCCTCGTTTTGGTGGAAAGGAGAGGAGCGATACTAGGGGGATTTTTAATTTTGTTTTAAAAAATGAAATTCAAAATGACCAGCAAGCCAAACAGCATTTCCAGATGCTGGTAAAAGTGAAGGGAAGACTTTTCTCACAGAGCTCTACTGTTATCTCCCCAATTCTAACACCTTACTAGTCCCAGCCAGGAAACCTCTTCCAAGTGGAGGGCTGGGAATTACCCCCAGTAGTTTTGGTATCGCCGAGGCAAGCACCCGTTCTTGTTACCAGATTGGGGTCCTGGGGTTTTCCACGTAGTGCTTGTGTGCAATGTGTGGTCGTAGTTCAGCAGGTCACACAGACATTTCTACCAGCTCTACTGCTAAAAAAGTTTCCACCTACATAGGAACCTACATAGTTATCCCGTGCGGACCAGCCCGGGTACAGCTGCATGTGAAGCTGTCGCTCCTTTCTTGCTAGTTCATAGTATTTCGCTTGTTCTTCTCTGGATAACGCGTGCCACTGGGGTGAAGAAAAGACAAAAAGACAAAATAAAAAGCACTAGTGGTTGGGTTTTTTTAAAGCATGCTAACAGCAAAGTGTATTACTTATATATATAAATACAGTTAGAATAGATTTTCACAAAAAAGAGATCAAAACAGATGATCTGACATGCGGACATTCGTATTTTATTTACAACTCCAGATTATAACTGCAGTGAAATCAACTGAACCACAACTAATCATTTACATGCAGTCAACCCCTTTGTCTCCTGTTGAGAGAGGAGAATTAAGAAATCTAAACAAAAACAGGCAGCAGGAGAGATGGTCCAGAAGCTGAACCACTTGTCCTGAGCCAGAACTCAGTTACAGCTTTGGAGGTGGTCGCCCCCACTGGCACTCCCTCCCCTCTCTTCTAGCTCTCACAGGTGCTGATACTGGTACTGTACTCAAACGTTTTTCATTTCCCATTTACTTTTCTGCCTATCTTATGCCAAAATAAAAATCTAAGATTTTTTCATCAACTGGTCATGGAAATAACACTGAAATGTCACTGCTATTAATTAACTCCTCCTCTCCCCACATGAATGACCCCACTGGCAAGAAGTGCCTGTGAAAACTAAAAACCAAACCAAGGCCTTTGGTTTAGTAATTTCCCTATCCATTTTCACAATAGCAGAAAAACACAGGGATTCAGAAGGTGTGAATCCTACCAAGTTTCAGGCCCTGATTGTGCTTGTTCCCTGTTACCTACCCTTCGACCGAGGATTTGGTTGATGGCTGCGCTCTCTTTCAATGTGCATTCTGCTACAACTTTTGCTCTCATTTCCTTCATATACAACATAAATGCATTAAGAGGTTTCTTTATGTGTGGCTTCTTTTTCTCTTCTTCTTTTTTGGAGTCCTGATGTTTTCTGAAGAGTAAAGATACAACAGACAGAGAACTCACAGTGAGAACCCCTTGTGAGTTTATTAAATTAATCTCCTCAATCTCTCTTACATTAATCCTCAGAAATCTCTAGGAAGAGTACCAGAAGGTTCTCTAGAGCCTTCACCCTGGCTGCTGTATGGGAACAGTCTTAAGAGCATTACAAGAAAATTCACCTCATGTTTATGCAACATCATCAAGTACCCTCTGAGCCCCTACAAGAACCTTGGAAGGACATGGGCATCCAGAAAAATGGGCTTACAGGGAGAGGTTAAGCATAACAGTAGAGGAAATAATTACACCCCATCATCAATGAGGTCTCATCAGTTCAAACCTAAACTTGACGCCAGCTCTCTGCAGCTTTGAAGAAGCCATTCATGCTCTAGTTTTTTGTCTCCTGTGGTGCATCTGTTATCTCAAGGCTTCAAACTGGGCACTGAGTAATAGAGAAACTGGTCAAGAAACTTGAATCTTGACCAAGAAAATCCCACTTCCTCGTTAAAACAGGTGAAATTAACAGCTACTTGCCTATGTCACAGAATGACTCAAAGACTACTACCATCATTCTGACACACTTTGGCAGCTAAACCACACTCAAATCAATTACAACAATAAAAGAAAGAAAAAAAATGTCACAGCAAAAACATCACAAACCCAAGCCTTTTTACAAGCCACACATGCACAGGTGATGCTTTGAGTATTCTAAAGAGAAGACAGGGGAAACAACAACTTACGAGCTGTGGAGTGAGCCAACGTCGCTCTGGGAAGATTCCTGTTTGACTGTTGGTGTGACTATGGCCGGATGAGGAATTCCAGTTGTATGTAAACTATGGTGTGGCGGGACCATGTGTGGAGGAAACCTAGAGGAGAGAAAGCTGTGTAAATCGTCAGAATAAAAATGAATGAATGGGGAGGGATGTGTACACACATTAAAAAAAAAAAACCAAAACTGGCATATAACAAGCATATGACAGCTAGACAAAGCATATGAAAGCTGGCAGCATTAATTAGCAATAAATTAAACATAATGACTCTTCTAATGTCATTAAAGCCAATCTTCCCCTTCATTATCATTACTGACACGAGACATCACGATTTTTAACATCTTTAACAAAAGGCAAATTCAACTGGCTGAACTTGCATGAAGGTGGAATTTCAGCTACCTGAAACAAAATCCACCAGTCCAGTTCTTAGCTAAGAAATTATGTGTGGCAACCAAGGAATCAATTTTTATAGTTCTGAATCATGTTGTGAATTTAGGATGACATCTTTTATTCTATATTGACAGCAAAATAAAATATTAATGCCAACACATTCTAGATGCATTTTTGATAATACTTATAGACGCCTCATTAGCTACATTTTGTTGATAGAGCAGAAGAAAATATTTATTTGTGTCTAATAAATCTCTGAGCCACATTGCTTTAACAGAAGGTGGAAGACTGTGGAATTTTTGATCCATTAAAGTAACCTAGAAAGGCTGTAACTATCTAGCCTTTCTAAAGAGCAAAAAATGTTGTCAGCTTTATGGTTTATGGTCATATACATGGACAGATCCCGGTCCTGCAAGTGGATTCAGTGGGATACGCAATCCTTGTGCATGAATCTAATTGCTTGGTCGGGATCACAGCACAAACATGGCACAATCATTCAGACTTTTTACATTTTAACAGAAATGAACAAACTTTTCAAAAGCAGGATTGACTTATATCATTGTTTCCCAACAGCCTCAGAAAGGTTTTGCAGTGAATAAGGAAAGCATGGCATGACTGAGTGCCTTCCTGTTAGAAAACTCGCACTGAAGTCAACAGGTTTCCAGGGAATGGTTTCTAGCCTAAAATTATATTTCAGAAGTAACTTTCCTCAAAATGCCAAAATTAAAGTGATCTGGCAAGGGCTTTTCTCACTGCAAATCCTCACTCTCATCCCAGATTTTGAACCATCTGATCCAAGTAAAATAACCCAAGATTATGGAACACACAATGGGATAAAAAATCATTTCTTCTATCATGAATATGCAATGATTTTTTTTCTATCCAACAGGATTTAAAATGGGGTGATATACTATGGATATCACCATGTATAAGCATCAGAAATATGGTGGAGTTATCGTTTTCTCCCCTCTCTTATAAATTCCAATACTGAGCTTAACAATCCCACCCCCTATGACTGCCTAGACATTCCTTACATTCACAAGATGACACAGAAGTACTTTCAAGAACAAGAGCACTGTCCACTACAAGCTCTGAGGATCTTTGTCTATCAGCTGGTAGTACTTAGGGTGATTGGACAGAAGTATTTTGTCTTTGAAGGCAGTGGGAAGAGCAAAGACTGACAGGGAGAATGTGTAATTGTTCAAGTTGTAGAGAATCGCAGTTCTTCATGAACAAAGGCATGGAGAGAAAGGAGGCAGGAAGGTGGGATGGCAAGGGAAGAGGAGAATGGGCAGCAAAATGGTCATTCCTACTTCTGCTAAAGACTCACGGACACAAATCTCCAAGTGGGTTGTCCAAGTGCCTTCCCACTCTCTGACAAAAGTAGCTGGGAGAGAAGCACACATTTGAGGATATACTTTGGTTCATGGTAGGTCAGAACAGAAGACAATGCCGAGGCTGCAAAGAAGACTGACATCCTTGTCCCAGTTCTGCCACAGAACTGCTCACCATCAGCAAGACACAAACTGGGCCTTTGTATTATTTTTTTCTGTTCTCTTTTTATTTCCATGTGTATATATTTTGATTGGATGCATCTAAAATCTCTTCACATAGCGCCTGGGACCTTCAGACACAGTACAATGCAAACAAAAACTGACAGTACGACTTGGGGTTTTTTTTAAATAACTTAAAAACTTGGGCAAAAATAAAACTGATGGCAAAAAACTGACCTCGCTGAAAGCAGTCTAAGCACAGTGATAAAAGGTTGAGACACATCCTATCAAGTGACTGTCCTAGGCAAGACCCAGCGTTCCAGAGAGGACTATGCTGCTGGGACTGGCTAGGCCAGAGACAAGGGGACAATGAAGGATAAAGATGGAGATGAAAAGTCTTCCTTCCAAGAGCAGGCAGGAAGAGCTGTGCTGGTCTGACATGAAGGCTCAGCATGAAGTGCAGTGGGCATGTACCAGCAAGGAGAAAACCTGAGTGCAGAGCACAACGCGCTCATGTTGAGTGAAGGGCGGCAAAGTCTCCACTGACCTCAGCTGGGATATTTTACTCACTGGGCTCTAAACTCCAGGGACAGCAGCCTTCATCAACAGGCAGCTGCAGCTCAGTGGTTATTTTCAGGGTTGCAGTTTCCATGAGGAAGTGCTGTGCTCATTATCAGTGACCATTCACTTTTCATACTGAATTTCTGCAATTCACAAGGCTGCCTATTCCACTTACACACCCTTTCCTATGTTTAGGGCTATAAAAACATGCTCCAGAACCCAAAGTTGCTCTCACAATCCCATGGACTTCCGTGGGCTGGGTGAGGGTTCAGCCCAAAGTCTGAGTTCCTGCTCATTTCCATGTAGACAGCCACTCCTATGGCAATATGAGCAGGGGAAGAGTGTTAATTTTTAACTTTCTGGCTACATTCCAACTTCAGTAATTACATTCAGCAAAAGTGAATTTCCCCTGAAATTTCAATTACAGAAGGTATTTTCCACTGCCACCACTTAACTGCTGTGCAGTGTTTATCTGGTGTAATTCTGCTAAATTATTTCCTGATTTCCTCTCACAGCAGTTGTTTTTTCATAGTGAGTCCACTGTTTGCCCATCATTCAGCCCGGTCTCATTTTACCTTAAAGGCATATTACAGAGGGGTAATGAAGGATCAAGAGATGTTATAAGCATGCTGCAAGCATACATTGTGAGTGTGGCGACGCTACAAGCAACAACAAAGAGTTGTAAATGGTTAAAACAACTTGAAGACACTACCTTAACAGTCTAAACCATTTATGAAAAATCACTATTAGTCACCCATTAACCTTTTATAAACTATTCATAAGCACACTCTAACCAATGAATGGTAATTACTAAGCTTAGGGAACTAAAGGTTGGGAAGCACTATAGGCTCCAAAGATCTGTACCATAACGCAGGCAAAGATGGGAACCACTTTAAAAAGAAGGTTCTGGAAAACTGTGGATGGAGGGGTGAGGTTTGAGGTCTGCCCTGGCTTCACTGTTGGGGCAGAGCCAGCACAGCAAAGGCAAGGTTTGCAGCCTGGGCTTGTAGCAGGGCCCTGCAGGGCTGTTGCCCAGGCCCAGCCATGAGCAGCACGTCTGGAGGCCAGCGTGGGCACTGCTGGGCATCTCCCGACCACACCAGACACTGGGACAAGGGCTGTCCCACCGCTGAGCCCAGGCTGACACAGGAAAACACACATGAAACCATGTATGAGAGCACAGCTTGCCCAGACAGTGTTCCCATCTACGGGAAACCAGGGGAATTTCTGGGCTGAAACAAAGGGTAAACATCTTAAATCTATTCATCCCCCTGCACATGTGCCTGAGCATGTGCACACGTACGGGCTTCTGTCAGAGACAAAAAGAAAGGCTCCCTGTGTATATGCACACCCCTCACCTTCGCCTAAGACATTCGCCAGATTTTTATTCTCTAGACAAGTATTCCATGAATTGCAATAAACACCCTAAAAATTCTGAGCAGCTCATTATACACTACTGTCTCCTTTTATGGCTCCAAGCCAGAATATAATGATGAGTCTTAACTTGTTAAGGACAACTAATTTTTTGTTCCTGGCTGTCTCAGGGGCTTCTTTCTTACTCACTCTCACTTTACTTCACTGTTGACATGTTTCTGTTAACTGGATGTCATCTGCCTGCCTTGATTTTATGCACAAGCAGTGGGATGCATTTTTCTGTGCAACAATTCTGCTTTGAGTTGCATTAGATTTGTCATTATTCTCTCATTTTCCCCTTGCACTTGTAACATTTCATCTATTCCTGCCTTATTTTTTGAGCCACGGTGCACCCACATTATGGTTTATACATGATCTTGCTCCCTTTGAAGCCGGCAGATTTCAGAGCCAGCCCTCGTCAGGAGAAGTGCCTGCTACCAATTTAGCAGGCTGAGGGCCCCGAGCTCCAACAACTCAATCTAAAGGGGGTCACAGGGTGGCACAAGCGAGTGTCAGCAAGTGCTGTTTAATTGCCAATCTAGGCTTCTCCATGGTGTTTAAAGTATAATGACCCATCACTTAATTCTGAGAAGTCCTGGCCCTGCTGCTGAATGGAATGAATATCAAAGGATGTGCTAGAACAGGGCAAGGAGCCTACATTTCCTATAACTGCCATAAGTATAATAGACCTCTACTTCTGTCGTCCCATTACCACAATAATGTATTTAATTTGCTGTGTACTCTTTTTAACTAGATACCTTTCATAAAATCTATCTTGGGAATATAGCCCCTCCCATCTCTCCCCTCCCTCAAATGACTAGCCTCTCTAATAATAATTAAACTAAATCAAGCTCTACTTTGCCTCACACCATGCCTACACATCTTTTATAGATATTAAAAAAGATTAAATGGGAGGAGGGAACCATTGTTTAAATTTGCAGCTCTCTCCCCAGCCCAGTATTTTTTTTCTGTGCTGGGACTACAAATTTTTTTTTTTTAAAGTTGATTTTCCAGTTGTGTCTCGATTTGCTGGACCAGCATTTTAATTTTAATTTTTAGCTTTTGGTTTACTTATCTAAAGCGCACACCACACTATTTTTCCACCCATTCACTCATGAGCCCTAGGTACAGATTTCCATTTCTCAATGAGGTGTGCTTCCTCCCAGCCCTCACCAGTCTTTTCCTCCTTAGATCATCTATGCACCAACATTCACATATTAAAGTGCAGAGATGGAGAGGAAGGGACAGAGCAGGGCAGAGACGTGGAACCTTGCTATGTAATGCATGCTAATTTAATTATGTGCCATCATCAAAATGGATTAGCTGTTTCAGCCCATCAGGAAAGCCTAAACTTCCACCGATTTAATTAACCAGGCTGAAAATCAGATGAACAGAAAATAAAACTATCATTAGGAGCAATTAGTGATTACTTAAACATAGTGCTGCCAACCAGTTTGTAAATAAAACTAGCAGCCCCTGGAAAATTAGATGGAATTAATTGGAGGTAGGGAGGGGGAGAAATATATACTTCTAAAGCTTTTGAGGGTCAGGCAGGCCCTTTTATGTTGACTATCAGTGTTTGGAGCTTTGGGAGGGGAAAACACAGCACAATAACCTTCCTCCCAACTCTGCTGAAGAGCAGTCCTCCTCCCTCCTGAGACTTCCCTCCCGCGCACACAGCGCTGCTCTGGCTGAAGGCCACCAAGAAAGCAAAGGGTATCACAACTTCTCCTCCTTGCTTTTTCAACATTATATTCTCCCAGCTCTTTCATTTAGTTTGGGTTTTAAAGATGGCTTCTCTCTCCTCCACCTCTCCCTCTAAAACAAGTTCTTGAGGCCCAGCGACAGCATTAGGACAGCACCTTCTCCTCACATGGGAAGACAGCCCTCGCCCTCTGCTCCACCCCACCAAAAAGCTAAGGATGGCTGTTTAACTGAAGTGCTTTCAGAAATCTGCTGCCTAGATGAAATGCTCTCCTCCAGAGAGTGGGAGGAGGAGCTACATTTGCTCTTGATTTAGGACCTCAGTATCTGAACTCACCTTGACATGGAAGCATTGACGGTCAGAGCTGTTGGGTAAGGGTGGCGGAAACCCCCTGTCGTGATTGGGTATACTGGCTGACCTTGCCTGGCAAAAAAGAAGGGAAAGAGAGAATAAGAGAACGGAAAAAAGGGTTTAAAAAAAAAAAAAAGAACAACAAAAAACTTCTCTCTGCACAGTAAGCTTTATTCTCATTTGATCAGAACAAAAATCTTGGGGATTGTACAGCAAGGATCAAAGGAAAGAAACACAGAACAATTTGAATGCCATAAATCTGATAGGAATGGCTAATTAAATTTTATAACCTCTGCTTATGTCAATAGAGACCCTCTCCCCAAGCTGAAACTAGGTGTTTTGTTGTAATAATTAAAGGCGAAGTCTCGCTTGCTTTAATGGAGCCATCACACTAATTGAGGGCTACACATCCAAAGGAAAACAATAATGAATGTAAATTTATACCAAAATAAAGTACAGTGAATCAAAGGACTTCAGTTGCGCTTTGGGCCTCTTTCGGTATTTAGATCTCGGTGAGAAAACATTAAATTAACAGAGCTTAATTTGTAGCCTTTTGTCAGATTAACAAGTGTTGACAAGAGTTACCGGGGGAGAGTCCCCAAGAAGTATTGTGGGTAACCAATAGACAATCACACCTCATTACAATAATTAAAAAATACAGCAACATGCAAAACAGCATCCTCATGAAAGACACACAACTTTTTCTGATGGAGGTTTGTCTGTGCTGGCTAGCTCATTTCATCTGTCCTTCAAATACATCATCTGAGTGGGCAGGATGCTTTTGGGGTGGGTACTATGCCAGAAACATGCAGGTCAGTGGAGGATGGATGGGTTGGGAAGTTGATGGTGAAGCACATGTGGCAAGGAGAGGGGAAATGAAAACCTTGGGTTACTTCTGTGAAGTTGGCCATGTTACTCTCCTAGAGTAGAAGCCCATGTGATGGTGCCACCCACAACAAAAACCACTGGGAGAAGCTGTAAGAGCTGTAAGAGCAAGCACACCATGGCGTTGACTTGTTCTAAAGCAGCTGGGATGACAGACTCTTCCAGAGACAGAGGTGTCCACTAGCACCTGTCTGGTGAAACTGGCCACACATGGCATCATTCACGTGCTTTGGCACCCATGGCATGATGTCCAAGGAGGACAAACCTGTGTCTGCACAATACAGATGAGCAATGAGGCACAGATCAGAGACAGTGAGGAGTTTCTTCCCTGCGCTCTCATGTCTTTCACCTTACTGACTTTTGGCACTAGCTAAGTGTATTTGTTTTAAATGTTGAGGCTGTTGCTGTCCAAGCTTGAGTTAAGGAGCTGACATGCATTCTACAATTGTTCAGGGTGTCCTTCGGAAAGGGTAAATCACCACAAAAGAGGAGGAATTTCAAATTTCAGGGAGCAATGCTTTGGGTTTTTCTTCTGCTTGTGATGTGCTCTCCTGAAGAAGCAACCTTCAGCAGAGAGCTGATGGACATGCTTCACCCTCGGGGTGGAAGAACCTCTACCCAAACAAGCTGCATGACCACTCACAAGGAAGGGCAGCCTGCAAAATGGCCAGAAGCTCCAGCTCTCCTCCATCATCACTTTTGTGCTTGAGAAAGGCCTCCAAACCCTCTGATGCCACCACCTCTTCTTGCCCGAGGCCTTGGGGGTATGTGGGGACCTCCTACTCTGCCCGGCTCTCCTACGGGGTATCAGCTCCAGTTCCTCATGGAGGACAAACTTGTGGAGAGGTATTTTAGCACAGCTGGCCAAACAACCTCAAGCAGGAGCAAACCATTTTGACCTTTGGGCAATTGATTTCTGTAAGAAATATGATCATCCCCAAAATTGAGGAGGCCTGTTACATGAGAAAAATGGGGTAACAGCCTTGATTTACAATGCAGGGAACTGTTGTATCCAGCAATACTAATGAATTTTATAAAAATTTAAATCAAATGCACTACACAAAAGGCTTGGGCAGTGCTTAAGTGTATTATAAACCTATTGAGAGATGGCAGTGTAAGAAAAAAAAGAAAATAAGGACTCAGTTACTGCAGGGAGCCTCATACCCAGCAAGGCTCTGCAAATGGGATCTGAGGAGTTGAAAAGAAAACAAAACCCCAAACTAACTTTCCATTGCTTTTTTCTTAACCAGTTTTAAAGTAAACTAATTCCTCTTTCTTGTTTAAAATTCCATTCCTCAGATGCCAATTGCCAACTGCCCAGCCACATCTCAGCCAGGAATGCTGCTCACTGGCTGATGTAAAGCTCTACTGTTTCACAAGAAAAACAAAAGGGTTTTCAACAGAGAAGGCAAATGAAATTTAAAATTGCAAATTTGTAGTGAGGATGGCCCTGAAAAAAAGAAAAAGGGTCTCTGAGAACCACCCTGAGCCCCCAGAAAACCAAATCTGAGAAAAACCCATGTGGTGCAGTGTAAGGGCAATAACAAGGAAAGGACGTTTCTGCAGAAGGGTTTAAAAATTCATGCTTCACGAGCTGTCAGCTGGTTGGGATGACATGCAAAGCTGTGTCTAACTGCTCGTGTTTGTTTAAGACCACATGACCTGGCATAAGTTTTAATTAACCTTCATGAGGTGGGCAAATCCATAACACTCAGTGAACTGGCAGTTGGCAAACTCATCCCAACACACACACACAGGTACACACACACACACACACACATATTTTACATAAATTTTACACATCAGAAAAAAGAAAAAAAGAAATTAAAAAAATGGAACTCCTTACTGTGGTACTAACCATCCTAGCGGATGGGGGATTTGTCCTACAGTGCCTGGTGATAATGGATAATAAGGAGATATATCTGGAGGATGTGGAGGCCTTGGAATTCCTATAGAAGAGGAACATAAAGCAGCATCAGTATTGAGACGTGGAAATAAATAAAATATAAAGAAAAAACACATATGTTTCTGAATTTCTGTCAATTTACTTTTATTACAGTTTTTGTGCCTTCACTTAGGGTTCTCAAAGGCTTTTTCATATCCTTATTTTTTAAACAAGAAACAATGATGTTATTCACTCCCTCAGTCACCTCTCCAGTCAGAGATAATTATTTCTGTTATTTAGAATTCAGAAGTCTCAGAAACTATTTTGGTGTGATGCTGTACTAGACAGTCTCTTAACTGCTCAACAGAAAGATGGACCCTGTAACAACTTCATGGTAATTTTAGTCTCAAAGTCAGCCAAAGGACCACAGGCCCTACCCCATGTGTTGACTGGGTACTCAATAACATGGTACTATTCCAAAGTAATCTCCAGAACAAGTTTAAAAGTCATTAAAATTGCAGATGATGTTTGCTTTTGAGCAAACCTAGGAAACCTTTCCTGAAACCATGACTGGAGGTGAGAGCCCCTGGATATACTTGGTGAAACCAGGGGCAGATGTTGAAGGTGTGCAGGGGAGGACAGAAGGCCCACCCATCCTCTCTGGGCCCGGTGCAGTTCCTACTCGGAAAGCAGAAACCAGCTCCAGACACAAGCCTTAAATATTAACGCTCCTTACCTTAAGAGCAAATAGGAATTACTCAGAGGAGTAAGGGTTACAAGGCTGGGTCTTTCAATTAACAAGCCAGGGCACAATTACACAGCAGAAGCAAAATTAAAACAGAGAGCATTAAAAAGAAGGGGTACTGTATTCAGGGCTAAAAACTATTTTTTTAAGTCACTTGGGAAGCTTTTAATCTCTAAATTAAATCTCCTTGTGTGACATTTTCGTGCAGACATTGCTTTTTCTCCATTACAAAACCCAAACAGATTAACTGAGCTTTAACTATCCAGTGAGCTATTTGCACACTTGAAAGAACGCTCACAGAAGAAAAGTAAACAGTCTACAGACGTTAATCATATGTTTTACGATAACCATTTAAAAGCTATTCCCTGTACTACCATTATTTAAATGAGAGGTTGACTGTGCCATTCACTTGCAATACCCAAGGATGGTGAGATGGATTCCTTTCAAGCCACTGTGAAGTCGGCATTAAGCACAATTAAAAGGGGGCCCCAGTCGAAGCACAGCGAGTGAAAACCAGCTAATGCACAGCCTCATTCAAGGGCTGGAGTTCAGATAAATTATCTGCCTAAGTTAGGGCTGACACAGAGTGATTCCTTTGACATGAATTCTGTTTCTGATGAACTCCCCAATTAACTAAATGGAGTTTGGATTAACAAAACCAAAACCACTGCCACTAGGAACTCAATGCAGCCTGGAGAAAGAAGATTGACACTGTTTGACTTCTTTGGGACCTCAGGTTAAAAAGGGACTCTTAAAAAGTTAGAATAACATGTAAATTCTACTCTGTAACACCAATAAATCTAGTCAGGGTTTTACGTGGTGCTCTATATTCAAGCAGAGTGCCCTTCAGGCTGAACTTAGAGTTGGGTAGACTTACATTGGGGAAAAGAGTTGCAAGTGTAAAGCTGGAGCTAAGTAGTTACAGTGGATGAAAATTCAACATTATAGAAGAAAAATTGCTGAACTCCTGACACAGAAACAATGGGATTTGGGGAATTAAAAGAGATTCATTTTGAAACCGGTCATGACCCACCACCTTTAAAATTCCAGCTGCAATTTTGTAAGTGCAGATCACAGAACGTACATGTTTAATTCTCTGGGTCGTGCATGCAAACCAAGCACTGGTAGATCGAACTACCAGGTGGGGTATCATGCTTGCAAAGAAACACACCTGCAAGCGACCCCACACAGGCAACTCTGGTGTCACTGCAGAAGCTCTATGAAAATTTACCCAGTAGGTTTCCTTCTGAAGCTTAATTGGCTTAAAAAGGAAGTATTTTGCCTGGGTTTGACATTTTACATGCCCCCTTTGGTGCTCCAGCATGGGAAATCTGCTCTCCCGCACTCCTCTCCCCTAATGTGCAGAAAGGAAAGATCCACCCACTCCCTCTCAAAAGAAGCCCCAAAATACTTCCCACCTACCTGTTTTGGGATCTACGTCAGCTGGTAAGTGTGGAGGAGGGTTTCCTGGTGTGAAGTGCTCATTGCTGTATGTGATAAGCGGCGTAAGAGGGTGTACATGGTGTGGGTGCTGCACAACTGGCACTTTGTTAGACTGTCAAGAGAAAAAGGTTGACGGCGTTAGGGCAGTGCTGGGCATCCCCCCCACAGCAGCACGAGGTACAACATACAAAAATCTGAGTAGCCAGCATTTCAATGCGATCCTCAGACTTTTCCAGATCCCTTCGTGGTGTCACCCTTGCAGTTCTCCCACCCTCTTGCTTAAAACCTCCTCACACACTTTCCCTGCTGTTGAGGTCCTTTAATCTTTTTGACCTGTCATGCTCCTGTATGGAGCAACAGCAATTCTTTAAAAATTTTCCTTTTTATTTTATAATCTTGTGCTTCACCTCCAAGATGCAGGCAGACTTCTCAGTGAGGGGCTGAGAGAGTCCCCCATTTAATTAGCAGGAGACCCAAATGCTCACTGACCTATAGGTCCTCTCCTCTCCCCTTCCTGTCCTCACTCTCAATTCTGCATTTTACTGCTCATTGCAAATACTCCAGATAAAAAGCCTTTGTAGTGCTGGAGTATTCCCTTCATCAGCAAGCATTAAGCTGACAAGCGATCACCTGCATATTTTATATATATATATTTTAAAAGAGCTGATTAATTATCAATTCATCAGAGAGCACTAATAAATGGAAACTGGATACTGATTAATTAGGCTACTAAAATATTCAGCTATATAAATAATGGCAAAACCCCCCAGATAAAGCCATTGAAATTAACACTCTTGTAGGGGGAATAATCATGCAGATATCATGAGGTTTTCCCCATCACATTCCTAGCTCTGGGGGAAAAAAAAATCTTTTTCTCAACAACAATAAAAAAAAAATTTTAAAAAGGAGTGAATGAATGAAAGAAAAGGCAGGCTGAACTGTAACTTACCCTTACAAGATCACAAAGAAAAAATTAAGCTGAAACAAGCGAACCGCTGGACCATTTACTGAGAGTAATCCAATTGCAAAAAACCCTATTCCCCATAG
Source organism: Corvus hawaiiensis (assembly GCF_020740725.1). Classification (NCBI taxonomy): domain Eukaryota; kingdom Metazoa; phylum Chordata; class Aves; order Passeriformes; family Corvidae; genus Corvus; species Corvus hawaiiensis. The sequence continues at coordinate 9,024,221 of NC_063220.1, forward strand.
AGGATTTTCACTAAAATCCTACAACAGGGACATTTAACCAGATTAGGTACCAGCAAAGATAAAGAGGCTGGTATTAGATGATGAATGGATTAGAGTCAGGTTTCATTTTAGAATGTGTCTTCATTTCCTTTTATTACTTTAAGTAAGGAACAACTTGCATTAACATCAAGTAAAAGGAATCACATTAAAATAAAGTAGTGATACCACGGTGGCCGTGATAGCGCCGCTGCTGTTCAGGGTCTGTCAGCACTCTCCTGCTCACCCTCCTGCTCCAGGATGGCTCCAAGCCCACTGCTCACTCCCCAGCACCCCCAAACACACGCACACACCCTCACTGTGCCACCTTAGACATGCTATTGCTATTATCTGATCTTGCTTCCAATGCTCTGAGCTTCCCTTAAAAGCATTTCAAAAATAATTCAGTTATTCTTTGGGAATGAGCTTGTGGGGAAGGAAGAGAGAAGACAAACTGGGAGCAAGGAATAAAAGAAACATCTGTCTTCCCTGCATAAACAAGAAGTCCCTCCGTCATGCTTTGGCCTCGTGAAGCCCCTTTGGCTCCCCCAGCCCCAGCCCCTGCCATACACGGCTATTTGGGCTCACTGCTTTGATAACCTGCAGAAAAAAGTGTGCATCCAAAAGAAGCAAGCCAAGAGCTGTGCTTGTGCTTCCCACGACTTCTCCTGTGTTCTTCACCATGTTCATCTCTTTTTGCCACCTTTACATGGGATGACTCCTCTCTACCACCAAGCACTTGGTACAGGGGATTCCCATGTCAAGTGGCCACCATGCAGGACAGAGCGTGGTCACAACAGCCAGGGCTGTGATTTACAGCACATTCTGTTGGCTGGGTTGTGGGTCAGATCTTCTGCCAGCTCAACAGCCAAGGACAACTTTTGGCCACACAGATCCATAATGGTTTCACATCAGAGGAGATATGAGGATTTGGCTCTCCAAGTTCAAAAAGCCAAAGGAGATGCTCTAACCCAAAACTGTTCTCTTTCAAGTGAACCAACCAAAGCAATCCAAAAGTAACTGAAAGCTTTGGCAAGGGCTTCACCTAACAAATCATATTTCACACCATACAAAGTAGCAGGCATCTACTTAACAACACATGACATTATAAGCCAAATGACCAGTTGATGGGGTTCACAAAAATGATCATTTCCAATAAGAGCTATTTTTTCTGGCCAAGAACTGTGTGAACTCCTGCTGGTAGGTGACCCACAGTGTGGCCCCATTTATTGAAGAAATTAATACATGCTGTAGCTTTGTGTTCTCCCAACTCTATCTTCACATCATTGCAAACCTCACCCAGGCCCTGACAGACATTAAGGGCTGTCTTCCACAGAGAGCTTATTTTCATAGAAACTGGAGCTGGCTAGTTAAAAAAATAAGTAAGTGATAGAATAACATTAGAAGGTCAGACTTAAGCCGACAAACACGAAACAACACGTGAAAGGAAAGCTGGACTGACATGGCTCCATCACCAAAGCCAGATGTACCATAGGGGGTTACATGTAAACTCTGGGAAATCACCACTCGTTGCTTTGATATACCAATACCACCTGCAATATCTCCACAAAACAGAACAACTGCTAAATTATGATGCATTTTACTTAACATGTTTCAGAGAGAAATAAAAAGCAAAAGGAAAAACAAATAAAAATCAACAACTAAAAGCTTGAACCTCAAGTCTGCAAATTTTTCTTCCAGTAAGTAATTTTTATTTGGGCGACTACCATGCACTCAAACAGACCACTCATATAAAGGTGCAAGGGAAGGATACTTTTTTGCCATTATGATGATGCTGGGGCAGAGGTGGGGGGAGAATGTACCAGGGGAAAGGGAGAAACTGTCACATGCATGCTCAAAAATATGCTGTTTGAGACAGAAGAGTGTAATCCACTTCCCAGCGAATCAGTTGGCATCTGTACCACCACCCAGGGACAGGTTTCCATTCTGTTTTGCACTGTTTAGCACACACTGGGGAAAGGGACCATAACTCCCCTCAGAACAGCACACACAGTTTGCAAGCCAAGCTAATCATGCATAATATGCTAAACAAGCTGCTCTTAAAAAGTACCATTCCTGAAGTTAACTAAGCTTCCTTGGAAAAGAGAAAAATAAAGGACTATCTGGGAAAGAGCAGGATTAATCCTGCAGATGCATCTTCCTATGAAATCAATGGGAGCTCTGCCTGAGTAATAAGTGTGGTCCTAAACCCATCCACTGGCAATGAAAGGTAAACTACAGAAGCCATCAATAGGAGACACCTATTAGATGACTTTAGACATCTCCCTGCAAAAGGCAATATTCTCCAATATACATTTGTGAGTACTTTATCAAGTGCAGTTTTAAGCTAAAAGCCATTGGGAGATGCAGGGGTTGCTCTGGCAAGTTCAAGAGCTCCATTTATGGCTCTGTCAGGCACGGAAGGGGAGCTGCACTGGTACACACAGATTAGCATCAGGACATGTGGTAACAGGATAGGAACAAGTGGAGATTTCTAAAAAGAAATCCCAGCATCTACAAAGTACCACGTCCTCTGCTGATGAATCACCCCTCTCCACTGAAATCTGAGGTCTCATATGCTGGGTTAGAGGGCACGGTAAAGAATTGCAAAAAAACAAGAGAAGTTTGCTTTTCTTGATAACTGCTGCCTGAAGCAAACCACAGGAAAGTGTCCCCATAGGGGCTCTACTACTTAATTTCTCTATATGAATTTGAAATGCTTCTGGGAGTGCTTAAACACAGATCAGTATAAACAATAATGGAGCTCTAGAACAAAAAACATTCCCACACCAAAACCACAACAAATTTTGGACTGATAAATGTTTGAGAGGAATACTGAGATCCATTTAGGCTAAGTTCTGATAGGTGCCTTTAGGGAACAAAAAACCCTATCTGAACTTCAGATTTAAACTGCAGGGGATTGTGTGTATGAATTGCTGTGTATTAGTCTTTGTTACATGGTAAGGACATTTCATTAACAGGATGAAAGATGCTACTATGTATATACAGCCCAATTTAATACACCCCACTGATGAATACTCCCCATTTACTGAAGAAGTTAATACATGCTGTATAAATCAATAGTTCCTAAGTCTCTGAAAGCAACGTAAGACTTGCACAAGATGAAACATTGTATTGTTCAGCACACAAAGAGAAACCAACCTCTAAACAGGAAGAGTTTACTACTGCAATTTCTGTTTGCAAAATCATAGCTTGTTTGGCTTTGCTAACAAAAACATGGTATCAACTCAAAGTCAGAGAAAAACATGCCAGAGACACCAGAGGATGCCCTCACTAGGAAAATGCGGGGTTAGTAAAGGCAGGTCTGCACAAAAAGCCACCCAGGCTGAAAACAAGCCATCATGCCATGGCAGCATCACAGCAGCCAAAGCCTTCGGCCTCCAACTCCTTTCCAGTGCATCCCGAGGGCAGGGCAGGGGGATGCTCCTGCACCAACCCAGCCTGAAACTCCAGTAGCTGCCAGCACAGGCCCTGGAGCTGCATCCCCTTCCCTGACCTGGGTGGCCATTGAAATGTCCTTAAAGCCCTGTGAGGCAGGGAGGTGCTGCAGCCCACCAGGCACCCCTCAACCACCCGCGGCTAGGAGCACGGCATGGGAGGGACTGAGCAGCTACTTGCACCCAGACTCCAGAGCCCTGGCCCCTTCCTCCACTACCAGAGGAACGAGAGCTCGCCATCCTCCTGAAAACCTATTAACCAAGAGACACTGAAAACAAATGGAGCTAGAGCTCCGCCTGTCTTTTTGCCACATCCTCCTCTTCCCCACTGCTCTCCTTTTCTGCTGAAGAAAGATGGGCCCTGAAAGTGCTTTTATGAGCCCAATACAATAAAACAAAAGCAGCACAGAAGAGGGTTTGTCAGCCTTTTCCCCTCCTCCAGGGTGGATGCAGGTCGACAGTGGTCTTGAATTAGCAGGCCCTCCTGGAGTTACTCCCTGGGCTTAGCAAGGAGTACCACGCAATACCAGTTCACATTAAAAAATAGGTTTATAAATTGTTTCTCTCTATTTTCCAGATGATGTTACTGCAGTTATGCTGACTGTGGTCAGTGAAATTCTAAAGGATGCTCCTGAACTACTCTGCAGCTCCAAAGATGCTCATAAAAGGAGTTTCTTTTTTTCTAAAGGTTGATCTCTCCCTGATTCGGCCTAGGAATGACATCCTTACACCACACTCATCCCCTCACCACCCTGACACCCTACACAAATCAGGAAATTAAGCTGCAAGTAAAAGCAAACCCCAAAATATTGCTGCAAATATTGAAATATTTTTCCACTTCCAGCAGAGTCGCCACCACCCAAAGCCAAGCATCAATAAGCAGAGCATCAGTAAGCACCACTGCAGCCCTGGGGATCACCCACATCAGTAGCCACTCTGAGTGGCACCCCGAACTACAGGGAACTGCAAACCATTTAGGTTAACTGAGAAGCTAAAGCCAACCAAACCAGGTATATGTAATTTGGTACTCGTCCCCTTCCCAAGCATAAAAATTCAACACTACTGATAAAGCATTTCCGAAAAAAAGGGGAAGATTTAGTTTTACCCAGCCCTGCTTAGCTAGTGGAGTCGCAGTTTATTTTTTTTAAGGACGCTTTCACACCTGACTAAGCATTCCTGAAAACTACTTCCCCTTGCTCCTTCATGGCTGATGCAGTGGCCTGAGCCCTTTCTCAGTTTAATGTAGCTGATTCCTGCCTAAGGTCCTGCCCTAAGCTAACTGCCCATTGTAGCAGGAGACAAGGCCTCCATTGATAATCGCAACTCGCCCTGCTAAAAAAAGGCTCATTTTCTTCTTTCACACAAACGATGACAGGAGCACTGACAACCATGTGCTGGGACAATACCCTCCCAAGGCAGAGCCTTAAAAAAAAGAAACCCAAAAAACCCCGCAACAACCCCCACTGCCCTACCATTAGTAATTTAAAAAAATCCTAAAAATGGGGACATACACACACTTTTGCGACCTTCTGTTTCTTCCCCTTCCCTCCTTGACCACTTCCCAAAGCCAGCGAGTGCCTACCTGCTCGTGCAAGAACTGCTGGCTTTCCAACAAAACCCCGTGGTCTATTCGCAGTCTCTCAGACAAAACAACAAAATCAGCTTCCTGGCTCTAAGTGTCCAGCAATTCATTCATGAGAAGAATCGTTTTGGTTTTTTCCCCCCTTTAAGTCTGATGAAGTGTCCCCTGAATATTGGAGAGCTAAGCCACTGTGCTTGACATTTTTCCACATCCTTCCTGTCAGGGAGCAAAGGTACTGAGGGGAGGGGGTGGGGAAATGAGGATTTAAGATGTTCAGGAAATTTCCACTTAATTTCGCCAAAAGGCAATTATGTGAAATGATCTGGTGACAATTAGCATACGCCAAATCCTCTAGTGTACAAGGGGAAGGACTGGGGTTTAGCTATCTAATTACCGCCTGTTAGTTCCGATGCAGCAGGATAAAACACACTAGTAGTAAAACATTATTAAGTGTGCTCACACTCTGCTTTCAAAGCTGTGGAGGGCTGTAAGTTTAATGCTTTGGTATTTGGAGTGGGTTTCTTCAGGGTTTTTTTTAAGTAAAAGAAAGAAACTTGGGGTTTTAAACACAAATTAAGTGCTGCAGTCTTGGACAATGTGGTGTTACTCTAATGTCAGGTCAGACCCAAACAAGCACCTGCTACACAACTGTGTATTTTGAGATCCTTCAGCAACACTGGAATTACATTTATGACAGTTAGATTCTACCTTACTTATTCTCTTAAGGCTTCACTGATAAAGAGAAAGCACTCTGCTCACCTGCTCTGCCTGACCTTGGCATATGAATTCAGACACCAATTACATCATCTATAGCCCAGAACTGTGGCCTGCATGTATCCAGGCAAGCCTTACACTGAGTATCGAAATTAGAGATGATTTGATCAACAGGTGGATTTTCCCTTACCAAGAGGACAGGGTAGTGCTCAGTCCCTTCAAGTTTCAGGTAATAAAGTACCCAGATTTATTTCTTCCATTACAAAAGGAGAGGCAGTTTGTTCCCCAATGTGACAAATACTCAGTGCTTTCTTTGCATACTTCAGTTAATTTTAATTACTAGACAGATACTACCTCTGCAGAGCAGGCAAGCCTTCGTTCATTCTAACAAGGCAAAAAAGCAGAAACACTTGGCACATATTACAGTAAAACTGAAAAATACCTTTTTGTTAAGCCATACCAATACAAGGTGTGCCGGATGCACAACCACTCAGCAAAAAGATGGGTGAAACCAAAGCAGGTCTTTGGGAAATGGTCCTGAACACAAATAGAGTAGGAAGGGGAGAGGCACAGAGCAATAACACAAAAATTAAGAGAAGATGAGAAGCAGAGAGAAAAGCAAATATAAGCAAAATACTGCTTATAATTGCCTCAATAGACCTTATTACATGCTTTTGTGTGAATACCTAGTCATGCAATTTGACTCACTGCCCAACAATCTCTGATATGCCTCATTATAAACAGCTTTAATTCTTGCTTATAAACCACTTACTTCAACACTAGACGGACATATACTGTAGGAGAAATAGCTCCTGATTTTTATTAGGGTATCTGTGATTTCTGTCTATAGCAAGACTTTGAATGTGAAACTGTTGAAAAACTGCAAGAAATGAAAGAAAATCAGCATGTATGCCTATACCCTCTTGTACTTGGCAATTTCAGTAACAACACCATTATTTTAAAACTATCATGCACATACATGCCTTAAGATATGATGACAAGTTTTCAGCACAGCTTTTTAAAAGGGAGCATTCACAAATTATAGTGCACTGTGCTCAACACCGATATGCAATATACCTAGCAAATGTATATTAAATCACCTAACAAATAACAAGGTTTTAAAAACTGTTTTCATTTTTTAATGTGCTCAAAACATTACATCCCACACAAAGCCATTAAGTGATGAAATTATTAAGTAAGTCCAGATCAATTATTTCCTGAATAAATTCAAAAAAGTCTCCCCAAAAATGCTATGTTAAATGCACATCAGAACTGAAACACCTTGCAGGTATTTCAGAAGGAAAGTAACAGGCACATTTACACAGTGCTGTCAGGCCTTTTGCCCCAAGTCCCAGTAAAAAAATTCCTCTAAAGGTAAAACATTTGTGAGATCTCACCATCAGTCCTGCAAAACCTGCACACACAACAACACGCAGTGAAAGAAGAAACACCTGTCCTTTTAGATTAATTAATTTTAGACAAATTTTACAGAATTTCATCCCTTGTTTTATATAAGAAAAGGCAAATAAATCAACTAAGCTACTCAGGGGAAAGATACCACAAAGTACTGAAGTGATAGAAAATCCTCCTCCTGGATCAAGTGACTCTGTAAGCAAGTCTGGCAGAGTTAGAAAAGGAAACAGCAGAAAACTCAAGACTTCCACAAAACCACCAGTGAAAATGTGATGCGCTGTAGAATTCTTCAATTAGTTTCTATTTTCTGTGTACAAGTACACGTAATACACAAAACTGGCTGAGGGGTAGCTTTACTTTCTGTAGTATATAATAATAGGAGAAAGAAAGTCTCATGGACCTCTGACAGCAAACAGAACCACTGTATTAAAACGAGTTATCTCATATTTATCAGCATTCTCTCTTATTTTTCATATTCCTTTATCACTGGGTAAAATAATTGTTATGTAGTGTCCCCAAAATTTTCACCTTTCACATTACAGCTGAGCTTTCTGAAGAATTCAGAAAATTTAACTGTCAACCAAACACAGGATCAGAAGCACCCAATAAATAGTACTATGTACTATTTTTAATAACTAAAACAAAAGATCTCGTTTTGTGTATGGCAAGAGTTAAACCATTCCACCTCCAAACCCCCTTAACTGTATCGAATGTGCCCTGCTAAAAACCAACTTTTCTTCCTTTAAGAAAAAAACCCCAAACCCAAACATTTTTACCTTCATGGTTTCAGAGTTTAGGAAATATCGTACTGAACTGAAGAAAGCTTTGAAGTGGCCCCCTCCGCCCCAAAGGAAAAAAAGAGAAGAAAAGCTAGTGATGTCATGGTCACTGTGTGACTGCCTGACTGCGGATGTAACACAGCTCTACACGCGCACACACTTCTCCCTCGCTGGTAACCATTGTTCAGCAGCCAGGAATCAGCCCCCGAAACCTGCTGCACACCGGGCTCTGAAACACCGCCCCGCCAACAGACCCTGATCCCACCCTGGATGCACGAGGAAAAAATTCCTTTCCCCCCTCCCTCCCCCCCAAGCAAACCCCAAACCCGGGCGGAGGGAAGGGCACAGAGGAGGAGTGCAACAACTGTCCCGCTGCACCATTGTGTCGTGACAGAGCGGCTCTGCCGCTCGCTCCTCGCCACTGCTGTCAAATTAAGTGGCATCGAAAAGTCGCGCTTCCCCTACTAAAAAAGACGATTACCATAAAATAAATAAATAAAAACAGAGTCGCTAACAAAGGTCACAGCTGGAGATGCTTGCTTGATTTCTCATGCTTCCACCCCCCCCCTTTTTTTTTTTTTTTGATTCCACACAGGAAGAAAGGGAAGGAGAGGAAGAGAGGAGGAGAGGGAGAGAAGTCACATCAGAAGTTCAATGGTCAAGACGGAAAGCGCGCACGCAGAAAGTGCTACTCACCCAGCAATTCAAATTGAGATGCCAGCAGCCGAACTGCTGGAAGAGAGAGAACCCAGAGGCAAGCGCTCCTCCTTTACCACTCAAATCTTCCATTCCCACTAAAATTGCATCCCTCGGGTACATAACAGCTTTGTCTTTCCTTCTGTTAACCTCAAAAACTTTTTTTCTTTACTGTCTAGATGCCAATTGTGCTGGCTTTGTATTATTTTCCTTGCAGCTTTTCTCTCTCTTTTTCTTTCCCCGCTCCCCCCCTTCACTTAAAGTACTGGAAAAGCTGTCTTAAAAGATCAAGATGTCTCCAGTTTTTTGGCCTGGTGTTTTCTGAATGCTCAAAATCCACTGTCATGTTGGCTGTGAGAAGTGTCTTATTTCTAAATTGTCGGCTGCAGTTATCAAAATTTAGAGAAGCCTCCTGTCTTTTCCAATATAGCACTTTACCATCACCCTTCCAGAGAGTGGGGGAAAGACTTTCCTCGCCCCCCCCCCCCCCCCCCCCACGCAGGTATGTCTGTTCACAAGAGCTAAAAAGCAGTTACTTTGGAAATCAATGACAATGCTACTCCAAGCCAGGTTGCGCAGGTATTACTAAGTGCAGTGAGGAAATGCCGGCCAGCCGTGAGGGAGCATGATCAGTTAAGTGTAGCAAGCAGTCACTTTATCTGCAAGATTGTCAAATCCCTCAAAACAAATTTCTTAGGGGGAGAGCTGTAAGGAAAGTGTATTTTCTTGTCATTGTAACACTGAGGTGACATTTGGCAGACCTTTAGCATTAGCTCTGTTCTCTCCCCCTCCTCCCTTTTCCTTTAGTATTTAATATTTCTGTAAAACACTGACCTACTGCAACAGGGATGCAAGACAAACTTCGAGATAGATAATGTTATGGTGCCCTGGTTACTGTATTTTCCCAAGCTGTTTCTAAAAGAGAATTAACAGGGGTACCTGAGAGCATTGCTGAACCGAGCAAGGCTAAAGCCTTCTGCCCTGCGCCTTGCTCTTGCCTACGAGCATTCCAAGATACCCGCTTCCTAAATCTGAGCCGGCTATCGCAGACATCCGAGTTTGCCAAGAGTCAATCTCTCATCTCCTTTTTATCCTTTTCCCTAAAGTTGTAAAGTAGTTACTCTGCAACAAGGGCAAAAGCTAAAAAGCGTGGTTTAGCAGGAAACAATTAGAAAAAGGTGGCTGCGTTGTTCCCCTCCTCACTTTCTAAGCAAATTTGTTAACGCTGATGGATGCTGCATGCACAGGGAGCAATCACCATATGGGACGGACGCTGCTGCAGACGAGGCACTGGAGGAGACCAGTTGCAAACACTTGTCTTCCCCACGCACATCTGGGTGATCACATCAACGAGTTCTCTCCCCCCTCACCCCCAAAGCGTGAAACAACAGGACCAAATAAATATAGGGGTAAAAATAAAACTGTTTCAAGGAGGGAGACCTTGAGTGTATCCAAGTTTGCCTTTTAAGCGTCCGTTTAATCTGCAGGGGCCACGGGCTAAACAAAATATAACAAATGACAACGAAACACAAACTGGCACCCAGGCCCTGGGGAAAAAAAAAAGAAGAGGAGCAGAAGAAGTACACGGGGGAAAATTTGTGCAGTCC